>NW_023270503.1:25621955-25806034 GCF_011800145.1 Mirounga leonina | reverse complement strand
AAAGAAAGAAAGAAAGAAAGAAAGAAAGAAAGAAAGAAAGAAAGAAAAAAAGACTGAGTCTTCAGTATAAATGCACATACCCACTCACGCTCAGAATCTCTGCTTCCTGGGTCAAGAGCAGAATTAGGTCTGAAGTCGCTCCATTATCCACCCTTTCCTCCAAAACCAACCCTTAGGGGACCTGGGGAATCATGGAGAGATGCAAAGCACACCCCATACCCCGACAGAGTTACCAGATGGGGACATGCCGCCCACTCCACCAAACAGAGAGCTAGAGGGGTTCCCCAAAAGCGTGACCAGTCTTTCCTATCACTCTCTTCCCCAGTCAGCTACGCTCAGAGGCAATACACACATTCACACGGTTACTCAGACAAGTCCTACACCCCTCCTGCAAACCCACTAAACCAGAATGAGATGCCCTAGATCTTCAGAGAGCAGGCTTTGTCAGCCCCCAACTGGAGGGAAAAATCAGCCACTGTAAACAACAGTAGGTACCGTTCAGCCTTTTCCCAGAGAGCCTGCAGGAGGGCAGAAGCTTCAGGGACACCACCAGGAGCCTGAGGCTCTGAAAGCCAAGGAACCCAGGGAGCTGGCATGGCTGGGTGGCCTCCCAGATCTGGTCCACACCCCCTTCCCCAGCCATCTGGGCTGAGCCTGTTCTGGCCTGGGCACACTCTGGGACCTGTCGCCTTCAATGCACACAGCCACCTTTATCCAAAGCTTATAGATCTTAAAACCACATGGTCCACACCACACACACACACACACACAAACACGGGGGCGGTGGGGGACTTTGCAATAGGTGCTGAGGTCTTGGCAGGGATGGGGGCTCTAAGCTGAAAGAACTTTCCCTAGAGGAACAGGTCGCCAAAAACCACTCACAAGCTCCACTGCCCTCCAGCAAAGCCTTTAGCCATCCAAGTGTGAGAGGAGCCTGGAAAGGGGTATTAGGTCCCCTACAAGGTGAGTAGGGAGCTGGGGGGCTGCCGAAGTCCCAAGCTCTTGGGGCTGGGAGGCCGGGAGGAAGCCCGAGAGAAATCCCCCAGGGAGGCTCGGGTCCCTCTCCCGCTCGCTCAGCTATCGGCCGGCACTGCCAATTCCACCCGCCGAGGTGAGGTGGGGGAAGGGGCATTAAGCAATACTGCAAAGGAGGGTGCAAGGGCGTGGGGCCTGGGCAGACCTTCCCCCCACTTTCCATTCTTAGCCTGAGATCCGGCAGTGCCTGGGGGGGAGTGCAGGAAGGGCGCTGTGGGGCGCGGGGGCTCCGAGCTCTCAGACACCCCACTGTTCCCAGGCCCCCACCTCCCAGGACCACAGGGAGCGGTGGGGGAGGAGGGATGGGGAAAGCCTGAACTGGCGAGAGGGAAACGACCAGATCAGCAGCGGGGAAGCCCGACGGAAGGCGGCCGAGGGGGAGTTGGGAAGGGGTGCGCGCGGTCCTACCTGCTCAGGTGCTTGCTGGCAGGGGGGCGATGGGGTTCCCAGGAGAACCGGGGAAGCCCTCTCAGCTCGATTCAGGATTCCCCCCAGCTTCTGGGTTAGGCTGCTGCAAGAGGCACGGGTTCCCGTTGGGTCCTAAAGCCCACTCTCCAAAGAGGAGGCTCTCCCCGCCCTCTTCCACCCTCCCTGACTGGGTCAGCGGGTACAGAGCTGACTGATGGGGCAGAAGGAACTCACTGGGAGAAAGCCGGCGGTCTGAGTCATGGGCTGGGGACCGGAACAGTCCTCAGTCTCAAATACACAGCACAGGGATGACTTTAGCCGAGGATAGGATAATATTCAACAGGAGGAAAAAGACATTTCTTCCTGCCTGTCCCCAGCGGATGATTTGGGCTTTGGTGCTGAAGATGGGGGTTAAGATTTCCTTCCTTATCACTTCTGCTAAACCACCTAGCCATTGAGAATTTGGGGATAGAGGCATTCATTTTGGACAGGTGCTCACTCCTATCCTCCCCCTCATAGACATAGCACAGTCTGCAGATCCCTCCTCACTATTCCTAAATACCTAGGAGGCCACCCAGGGGAGGAGGGGGGCGATTCCCCCAGCCCCACCCCCAGCAAATTACATGGCAACAGGGCGGTGAGACATGGATGACAGTTGGAGACTTGTATAGTTTCGTACCCTGGCGGGGGTGTGTGGACCTGGGAGTGTGTCGGAAGTGGGCAGACATGCACAAACAGGTGAGAGTGTGAGCAGGTGGAGCTGGGGGACTTTGAGTTACACCCATCACCAGAAAGGGCAATTGTCAATGGAAGAACGAGATGTAGAACCTAGGGGTCCACTAGGGCCCTAGTGCTGCTACCCAGCCCTGAATAGGATCCTGAAACTTTACCAGAATGAATACGGTAAAGAAAGAGAATCTTTTCCCAGGTATCATTTGGGATAAATATAGGGGGCAGAGGGGCCTCTTAGCACAATTAGATCAACTTCAAGGTTACAGACCCAGTTTAGGATAGACGATCTTCTCAGCAGCTCAAAAGGAGGCACTGGGGTTTGGGTCTGGTGAGCCAGGGAAAGATGGATGGGAGGGCTGCAGAGGGCTGGAGTGAGAATATTTTGCAAGGAGAGTTGCACAGATCTCCAGCAGCAGAGCAGGGAAAGTGTCATGGGGTGAAGGGCCGGGGGAAGTCAGGGACTGATTCGAGGGCAGGAAGAAAGCATGGCCTAGAAGGGGAGAGGGCAGCCGTGTTGCATCTACCTCTTTCTCGGTCTTTCAGGAAGAACTGAGGAAAGGAGCCAGATAGGAAGGATGGAGGCCCCAGGGTGGAGTCCATGGGGTGAGCTCAGGTCAAGCCTTTCTCCCTAACGTGCCTCAGTTCCCTCCCAGCTGTTAACCAGGGCTCTTGGTTCTTCCCAGGCAGTTAATGAGTGTTTACAAAAGAACTTGGAGATCCTCAGATCTCAGCTGGGCCGCCACAACAGTTATAAAGCCCAATAAGGCCGAGTGTTATTTGGAGAGGGGAGGAGTAGGGCAACAGGGAAACAGACTACTCTCTTACAAACTAAGGATAAAACCAAGCTCAGAGAGGAGCACAAGCCTCAGCTGCCACAGGATATCCTGGTGCCCAGGGATGGAGGTCACACACCCCAGTACCTCCAACCACCACCAAAGGCTGGCCTCCAGCTAACTGCAGGCAGAACCCAGACTAGCAGCTGGTCTTCATTAACTCTAGCTTTTTTTCACCCCCCACAGTGAACCCATGGCTTCTACAGGCCTAGGCTAGAGGGGGCTGCCCTAGCCCGACCTTGCAGCTGACTCGGGGGTGGGGGTGGGGGGCACCGCACCAAAGGCCAAGTCACCAGCTGAAAATAAAGTAGAAGCAAGATTCCCTTTCCCCATCAGGAGCAAGGAGAGAGGAAAGGAAGGAGTGTGGGGATGAGAGGGTGGAGGTGGGGGAATTTAGGGCAAACAGCAGGCAGTGAAGTCAGCTGGATTGAGGCCCAGAAACCCCCACACCCTGGGGCCAAGTCTTACTCCAGCTTTGCTTTCAGCTTGAGTCTTGGCTAGGCCCCAAACTAGGGAAGGCCCTGGCTGCCCCTTTCCGCCTCCCTACCCCCACCCTTATTAAATACACATTTTATCTCTCAGCATCTTCATTATCTTAACTGAAGGAGACAAGCAGTGGATGGCGGCAGCGGAGCGTCGGGAGAGGGGGGCGGTGCGGGGAGCAGGCGCACCCTTGTTATAAAGTGCTGATCTAGCTCTTTCAGGCAGTGTGGGAAACAGAGGAGGGATCAAAGAGAGGGAGGCTGATTCAGAACTCAATTAGAGCTTTTTTAAAAAGGAGCTGGCTCTCTCCTTTCGCCAGTCTTCAGACAGCCTCTACCCAGGCCCCTTGCACCCAATTAGCTTCTACTGCCAGTGCCTTGGGGCTGGGGTTGAAAATCAAGGGAGGCCAGAGGGCACACCTTCTCCCCCTACAGAATGCACTTCTGAGAAGAGGGAGAACTGCGCTGTTTGCAGCTTTACAAGAGAATGTATTAGAGAGTACCTTACATTTTCAGGAGGAATCCGAGATCACAACTTCCCTCAGGAGTTAAAAAGTGGGACACCAAAGGTGTGTTCCTCCCCAATCCCTTTCCAATGAGAGGCACAGCTTCTGGCCAATCTCTGGGGACACTAGGAACCTCCAGACAGGCCCCCATCTTCCCAGCCCACGGGTAGGACTAGGACTGTCCCCAAACCCAAGGCTTCCTGGGAGCAACATGGAAGTTGCCTCAAGCAAAATGCCACTACATCAGGAGCGATGGGTACGCATCTGTGAGGCCAATAAACGCTCCACAATGTCAAGACACATCTTGTACAATGGAGCGCCCTTCCTTTACAGGGGCCCACTCCACCTCCGTGCAGAAACACCAGCAACGTGTACCTCCTGAAGAGAACCGGCCCGGAGATGGAGGGAAAAGCAGCGCCTTCCTCGGTTCATTTGTCCAGTCATTCAACAATCGTTTACTGAATACCTACCAGGTCCCGGACACTGTCCTAAGTGCTGGGGACAGACACAAATGTAAGTAACATCTCAAACTTGGCTCTTTCTTTTGGTCTCCGTCGGTAGTCAAGGCAACACCTCTCAACAGATATTTTTGAAAATCCCCAAGATGTATCTCCATCCTCCCTCCCTTCCAGGTCTCATTGGTAGATTTTTTTTTTTTTTTTAAGATTTTATTTATTTATTTGACAGAGAGAGACAGCGAGAGGGAACACAAGCAAGGGGAGTGGGAGAGGGAGAAGCAGGCTTCCCGCAGAGCAGGGAGCCCGACGCGGGGCTCCATCCCAGGACCCTGGGATCATGACCTGAGCCGAAGGCAGACGCTTAACGACTGAGCCACACAGGCACCCCTCATTGGTAGATTTTTTTTTTAAGATTATTTATTTATTTATTTGGCAGAGACAGTGAGAGAGGGAACACAAGCAGGGGGAGTGGAAGAGGGAGAAGCAGGCTTCCCACGGAGCAGGGAGCCCGATGCAGGGCTCGATCCCAGGACCCTGGGATCATGACCGAGCGGAAGGCAGACACTTAACGACTGAGCCACCCAGGCGACCCTCATTGGTAGATCTTAAAAGGCACTTAATAAAGGCAGGGAGCAATGGAACGGGTGGGAGGGTGGGTAGCAAATAGAGCTCTGCCAACATTTTTGATCTCTGGGAAGCCCGGACCTCACACACTCTTCCCAGTTAGTTATCTAGCCACAGGCAAGTCTTCACTGAGCCAGAAATGTCAGTGGCAGCTCTGGGGTTGAAACTCACACCAAAATTTTATTGCGTCTATGTTCTTTCCATGGCAGTACCCACTAACATTCTATGGAAGCTTCATCTGCTTCTTTGAAGAAAAATAAATCAGGATATAGACACACACCCCACCACCTTCAAGAGGAAGAATGTGGGTCAGCATCTTCGCCTCTACTCCATGTGAAACAGGCTACGATCCTGGCAGAAACCAGTAACCACAAGCCCAGCCCATCCTTCTAAAAATCCCACTAGCTTCCCATAGCTCTGAGCTTCAGTGAGAAAAGCCAGCAAGAAAAGGACTTTTCTTCCTCTTCTGTCTGCTCCCTGGCTATGTGAATTACCCTTAAGACTTCACTGACAAACATACATCAGCTTTTGCTCCCACAAGGGCAGCGGAAGCCAAGCAGGGACTCTAAGTCTGCTTCACGCATCATTGACAGAACCAACCCTGCTCCAATTGCTGAAGTCTTAAGAGCAGCAATGACCTAGAAATTGACAGTGGGGGGAGAACTGAAGGAAAGGAAACTAACAACCCAGTACAGAGAAAACCCTATTTCCAAATACCAGGAGAAAGGGGGAGAAAAGAGGTAGAGGGGAAAGAAATTTGGCCCTTTTGAATCTGCAAATGCGATCTTGGCTCCGAGCCACGGAGGATACATAGCAGCCCCACTGCGAGTTAAGCCATGTTCCTGACTCAAGCCCTACAGTTAAGAGGAAGGCGCCAAGCCTCAAACACAACGAGGTGGGGAGGCCACTCCTTTCTGGGCAGGATCCTACTGTGGACACAGAAGAGACAGCAGCTGCCCACAGTGTGGAAACAAACTGTAAAGCAGTCACGTCTCTTAAGGCTGCAGCATCCAATAAAATGTAATTTAAATCAAGCCCCGCATCTGTTCTCAATCCCATTCAGTCTCTGCTTTCCATCAGCCTTCGGACAGTCTTTGCAATTATGCTTGTTAACCCTTGTAGCCCCAGACACTCTCGGGCTCCTAGGTATGGAACTGTGTTTTCCACTCACAAATGACCCTCACAGGGAGTGAGTGCTCTAGTCAAGGTGAGAGGGCGAGAATGACATTCAGATTCAGACTCAGACTCGTCTATGGACTGCTCTGCCACACCCACTGGCGGGTGGTGTTCATTTCAGAGGGCTCTCTCTGTGTGTCCTTCTAGCCCATACCATCTGTTGCGGCCCAGATCACATTGCAAGGATACAGTGGGCAGCATGAATGAAACAGTGACCAACAGATCATTTGTACAATATCAAGTTCCTAAACTCAAGTCATGTCAGAGAGGCCAAAGCGCTCAGGGAGCAGCACAGACTTGGTCACTGGCTCTCAGACCATTCCTATCGCACATGGTTTGCATTCCAGGCATCTGCTGGAGTTATACAACATAGCCATCTCCCCAAAGGATCAAACTTACGATTTCTCCCCCTTCCCTCAAAACTACCCCAGCCCCGCTGCCTGAATTTTCAAGGCACTCAGTGTTAGAATGGTGCCCTCTGGTGTCCCTGCCGCAAATTACCACTGAATGCCACTGGAAGCCAAACTCAGAAAAAGGGAGACTTGAGTAGCCATATGGATTAATTTATCTAATAAGACTGGAAAAATCTGAGGTTTTAGATGAAAATCCAACCCCAAATGAGGGCATCTGGAAACAAGCGGCTTCATCTGAGGGCACCTAAGACTGTGGGACAGTCTGGGGAGAAATATTCACATTGTTCGCTGAAAGTTGGAGCTCTCTTGAAATGTGCATGCTTAAAAAGACAAAGAATGCAACTAGGAAATAAATATATTCACAATCCGTACATTTACATTCCTTTCACCACCCCCACAACCTTAGGAGTGCCCAAGAAACTTAATGAGTCTCTAAAATGTCACAGTGTGGAAGTATGTGTGAAGTGAACACAGTATACTCCAAAAAGAAAGAAATTCTTTGATCAAAGTGTCTTCAGATCTCCACGTAGACTTGCTTATTTTCCTGGAACATCCTTTTTCATTCTTCTTACTCTAGCCCCAAAGTTCTTTAAAATACACCAATGTTTGAAGAAACTAAGAGGTAAATACAGGCACATTCCACCATATAAATCCTGTATACTGTAATACAAGCATACTGGTTCGAGACACAAGAGGTGGAGATAGTGAATATAATTAAAAAGAGTCTACTTGGTGATTTTTAATGCATAAAAATAAGACCCAAAATTATTATTGTGTTAATATTCATCAGTCTATAGATTAAAATTTATCAGTTTCACATTAAAAAAGGTCATATTTAGGAGCACCTGGCTGGCTCAGTCAAAAGAGCATGCAACTTTTGTTCGAGCCCCATGTTGGGTGTAGATTACTTAAGATTAAAAAAAAAAAAGGTCATATTTGTTTTCAGACCTGAATGGATAAAGTACTAAAATGAAGACTCCAGAGCTCTCAACGCCAGCTGGGTACTTTCGGGTAGCATATTAGTATAAAAGAAAATAATTTAAGGCAATCCAGTAGCTAAGATATTTCCAATTAAAGCTTTGTCTTTTAGAGCATGCTCTAATTCCTTCTCTTCAATCTTCAAAGACACCTGGAAAGAAGAGAAAAGGACTTTTCATGGTGGACAACTCACAAAAGCCAAGTTTTTATTACATAAACTTCTACCATGTTGAACTTTTGTCCCGAGAGGCAAGCAAGTTAAACACTGCTTTTTCAATGGCCTGCAGAAAATACCTCATTCAGGGCGCCTGGGTGGCTCAGTTGGTTAAGCGACTGCCTTCGGCTCAGGTCATGATCCTGGAGTCCCGGGATCGAGTCCCACATCTGACTCCCTGCTCAGCAGGGAGTCTGCTTCTCCCTCTGACCCTCCTCCCTCTCATGCTCTCTGTCTCTCATTGTCTCTCTCGCAAATAAATAAAGTCTTAAAAAAAAAAAATTTAAAAAAAGAAAATACCTCATTCATACCACAGTCCCATCCTCACAGATCTTAAACTCTACCTAACAAAAACCAAATTGTTTACCTAACTGTGGTCATATTTAAATAGCAAGAAAAGATAAGCTCTCCAGAACAGGACAATTAAGAGCATTGTCACAAAGAAGCAGTTAGTTGTACCTTTGTGAAGCGGGTTTCCTTGTTTTTCTTTAATCCTAAAATGCCCCTGGCCTCCAAGAGCCCTGAAAGTGACAAACACTCTGACTGGTCCACAGCTGCCACCTGCTGTTTGCGACAGACGTTACTATAGGCTTCGTATAACTGGGAGGAACAAGGGAGAACACAAAAGTTGTTTAAAAGTTCTATCTCTTGTCACCTTAGAGTCTTTTTTAAAAATGTGAATTTGCATTTGTAAAAGTTATCTGAATACCACAGTTTTCCCTCTTTTCAATAAAATCCTTGAACGGGCATTCTGTAGATATTGCCAAAACCTCTACTGTAAGGCAGAAGAGGAGCTTTATATATTTCTTAGGGAGAGGTAGAAAAGAAGGGGAGGAGATGAATGGGAAATTCTCAACCACAACCTAAGGGAAATAAAATCATTTGCCTTTTATATGGGACCAGTATTTATTCTTACTGTTAAAAATCCACTTTTAGGGGCGCCTAGGTGGCTCAGTCGTTAAGCGTCTGCCTTTGGCTCAGGTCATGATCCCAGGGTCCTGGGATTGAGCCCCGCATCGGGCTCCCTGCTCAGCGGGAAGCCTGCTTCTCCCTCTCCCGCTCCCCCTGTTTGTGCTCCCTCTCTTGCTGTCTCTCTCTCTCTCTGTCAAATAAGTAAATAAAATCTTTAAATAAATAAATAAAAATAAAAACCCATTTTTAATTCCTATCAGCTGGAGCATAATAACAGGCCCTTTGGACAATATCTGCTCCGCAAAGCAGTCTCATCTCCACCCCAGTTCCATCTGCTGAGATTCTCAACTCACCTTCCCCAGAGTGACCTCTTTGATTTTTAGCTGCCGGGTCAAGAGCAGCAAAGAGCAGACCAAGATCTTCTGCTGAAGAGGGAAGGAATCTTGTGCTCCTTCTTTGCTCAAAGTCATTCTGTTACCATCAACTTCTGAGATGACTTGGGATATGTGAATAAGACCAACCCGCTTGGGAACCAGTGACTCAGAGGGTGATTTGCCTAAAAAGTAAATAAATCAGGCTTCATTAGATTTTTAAAATATTGTGTATACTGAGACAGAGGATACTAAGTTTTAGCTGAAGGAAATTCAAGTGCAGTCATGTGGTGGCAAAGCAGGTTCCAACTCTGTAACTAGAAGCCAAAGGATGAGAGACGGTGCTACCTTCAGAAAGACGATGACTTGGAAAATAGGGTTATCCTTTTTCTGAGCAGAATGGTAGGCTATTAGGTCATGTAGAATGCAATTTAATGTCAGACAGACAAAATCCACCTCATGAAAGAATAAGGACTAGACAGAGGACTACTGTATTCTGCCTTGGAAATTCTCAGTATCCTGAAGATGAAAAAGTATAGAACCGTGAAGCAAAGATGATTGTGCCTGCTAATTAAGAAAGGAAAAAAAGTTGTAAGAATTACCTAATACTTTCAAATGAGGGGCTAAATGTGGATAGTAAAGTGAATCCTACTTAAGTCCTCTAGATAGCTTCCCCAAATGACCCTTGAGTAGGTTCACTTGCCTAAGACGATCCACAATAGAGCAACACTTGAGAAAATGTCATTGGATATTTTAGCAGATAGCACCATCTCAGAGGCCGGAGGTTGGGGAACTGCCAACAAGATGCCTAGGACTGTGGCCTCATTGTTTTTTTTTGTTTTTTATTAAAAGATTTTTTTTTAAATTTATGTATTTGAGAAAGAATGAGAGACAGAGAGCATGAGAGGGAGGAGGGTCAGAGGGAGAAGCAGACTCCCTGCCGAGCAGGGAGCCCGATGCGGGACTCGATCCCGGGACTCCAGGATCATGACCTGAGCCGAAGGCAGTCGCTTAACCAACTGAGCCACCCAGGCGCCCTGTGGCCTCATTGTTTGGAGATGCATGAATTGCAAGACAGAGGAGGGATTTGCTCTGTAACAACCTTTGCCTAAATTACTTCCTTAGACCTTGTGCAGTTACCCCAAAGCAATCTGCTTCTATTTTATGACCATAACCGGGATGCTGCAAAGAACTAACGGTAGGGGCGCCTGGGTGGCTCAGTTGGTTGGGCGACTGCCTTCGGCTCGGGTCATGATCCTGGAGTCCCTGGATCGAGTCCCGCATTGGGCTCCCTGCTCGGCAGGGAGTCTGCTTCTCCCTCTGACCCTCTTCCCTCTCGTGCTCTCTGTCTCTCATTCTCTCTCTCTCAAATAAATAATAAAATCTTTAAAAAAAAATAAAAAAATAAAAAATAAAAAAAAAAGAACTAACGGTAGCGGGAAAACTAGACATCACTGATCAAGTAGCAGAATCTTAAAGTTGGAAGGAATTTGGAGTTCTCTTCTTGCTCCCTACCCAAAACAATCCCAACTAGTGATCATCTATCCAGCTTTTGTTTGAACATCTTCAAAGCTAATGAACCCACCTATGTGTTACAGAAGCCCAGTTAGTGCTATTTATTAGAAAGTGCCATCCTGGGGTGCCTGGGGGGCTCAGTCAGTTAAGTGTTGACTCTTGATTTTGGCTCAGGGTCGTGAGATCAAGCCCCGCAGTGTGGAGCCTGCTTAAGCTTCTCTCTCTCTCTCTTCCTCTGCCCCTCCCCACTTGAGGACTCCCTCTCTCCCCTTCTCTTAAAAAAAAAAAAGTGCCTTCTTATATTTAATTGAAGTCAGCCTCCATAGAGCTTTCCAGAACCATCAAAAACTAATCACACATACCAGAGGTCAAAAGACAGGAATTAGGTTAGTCTAATAACTTATGCCAGAAACTTACAAACTCCTTTAGCTATGTGTATGCCAGTGGTGCTCACAGGGACAATGACAAGCCTAAATGTCGTTGGTAGGAGAAAAAGGAATAATCTGAAAAGTTAAAGAGAAACCAGTATCTCATCTATGCATTGGTATATATTACCTACTGTCAGCCTAAGCAGTTTGGCTACTTCTGAAATATTTTTACATGATTTTTTTTTTTTAGATTTTTTAAATTTATTCGACAGAGAGACACAGCGAGAGAGGAAACACAAGCAGGGAGAGTGGGAGAGGGAGAAGCAGGCTTCCCGGGGAACAGGGAGCCCGATGCAGGGCTCGATCCCAGGACCCTGGGACCATGACCTGAGCCGAAGGCAGACGCTTAATGACTGAGCCACCCAGGTGCCCCTACTTCTGAAATATTTTTATTAATTTTCTTTCAACAAATTGATGAGAGAGAGAGAGAAAGAAAGAAAGATAGGGAGGGAGGGAGGGAGGGGGAGAAAGAGAGAGAAAGAGAAAGAAAGACAGAAAGACAGAGAAAGAAAAGAAAGAAAGAAAGAGAAAGAAAGAAAGAAAGAAAGAAAGAAAGAAAGAAAGAAAGAAAGAACGGAAAAGAAAGAAAGAAAGAAACTGTTTTCTGTGGAACTGTAGTGCTAGAAACAATTTTGATAATCTCAACCAGTGCAGGAGTGAAAGAGGAAAGAAACAATCAAATCAGACTGTTCTGTTTCTAAAGATTAACACTGGATATTAAATACTGACAAGATATGTAGTTCATGGCCATTTTACATCTGCCATGACTAAGAGAACAAGGCTAACGGAAAGGAAAATAATTTTGTCCTTTTTCTAACAGCCTACTATAGCAATATCATCTTTGTACCTCCACCCTCCTAGACTTGTCTAAAGGCTTGAGATATCCCAAGTTGAACTGGATTCTTTCACTGTCTGACTCTTACTTAACTTTCCTCTCACCTATATCAAGACCTAAAGTTAACTCAACAGAAGAACGCAGAGAGAAGCTGATCAAGCCTTACCATCCACAATTTTCATTTCTAGAGCTTAGAAAGAAAACTTACTATGATCCAGCCTTTTATGTAACACCCTGGGGAACTTGTTTCCAGCAATGCATGGACTATAGCACAGACAGGCCAGATTGAAGTAAAGTAGATGAAATTGACAAAAAACACAGACATACAGGAAAGGGTAAGTATGGATTTAACTATGTTCATTTCATCTTTCTACCTCTTTCCCCAGAAAAGTTAAGCTTCCAATTATAAAGGAAGACGGGAAAGAGATAAACTACTTACATTCAGACAGCGGTTTGAGGACAGTCTGGCTTTTGACATCCGACTCTACAATTTCAATAGCTCTCCTATAAAAAAAAATTTCTAAAATTAATTTAGGCTGAGCCAAACCAAACACCCCACCAAACCACCAAGCTCAAAAACAGACACATGTTTTATAATTTTAAAGCCCCCAAACAAAACTGGGTTATGTCTCAGCTAAAGGGGATTTAGTTAGCTTGAAATAATTCATGGACCAGGGAATCTGAGAAACTTTCAACACGATATGGTTTCCTCTTATAGATGCCAAGTAGGTCATCATACATTAAGCCAATAATAACATTTTGAAGGAGGAAAAAATGTCATGGATAGCAGAGAGGCTATGTGGGCGGGTGACTGCCTACAGAGACCCAGTACCACCCATACACACTGGACCTAAAAGGGGAGTCCTCAGTTCTATATACATATGCTATGTGTAGGCTAAACCACACCAGCCTACATGACTATTGCTCATAGCTGCAGTCTTTACTCAAGTAGTTTGCTGACTAGGGGAAACTTTCAAATCCAGGATCATGCCATCTAGCAATAGGAAGAGCTTACTCTCCCACTGCTGTCTCCAAAGCACTTTGCCCACAGGAAGCCATAAGCCAGACCTGGATCTTTTGCATGGCAGTAGGGGGAGGTTGGACCAGTGGGCCAGCACAGTAAGTATCATTTTAATGGACCCAGTGTCCCTACTGGGAAGAAGAAATTTCATCCGTCAGCACAGAGGCTTTCCCCAGCAGGAGGGGCAGAGGATGGGAAGGGAGAGAGAGGTCTGGAGTACAAGTGTGGGAGACCACCAACCGGGGGAAGGGGTGCTCACAAAAGCAAAGGAAGGAAAAAAAGTCTAAAGGCAAAGATGGTTCAGGTCCATAAATAAACCTGCTTGAGACCAGCTAATGGAAAAGTAAACTGGAGTCTTTTTTAATACAAATGTAATTAACCAATCTATAATCACCACAGGGAGTGCCAGCAACATCTCATTTGTTTCTCCCTCTGTAGGTAATGGACTGATAATGTTTCAGACATTAACACGGTGGAAATGCAGAGCTCCCCACTGAGAAACAAGTCCCCCTTTCCAAGTGTAAAAAGTGGCAGAATACAGCCTCTTAAGCCATATTCACTTGAGTTACATGAGACAATTAACAGCATCTCTTTTTTTAATAAAAGCAGCCAACAGTGCCATAACTCACCTGCAAACATCTAGCGCTTTTCGAACATCTCCTGAAAGAGCAGAGACTTTTCGGGCACAGAACTGAATTGCAGCATTGTCCAGAACCTGAGCTCTAGATACCTTTGGACAAGACAAAGGAGATGACAGCATGAACTATAAGATTCTCCCTCTCTGTAATTTAGGTCCCAGACATAAATATTTTCACATTAAGTTTAAATTTGACTGGCCTCCCCTTAGGGTCTAAGAGATGCCTTTTCTGTTCATAAATAAATGGAAATTTCACACAATTAAACATTTTGTAGGCATGTGGTAGAGGCTCATGAGTAGTGGGAAAAAAGGAAACCAGAAATCAGCAAAACTAAACTAAACTAAAATTTCTTTGGTCATTTTCAAAAGAAAGTTTTTTCGCAGGCCCTATTGTTACAGGTCATTATAAGAGTATTGAGGGGTGCCTGGCCTGTGCAGTCGGAAGACTGTGCGACTCTTGATCTTGGGGTTGTGAGCTTAAGCCCCACATTGGGTGTAGAGATTACTAAAAATAAACTTAAAAAAAAAAAAAGAACCTGAGATGGTGACCTGAGCCGAAATCAAGAGTCAGAGGCTTAACCGACTGAGCCACCCAGATGCCACCCCTCCCCTTTTAAAAGTAGGCTCTCTGCCCATCGTGGAGCCCACTGTGGGGCTTGAACTCACAACTCTGAGATCAAGACCTGAGCTGAAATCGAGTGGGGTGCTTAAGTGACTGAGCCACCCAGGTGCCCCTCCTCTCTTGTTTTTATTCCAACACTGAGGCATCCAATAAATGGAGCCTTGGGTGGGAATTCATATAAAAATGTTCTCACGATGGCCCATAAGAACTCCCTGCTGAGGAAAGCAATCTAAGCAAAAAAAAAAAAAAATTTTTTTAAGTAGGCTCTATGCCCAGTGTGGAGCCCAAAGTGGTGCATGAACTCACAACCCTAAAATTGAGACCTGAGCTGAGAGCAAGAGTCAGATGCTCAATTGACTGAGCTACCCAGGCACCTCTCTACGCAAAAATATTTTAGAAGGACTGTTAGGTTTCCCCACCAGAGGTGATCCAAGGGACACATAGTGTAGTACAATGGGTGGCACTTACCAGATCAAGCCGATCCTGCAAGATAGTGGCTATCTGATTTTTGGTATAAGGTGGGAAGTTCAACAGCCGAGGCTTACATTTTTCTCTAGCTTGAAGCCTCGGCAGAATTCTGTCCGTGAGATCCAGGGTATTGGCAATACCTGAGGAGGAGATAAATACTACCAATCATCACAGTCAAATCATCTCAAAAGAAAACTAAACCCTCTGAAAGCTTAATACAATTTCCAGTTATAATCCAGCATTCTAACTGTTGCTTCCTACTCGCCACCCCACCCCCACCCCCACATTTATTAGGTAAGATATACATAGCCATTTTAGAATGCTCTTTTATTTTTTTAAGATTTTATTTATTTATTTGACAGAGAAAGACACAGCGAGAGAGGGAACACAAGCAGGGGGAGTGGGAGAGGGAGAAGCAGGCTTCCCGCTGAGCAGGGAGCCCGATGCGGGGCTCGATCCCAGGACTCTGGGATCACGACCTGAGCTGAAGTCAGATGCTTAACGACTGAGCCACCCAGGCGCCCCTAGAATGCTCTTTTCAAGTTAGGTTTAGAATTGTTCACTGATAAGCAGGACCAGATACTCCAAAAATCAACTGTCTCTGAAATGAAGTATTATGTCATTTCTATTCAGACTTAACAAAATTGATTTTAGATTAAAACTACTATTACTTTATAATAATTTGTTCATTTTGATAAAAAAGCAGAGGGGCGCCTGGGTGGCTCAGTCCTTAAGTGTCTGCCTTCGACTCAGCTCATGATACCCGAATCCTGGGATCGAGCCCCGCATCGGGCTCCCTGCTCCGCGGGAAGCCTGCTTCTCCCTCTCCCGCTCCCCCTGCTTGTGTTCCCTCTCTTGCTGTGTCTCTCTCAGTCAAATAAATAAATAAAATCTTAAAAATAAATAAAAATAAATAAAATAAAAATAAAAAAGCAGAAAGCTGGCTTAAGATAAAATAGGTGATAAGTAAGATGAACAGATGATTAAAAAAAGAATTCCTTAGACCCATCCTGTAACATTATCAACTGAGCACTAACCAATCAGCACTAATCGAGAATTGCTTAGCCATGGCCATTCGAACAGTGTGTACAATACATCCTGCCCTTTGCTGTCCAACTGATCCACCTCGTCCAGCACCAACACACTACGTAGAAAGAGAAACAATTAGTATCCATGTTCACCTTCTTAACTTTCCCATCTGTTAGATCAGGGCTGACTGCAGCTCACATTCCTACAGCTGACACCAGTTTCAAGGTCATAATCTGTCCTCTCTCCAGTCACTGTTACACTGATACCCCTACCATCACACAAAAGTAACATATAGGTTTTTCAAGCAATTAGTTTAAGAACATTTTTTCCAATTTAAAATTAGAAGGTGTATTTTTCCTCTCTTCTTTCCCTTTAAGCATATGTAACTATCTCTTATACAGCAAATATAGGAAATGTTCTTTTCTTGTACAAACTGATAAATTCAAGAGACTAGAATGTGAGTTTGTGGGCAGCAGACCTTGCAGATTTTCATGGAACAACATGCAGCAGAGCTGTACTTACATCATGGGGCCCTTCTCTGCAGTCATATGGTTTTCCAGTTTCTTCATCATGTCCTTCCCAGCTCGCCTGCATACTTCTTCCTGACAAATCTCCTGAGCAATAGCTGGGAATACAGCCTGGGCACTCCTCAAGGACATGCAATTCAGCATGATAGTTTTAAAGCCTTTCAGTTCCTTCTAGAAAAATGCAAATATGAGAGATATTTTGCCCTCAGATAAGGATTTGATGGAACCTGAAGTGTCTTTGGGGAGTTAACAGCATATAAGAGAATAAACTCTACTTTCATTTGGGAAGATTTAGACAATGAAACTAAAAACATCTTATTTGAGGGGAGACTTCAATCCCCTAAGCGCGTCTACCTTTCTTAACCCTTAATAACCAAGTGTCATTTTAGCAAGAGCATCGTATTTCAGACTCTTAGGGTACCTTGAGGTCTTGCAGAATTCGGCTTAAGCAGGCAGTTTTTCCAGTTCCAGGAGCACCAGAAAGATAAAGACTTCCAGCTTTTTTCCCACAGATGTGCTCCCTCAGGAAATTCCTGATGACATTCATCTCCTTTTCCCTGGCAGGCAGCCGATCCGGGACAGCTGTATTCAGGACCAGCTTTGCTTGCTGGTAGCAAGTGCCTGTGTCAGATGTGAAAGGACAATTAGATACAACAGAGATGACTGAGAAGATCCACTGGGTTTCATTTGGAGTCAACAGCCTTGTTTTCAAGGCTGCATTAACAGCCATGTAAGAACGAACCTTCTTGCTTGAACAGTCTCACACATGCAGATTCTTTCTCCACTGGACATCTCTGCTCAGAATTTGTTGTGATCTCTTGACCTTTTCGAACTGAGGAATGGATTTTGTTTTGGTGAGATCTGGCTTGTTCTCTTTTGCTAGGAGACTTAATTGTCAGCTGATTGTCAAATACCAATCTGCGCCCCTTAGGTGAACGTGAGCAAGGGGGGCCATTCTCTTTCTTGCCTTGCTTTGGTGGAGAACAGGGTGGTAAATGGGGAGTGTTACACAGATTGTCATCACCTGAAATATATTAAAATCAAAACATGGTCATTCGTAGTAGTGGACAGTGAAAGGACTTGCAAAGATCTCTGCTTTTCCCAGAAAGAGGCAAATTTCTTTCTTCCTTTCTTTTTTTTTTTTAAGATTTTATTTATTTATTTGAGAGAGAGAACATAAGCAGGGGGGAGAGACAGAGGAAGAGGGAGAAGCAGGCTCCCAGCTGAGCAGGAAGCCCCACGTGGGGCTTGATCCCAGGACCCCAGGATAATGACCAGAGCCGAAGACAGACTCTTAAGTGACTGAGCCACCCAGGTCCCCCAAGAGGCAAATCTCTATAGTCAAAACCACCAAAATAGAATGCCTCTCATCAAGAAGCAAATATTGGTCACCAGATGGCACCACTGAATCTTACAACTATTTGGTAGAGAGCAAAGGGGTTTAAGTGAGATGAAAATGCTAAGATTGTTCTAAAACCCTGTTTCTCAATCTTGGCACCATTGTAATCTCGGACCAATTAATTCTTGTTGGAGGCTGTCCTGTGCATTGTAAAATGTTCAGCAGGATCCCTGGCCTTTATCCACTATGCCAGTAGCACTCCTTCAGTTGTGACAACCAAAAATGTCTTCAGATACTGCCACATCACCCTTCATTAAAAACAAATGATCTGGGCGCCTGGGTGGCTCAGTTAGTTAAGTGTCTGCCTTCAGCTCAGGTCATGATCCCAGGGTCCTGGGACTGAGTCCTGATTGGGCTCCCTGTTCAGCAGGGAGTCTGCTTCTTCCTCTGCCCCTCACCCCTGCTTGTGCTTGTTCTAACAATAAATAAATAAAATCTTTAAAAACAAATGATCTAGGGCGCCTGGGTGGCTCAGTTGGTTAAGCGACTGCCTTCGGCTCAGGTCATGATCCTGGAGTCCCTGGATCGAGTCCGGCATCGGGCTCCCTGCTCAGCAGGGAGTCTGCTTCTCCCTCTGGCCCTCCCGACCCTCCCCCCTCTCATGCTCTCTCTCTCTCAGTCTCTCTCTCAAATAAATAAATAAAATCTTTAAAAAAAAAAAATGATCTAGAACAAAAAACCAGTGTTCTAAAACAAGAATATCACCTGCTTCTCTTAATTTCACCACTAATGAGGTGAAAGCTTCAAAATACTAGGTAGCTAACTGCAAAGTCACTTACAATACTGACAGAACTAAGTTCAAAATTAAGGAATTAATTCCCTCTCTCGCTGTGTCTCTCTCTGTCAAATAAATAAAATATTAAAAAAAAAAAAAATTAAGGAATTGAACACCAGAACTGTGAAGCAGTTCAGAAAATGGTCTCAACAAGAGGCTTAACTCTGAAGTTCAGTAAATGAACACAGCAATCATTCTGAAAATAACCAAAGTGAACAAAGTGGTCTTAACCGAACTTAGGAAGCTGCTTCAAAGGACTAGGCATCTTATTATTGAGAAAAGAGGGGTCAACAGCTACCAGCCCAAAAGTTGTACTTATATTCAATGGATTGCTTACCCAGACGTTTTCTGGGGCTGAGAGGCAGAATTTTTACATTAGAACGGTGGGTGGCCTGGACATAGGTCAGTTCTAGTTTGGTGTCACCAGAGTTTTTAGCTTTGTCCAATGTCCGAGACAGCTTCTTTTTTGGAAAACTGATTGTAGCCTGTGACTGGGATCGGGTTTGAGGCATGACGGCAACACGGCTGGGTACAAAAAAAAGAACAGGACAGCCAGTCAATAGCTAAGAATGAAGGAAATATAGCTAACGTGGAATTTATACCAATGATCAACATTTCATAAGTAAATTATAACAATATTTTAGCATTCAGTTCTGCTTCACAGCCAAATCTGAGCAATAATAAACACTTATTGTCTACCTACTATGTGAAAGACTATTGTTATGCATTTTACTTTTATTTTATTCTTTTTTTTTTTTTTAAGGAATCTCTATACCCTACGTGGGGCTCGAACTCACGACCCCCCACCCCCACCCCCACCCCAGATCATGAGTGGCACGCTCTACCGACTGAGCCACCCCGGTGCCCCTTAGGCACTCATTCATTTAAGTTTTACAACTACCCTAGAGGTCAGCACTCTTATTATCCTTATTTTACAGATGAGAAAACTCAGAGGTACAGAGGCCCAAAGTCATAGCAAACCAGGCATTCTGGCTCCAGAGCTCAAGTTCTTAACACTTGAGTGATGCAATAAGTTTATCTCAACAGATTTCTACGGTACTTCTAATTCCCTCACTCCAGGCACGGGGTGTGTCTTTATCACTAGCTTAGCCCAGCATCCTGCCACTTTTAGTCTTCCCTCCGCCCGGCACTCGGTCCCCACCCCACACCCTCTCAACCCCACCCCGGAACATCTCCCTCCTACAACATTCAGCCCCTTTATTCCACGCACGACTGCCAGCCTAATCCTTTCCCTTACCCCGACCTCAGACCTCCGGCGATCTGAGCTCTTCTCCCCTCACTTCACCTCGGGCCTCAAGGGAGGCAGCGGCCCTTGCCATAGCCCTTCTCCCAACTCCGCAGCCTCCCAGACCCAGGGCCTCCCCGAGCAATCCTCTGCTCTCCACCTCACAAGGCTGAGTCACCTCAGTACCGGCTCTTCCTCACGTCTCTCGCACACGGCTTCAGGGAGTCTTCAGGCCAAGCTACCGAATAAACTACACATCAGCCTCAGTAAAGCCCAGCCGCGCTCGCGCCAAATCTGCAAAGCCTCAGCTTTACCGCCTCCCGCCAAAGGCCGACCAGGTTTCTGATTGGCTGTCGCTAGAGCACCGCGCGCCTTGGCCAACGCCCCCTCCTTCGCGTCCAATCCGGTCGGAAGGACCACAACCAGTAAGGGAGCCCCAGGTCTCCGAGCCATTGTAAAGCCACGCCCACTGACTGAGAGGGATTCTACATCCGGGGCCTCCGCGGAAAGACGCAAGGTTGCGGAGGGAGCGATTCTGGGTAAGGCGAACCAGGATAGCCGCAAAGGGCAGCGGGAGATGTAGTCTTAGCTCACGCGACTCTGTTTCCACGCCCTTTTCCATGGGAGGTGCAGAGGATACGGTTGCCCCTTCTGGCGGCCAAACGTATCCATTTTCATTACCCTAACGGGATACATATTCAGTGAGCTACTACGTAACACCTATCATTTGGGGGGCGGTTCTGGTGCCAGGCAGAATACTAGTCACTTACCTACCTAATGTTCAACCCTGCAAAACTCACAAAGCCAACGTGTGGAGGGTTAATTAGAGGTCACAACATCTTGGTGGCAGTGAAGAGCCTAGGACCCAGATTTCCTGACACCCAATGTTTTTTTGTCAAGTTCTACACATACATAAAGAAATATACTACACTTCATCACAGTATCTCTCTGATTTATGTTTCAAAGGTAATAGGGTCAGGTCTCTGCTTTTGTTAAAAATATTCTGTGCACCTTCTTATCGTTAATTCCATTAATCCACACACTGTGGAGAGTTGAGAGAATTATGGCCTCTTAATTTTAAAACCTTGTTTTATAGCTAAACACTAGGGTTTCAGGGCCAGGGAAGACCGCTATAGAAGAAGAGGCAAGCTGAGCTTTTAATGAAAAATATAAATTAGAGCAGTAATTTACAGGCCAGCCTCCAAAGTTAATAACCTAGCTAAGCCTCAGGTTCCCTTGAAGGCCAAAACCCAATTCTAGGTGATGGCAAGCATTTATCTTTCATCCTTCAGTTTCAAATGAAATAGAACAATGAAGCTGAGAAATAGGAAAATAACACTATTACAATTGCCAGTTAATTGTGGTTAGTTCATACAGGAGATAAGAGCAAATACTGAGTGTTCAAGTGTATGCCAGGCACTGAGCTCAAGTATTTTACCTACACCACCTTATTAATTCTCACAAGCACTGCATGAAGTTGGTATTATTTTCATTTTGCAAATGAGGAAACTGAAATAGGGGTGTTGAGTAAATTTGCCCAAGGTCACACAACCAGTAAGTGGAAGAACTAGCATTTGAACTCAGAAGTCTGACAGGAGCTCAAACACTTGACCACTTAAACATAGGAGGAAGTATTAGACGCAGGTCCTAAATAGGAAGCCTTCAGTACACTTCTAAATAGGAAGAAATGGGGGCTCCCGGCTGGCTCAGTCAGAAGAGCATGTGACTCTTGATTTCAGGGTTGTGAGCTCAAGCCTCATGTGGGGTATAGAGATCACTTAGATAAAGTTTTAAAAATAAATAGGAAGAGACAGTGAGGGAGCACATTTTGGGAAGGCTCTCTAGGAGCTGAAAACTACAATAGAGATTAGCTGCTGTGAATGGGAAAAGTGTTCCCACGGAATGGAGGCTTTTCGACCAGATGGCATTTCTGATCTCTTAATAGAGCAACAGAACCCAGGAAGCAATCTTCACTGTTCAAGTATTTTCATAATCTGGGCACCTAAAAAACATCCTTCATAACTTGAAGTGGTAACGTGTGTCCAGCCAACTTTAAGGGATAGTGGTGAAAACCTCCCTCGGTTACAGTGTGGCTAGAGAGAGCCCAGGAAGCAAAGAGTACTTAGTATTCAACCTGGAGCCTATGAAGAAAGAAGGAAGAAAAGCACTGGTCCAGGGTAAGCCTACAAGATTAAATGACCACTGTGGAAGCAGGCAGAGAATCACAGAACGTCCGGACTGAAAGGTCTCCATCAGGTTACCTACATGATGCTCTCCCTTTCTGATACTACAGGAACACACTGCACATGCCACCAGACTGTGTCTTGCTTCTGGGCCTCTGTCTTTGCTCTCTCCTCTGTCTGGAAGGCCACACACCATCCACCTTCCCGGGCTAACTGCCATAAAGCCTTTTAATAACCTACATATGTTTCTCTTGGTAGCTGCCTTGAAGTGTTCTACTAGACTCTGAGCTCCTTGGAGGCAAAGACCAGTCAGTCCTATTCATCTTCATATTGCAGGTGCCTGGCACAGAGTAAAGTATGCAATAAATGCTTGCTGCAGGAATGGAGAGGA
Organism: Mirounga leonina; assembly: GCF_011800145.1. Taxonomy (NCBI): domain Eukaryota; kingdom Metazoa; phylum Chordata; class Mammalia; order Carnivora; family Phocidae; genus Mirounga; species Mirounga leonina. The sequence continues at coordinate 25,783,816 of NW_023270503.1, read as the reverse complement.
CATCCCTGCCAAATGAATTTCCACATTTTTCATGAACACTTTATGGCTGGATAGCACATAGTCCTTTAAATCTCATACCCCTAAACCTAGGAGTGGAAAATGAATTCAATTACGTGTAAAAGCGATCTAGATTGGGCTCCAGTGATGTCAGATGCGAAGCGTTTCTCTGCAGTTATCCTCTGGGGTGGTTAGGATCCTGAGGTTGATATTTTGGTTCTCTTACCTCTGTCTGCAGAGTAATAGGAAGTCAGACAGGCAGCATCCTTGCAGCTTCAGAGTCACAGTTTGTGGCTGTACTGGGCCAGGAAATACTTAAAACAGGAACACTCACAATAAGCAGCTGTGTCTCAGTAATAATGAGAGTAGTGTCCTTATCACCTGCTGATACACAGTATCATGAGGGAAGGAATCAAATCACCCCGGAAGGACCTGTTCCAATAGCCTTGTTGTGTGTGTGTGCGCACGCACGCGCACACACACACACTCACACACAAACTAGCAATACCACCCCAACAGGACAGAGAAACCTTACAGGTTTATGAAGTTGAGGGTCATTCAGGCAAGCTCCATTTGAGGGCTATGTAAAGTCACAGGAGGAACAATTAAATCAATAAATAGGTAGTTTATTAATCAGATTAATAACAATAATCAGGGATTCAGCCAATCTGGCAAGTATGGATGAAAATGAAAGGAGGCCTTTTTCCCCCTCCCTCTCATAGGTTTTTATATCTAAATTACGTGAAAGTGATTCATACACACACGCATTATGAATCAGTATGGGAAATAATTTCAAGACCTCTCCTAGTGATGAAAGTGCAAGGTGAGCTCATTAAGTCTTAGCGATGATTATGTCAGCTGACCACAGTAAGCAGAGAATGTCTGGCTCAGTTTTTACACCCCAAGTCAAAGTTCAAGAAAGCCAGCCAAGATTGCAACTTAAAAAGCAGGGAAGAAAAAAAGCCAACACCCACAATAAAAATAAACACAGTCTGTCTGCTCTGCCCCCACCTTTTCTCCCATACCTCAGTGGGACAATCTGCCATGCAACACAGGTAGAAAGAATCCTAAGAGATGTGAGGAGAGGACACAAGGCCAGAGCGTCTCCTGGGTCCCCTGAAATCATGGGCCTTGGGAAGGTAGGTGGCAAACATAAATGATGACCAAAACTACCAGAGTCACCCAGGTGAGCATGGTTAATGAGAACTATGATATTCAAAACACAGCAGGAAGGGAGAAGGGAAGACCCCTGGGAAGCTGCAGATGCTTCTGCCCAAGTCAGTGTAGCTACCTTCTTAGAGGTTCTAGAGTCAAACCACTACACTCACCAGAAGCAACAGATGTTCTCCCCTCCCTATGCCACCACTGGAGGCGGTGTTCCAGACAAGAGTACACAGTTTTCAGGTTTTGGTTTTTGTTTTTAAGCAAGGTTTAATTAAACTGCACAGCATCCAGAAGAAAGAAATGTACCAAAGAATCCAACCTGAGACCAGATTATACATTGTAGAGGGGTGGGGGGGGTGGGGGGGGAGAGGAATCACTGCTTATTGGGAGGGAGCACTGCAATTGGGATATAACTCCAAAATAAATCATACAATAAATTATTTTTTAAAAGAAAACTGATCCACATGCAAAGATGGACACACACACACACACACCACACACACACACTCGCGCACACACACACACTCTGCACACGTCACTCTAGTCTTTTATTCAGTGTTGACTAGGACTTCCATGCTGGTCCGTGGGAAAGGACAAAGGTTAGACATGAGAAAAGAAGGCTTGGCCCCTCTGCCACCAGTGGAATGAGATTTAAGACAATTAGAGAGGAAACCCACTAGGTTGTTAGAAACAAGAGTAGAAAGAAGGAAACAGTTATCAAGGAAGATTTTAATTGCTTCAGAGAGGAAGAAAGCACAGAAATCTAACACAAGTAAAGGCACAATGACCGTGGAGTTGAATGGAACCAAATCCTTCCTTCAGTTAAAAGTTATCCTTCTTTCTGTATGTGTTTTGAAGGTGGCTGTAGTTTTGTTTCATTTCGCTTTTAAGAGAGGAGTCTTGAAGGCAGAGTTGTAATGCCTTCCATTCCCTAAGTCAGGGTGGCTTACAGAAAGCCACCTTGACCACATTGCCAGGGACTGAGATTCAGTAGGGAAAGAAAGGCTACAACTGGAATGTGAAGAATCAGATTTACAGTTGATTTTAGGTTGGGTTTCCAGAAGGACAGACAGCTCAGTGTAGTGCCATCAAAGGGCCTCAGATGCCCTATACTCCACCCCCAGAGCTTTGCAGAAGGAAAGGACCCTGGAGTCACATTTTTCCCCCACTCCCATAAGCACTCAGCCTACAGATTATTTCAAGTGATCAGGAGAATTAAAACACACCCCAACCCTGAGTTGCTCTGTAGCAAGTCTATTTACAATTTTTTCTCACCTCTCCCTGGAGGTAAATCTGGATTTCAAGTTGGGAAGCTATGAGGTGAGGGGATGCCCCCAGTGCAATGACCAGTGGCTAGTCTCCTTGCCTTGGCCAGTTGGGAGGGCTGGGATGCATTTCTGGAGACAAGCAGCCTCACATCCATCAGGTTGGGTAGCCCTAGGCGCCCTCCTCTGGGAGCCCGACTGTGAGGATGATGGGGCTCTGCAGCTGGAGGAAATCCTCACAACAGAAAAACCACACCTGGAATATCAAAGTGATCTGATCCAAGTTTGGTCACCAAAGAAGAGGGGGGGAAGAGGGGCATCTAGCTCATTTAAAAATCTGGAAGCCACTGCTCTGCTTCCCTGAAAGGGCGGAAAGAAACAATTAAGTTTTCCCCACTAGAGAAAAACATCATAAAACCAAACCCACACAAGGGCTTATAACACAGCTTCCTGATGCTTAGTTGGGCAATGTCTCTTCCTTCTGGGAGGGAGGGAATAAGGGGGTTAATGGGACTGGGCAAGAGTCTCAACATGAGACCACCCAATCTTCCACTGAAGAGACGACATTCCCACAAGCAGATAAAAAGAGCAGTTTAAAAGGTGAGAAGTTTTAGTGCTCTTGCAGCCGGCCCACCTTAAATCTATATTACAAGCTTTTTACAACATATAAAATAGATCAATAACTATGAGGATCACATTCCCATTCTTCGATAGTAAATATACATGATAATAAATCTGTTATTAACAGAGGGACCAAATAATGTATAAGGCAAAGACATTTAAATAGGTACTGTGCCATCAACATGCTCTCAAGAAGAAAATCCGATTAGATCCAGGCCCAGGCCTTTTTTCATGAGGCCAAGAAAATGAGAATACAATCAATACCCATGTGACACAGTCCAAATGCTGGGGAATATGAGGGGCAGCAGGTCACAGAAGAGGAAGATATCAGCCCCAATGAAAAGCTAGGGTTTGGCTTTTACTTGTGATTCTTATTTTGATGCTTTATGTTTGCGTAAAGGGAAAAAAAAAAGGATACACTTTAATAACATTATACAAAAGGCATCAACTCCCATTTCAAAAACAAATGGGAAGACTTCACAGTCCAAGTTCAGTAACTGGTCAGCATCTCCCCTGGAATTCTGCTGCAGGGTTAATTAACTCTTGTATTCTCTCTTTTTCCCTCCACTCGTGCGTGCCCTGTCTCAGCACTAAGGGTTTCAGAATGCTGGGGATACTGCTGAGAGATAACTGCTAACAGATTTGAAAATAAAAATGATAAAGAGAATGATTAGAAAAGGTATGGTGACAGACCTCAACATGGTTTGTTCCAAGAGTCGATAAAGTCCAGGGGATGGCAGAGGACAGCAGACCCTGTACAAAGAACCCAAGCCGAGAGCTCTCCCATCTGGCACGGGAAGACTTGGGTTTCTCTGGGCACCATGCACAGATCCTTAGTCTGTGATCCAAGAGATTGGAGAGGTCCTGAAGGCGATTTAAGCCTGTGATGTACCTGGTGAAAATTTTTGACTTTCCCCATCCATTTCAAGAATAGCCTTGGCTCCTTCCCTGCTCTCACTCCGAACTTTGAGCAGTCTCTGCACTTGGCAAGAGTTGTAGCAAACTAAACCATCCCACGTGTAGAGCCCAGGAGCTCCATCCTGCTGTTGGAGAATGGTGAAGTCCCGTCCCACCATCCAAGCTCAGTTCCTACCTAGACTAGGACCCTCTATTTCCTCTGTGCCCTTGAACTAGGACCTGGAAGACGAAGAAACATATTGCTTGCTGGCTGCCAAGGAAGATCAACTGAACTGAGGCACACCTCACCAAAGTCTTTGTGCTTCCTGGCACAGAGGAATCTTTGACTGTCCCCATAAGCTTCTTCACCCTTCTCTATTCTGCTATGTTAACCCCTGCAGTCTTGCGAAGGCAAGAGTAGTGGAGAAAGGAACAGGAAGTACCTGCTCAGTCAGATGGGCTGTGAACTTTGGAACAAGCAGGCCTTAAAATCCTTCAAAGCCCACAGAGTTGATCCCTTCCACGAGGTGCTTCACCCTTCCCTTGTCATCCTGGACACCCATCAGGGGCTAAAGTCTCTGAGCAGGCCGTCAGGGCCAGTCAGAAAAGACTTCAGAGGTGTCAAGGCCAACGCCCGATCTTTCCATCTCCCACTGCAGGGTTTTGGAGTTTGTGAATCCGTAATGAATCAAACTGACTTTTCTTTTGAGGGGACGGGCAGTGCAGAGAGGAATAACAGCCCTCAGCCTCAGCACCCTGAGGAAACAGGCAAATGGGCAGGGAATCCCAGAGGACACAAATGGCTCCTGGCCCCTTTGCTGCAGAGAAACTGACTAGCTCTAAAAGGATCCCCAGTTTATTTCACCCTCTCTTTTTATTAGATGTTTAGTTCAACTGATTAGTATTTAGTATTTATAATATCCAACTTCTCCCTGGGGTGGTGGCATGGGGTGGGGTGAGAGCAAAACCAAAATACCCCTAAAAAGAAAGCAGACCCATTTCTTTGCCCTTTCTTCAAACTTGACCTTTTAAAACAGATCACTTCTCTGCAAATTCCTTTCCTGTTTCACTAAAAATGCCCACCCCCAAGAAGTCCTGGCCATGCCAGCCTCCCAAATGAGGAAACATAATATACCCACCACGCTTCCCCCACAGTGGGTAGGAGAAAGTAGGAGTACAATTCTCCACCCTGCCCCAACAATGAATTCATTCATCACAACAAGGCACCTTTCCCCAAGAGGAAAGCAGGAGACATGGAAACTTTTTCCTCATATGGCTAGCAGGGCTTGCGAGAGGAGGCATGGATTCAGGGTTTGAGACCCTACTGTCAATATAAAGAGTCCAATCACCAAGTCTAGAGACGAGATGCATAGATGGAGGTGAGTGGGGAGGACGCTTGGTGTCTAGAGATGGGTTGCACTGGAGAAACACATCAGGAGCTCTCATGCAGGTTTCAGGGGAATGGAAGGGACCATCTGAGCAGAGGAGAGGGTCCATCCTTTTCCTGAGGAACAGGACCAAGCCGGGCTTCACCTGAGAATGGGTGGCAGAGGTGGGGCTCCACGGGCAGCTGAAAAATATAAAAATAAAAACCACATACATAAGGTCAACCACCAAACCCTGAGTAACCTAAACATTCCTGAAATGACAGGCTCTTTAAGCTAACCTTCAAAATTTAGGGACTGGTTTTGTTGTTTCCTTGTTTTATTAGAAAATGCAGATGAGGAGAAGCAAATTTTAATCTAAGAAAAACACACCAATTCTACTTTCTATGGAATTATGGAAATACTTTCATTGACTACTCTTCTCACCTCTATTCGTTTTGCTGGGATATATTCTCTGAAAGTGTTTATATTCTTCTGGAGCAGGAAAGTCTTCTACTGGATGGAAAGAATACTTGGACTCAAAATCATCTGGGAAAGGAACAGAATATTAAGTCATATCACCCTTCCTTGTGCTCCCACACATTCTGTATCACTTCTGAGCCCCCCACCCCCTTGCTAATCTCCCTCAAATTCTGACGGACCACTAGGGCCTCCCTGGCCCACTAAACCAAGGTTCCTGAGGCCAGCAACAGCATTTCTCTATGCACCTTGCACACACAGAGGATACACTCAGAGGCTCTTTACATTAAGGAATGAGTCTTTGAATTGGTTCTTCAAATCTTTCCACCAAAAATCAGGCACTTCACAGGAAAGGAGCCCAGCTGTTTGCATGGAGGAGAAGGAAATACAGTTCTGTTTCAGTTAACAGTCATCTTAGAGACTGTCACCATGGGAAACCAACTGAACTGAATCCACAGACTGGTAGACATTAACCTAAAATGGGAATTTCTGTCACCAGCTAGTGAGAGATCTAACTAGATAATTCCCCTCTGGCCCAGATTACCCTCATTTAACTCTATACAAGAGAGTTGGGGCAGCCATCTCACGGTCTCCGCTCCCACTTTCTGTGGGCCCCTCTAGAAGGCTCAGATTTTCGATCGGTGTGGCTCAAACACATTCCAAAAACCCTGGTCCCCCAATTAGGAACAGCCTAGACTGGGTGCAGAGAAAAGGCAACCATTCAAGAACCTAGAATGTTAGGGTTGAAGGAGACTGTAGAGATCTTTCCAGGGTCCTCAACAGAGGGTCTGAGGAAACCCTACAGACAACCTTTGCTTGGGGCTCCATCCTAGACCCAACGAATCAGAATCTCTTAGGTGGGGCCTAAGACTCATGTATAACCTTGAAAAAGTTAAATCTGATACACTTCTGATCTCATCAACCTCCTCATTTCACAGATGAGGGAAGTGAGTCCCAGAGAAGTGAAGTAACTTCTTCAAAGTAACACAGCCAGGTAATGGCTCTGTATTATTAATGTCGTGTACCATGGGTTGTTTTTGTTGTTGTTTTTTAAAGGTCCAGAAAAGGCCCTCTCTTTCCTAGGAAGATACATCATTCCTGTCTGAATAATCCTGAAAAGGATAAAGTCTCTGACCTAAAAGCTAACCACAAATGATCCTTGGGGGGCAAGAGAGTATAGCTTTGGAGTTATTAGCACAACACCTCCTGATTTTACTTCAATCTCTTTTAAAGCAATCATACCTAGAATTCATATAAGACAAGGGATGTCAATAGAGGGGGCCCAGAAATCTGAGGGAAAGTCAGGAGAAGAACTGTTGTGAACAAAGGATACCCAATGACCATTCCCACTCTAGAGTGGCCACTGGAATTAGTGAAGTCACCACAGGAACTATGAGACTAAAACACCTAGTTACTTACCCAAGAAAGATCGGACAGTGGTAATAGAATCTCTGTGGCCATTCCTCAGGGGTGGTGGAGGAGGAGGGGGTGGTCCAGCTGGCGTCCTTGAGGGCGGAGGTGGGGGCTTTCCTCGGCTCAGGGGTTCTGACCCATGCATTCGGTACGGTGGGGGGGGAGGGGGAGCATCCCTGGCACCATTTCGGATCATGGGTGGCGGGGGTGGAGGAGCTGCAAGCAAAATCCAAAGCAGTTAGGTTGGGACACACAGACAGTGAGGGGTGGGGCAATTTGAGAGATGTGGTCTAAGAGTGCCTTGGTGCCTTTCCCAAAGAGCAGGGCTCTGGGAGCCTCCAGGCAGCATGTCGGGTATCAGATTCAACCTCCTCTCACCCCTATTTAACAGCGGGAACATTCTTCCAGATCTCAAAGTCCGGAATAAATGTGTGACCCTTTTCATTTCCTGTGACAAGTCAGTCAAGAATTGCCTACTTTTGATGGTCTTTTCCCCGCCTTTCCATGCCTTCCTCCACAATCCTAATTCAAAGCTTTCTCATATTTAGCCTGTTCTACTGCAAAAAGCTTCCCAAATGTTCTCCTTGCTTCTCATCTCTTACCAATCCATTCTGCATACCAACTCACTAATCTCCTCCAAAATACTTGCTCAAACTTTTCCAAGGGCTTTGCATTTCCTCTATCATGAAGTTTCAAATCCTTAGCTTCAACCCCAACTGGGTCTCACCCCATCATCCTCTTTTTTTTTTTTTTTAAAGATTCTATTTATTTATTTGACAGAGACACAGGGAGAGAGGGAACACAAACAGGGGGAGTGGGAGAGGGAGAAGCAGGCTTCCCACGGAGCAGGGAGCCTGACGCGGGGCTCGATCCCAGGACCACAACTGGAGCCGAAGGCAGACACCTAACGACTGAGCCACCCAGGCGCCTCCTTTCTTACACAGTAACTTACCATGCCAGGCAGCCTGATTTCACCTTGTCCTCTTCCTTGCTTGATTCCTAGGCTGAGACTCCCACTGTTGCCTCTCTATCTCTCTACTACATCTTGTATTGTAATTTTTCATTTTATGTGCCTCTTCTCCAGCACACTAAGTCAGGGTAGTGCCATTCATCTGAGTTCTCAAGCTCAGCCAAATGTACAGCACACAGTAGGTATGCAATCAACATGTGTTGACTAAACCAAACCACATATGCTTGGCTCATGTGACTCCCCCAAAAGACGCATAAATGAGATCCGTCTTCCCTTACTACCAAACCCTACCTCTCCTTTAAGATTCAACTCAAGCCCCATCTTCTACAGGCTTTCCCAAAGCAATGCACTCTATTCTAATCCCCTCCTTCTTTGTTCTCCCATAGCATTTATAGGCTGTGTCACTTACTCTAGCATTTAGTAGTACAGACTAAAATGAGTGATTCTCAAAATATGTATAGTAGGTTCATCTGCAGAGTTGCATATCTCCAATGATAGGCTCCTTGCTCAGAAAAACTGGGAATGCCTCTTTGGGAATTGTCTCCAAACTCAGTTTCTAACCAGGCAGATCCGTAAATATTATATGATGTTCATATCTCATTTTTCTTTTTTTAAAAGATTTTATCTATCTATCTATCTTACAAAGAGTGCATGCGCGCATGTGTGCAAGCTTGGGGGAGGAGCAGAGGGAGAGGGACAAGCAAACTCTGTGCTGAGCGCGGAGCCCAACGCGGGGCTTAATCTCACGACTCCAGGATCATGACCTGAGCGAAACCAAGAATCAGATGGTCAACTGACTGAGCCACCCAGATGTCCCTCGTATCTCATTTCTGAGGTTGCACAACCATCAATAAAAATATTCATACCTACGTCTCTTTTCAAAAATCAAATTCACTCTTAAAAGACAAAAATGTGGGGCGCCTGGGTGGCTCAGTTGCTTAAGTGTCTGCCTTCGGTTCAGGTTATGATCCCAGAGTCCTGGGATCGAGCGCTGCGTCAGGCTCCCTGCTCAGTGGGGAGTCTGCTGCTCCCTCTCCCCCTGCCCCTGCTTGTGCGCTCTCTCTCTAGCTCACTCTCTCAAATAAAATGAAATCTTAAAAAAAAAAAAGATAAAAATGTGTCACCAAGCAGAAGGTAACATCAAAAACACATATGAAGACATGGCAACATCACTGGAATAGGCTCTAAGTAAGGTGTTTGTATTATGTTGTTCTATTCTTTTCATTAACTAACGAAAAGAGCAGCTACCATTTATTTGGTTTCTGTTATATTCCAGGCACTGTCCCAGGTACTTTATAGGCACTGCACTTTAAAAATTCTTCCGCCACTCCTGCAAAGTATGTGGTATTATCCCCATTTCACAATGAGGAAACTGGGACTCAGGCTGTTTGTCTGAGGTCACAAATTTAATAGACTCAGCACACATCTGCTCTTTCCACTATGCCCACACTGCTTTACTTAACTACCCTAAGTACTATATTAACTCCCCCCAAAATGTATAACCCACTGAGACAGAAGTTTATCTTCTGGTACCAACGCCATGTCCAATAAATAGTTGTTTCCTAAATAATACATGGAGAGACTACTCAGCTTAACAGACAACACTGGTTTAGTGATAAAGGGTGTATCATCATCATCATCTTTTTTTTTGTAAGTACGCTCTACACCCATCGTGGGGCTTGAATGCATGACCCTGAGATCAAGAGTCACATGCTCCTACCGACTGAGCCAGCCAGGCGCCCAAGAGTATTATCTTCTTATTCCTCCTGAACTACTGTTGGAATTTCTGTAGAGTGACCGCAGTTACGAAAGATGCAGTAATGGGATAATTTATGTAGACAAGGGGTCCAGCACTGCAGGCCCAGTAAATGTTAGTTTTCACTTCCCCTAAGATGCACTCTGAATGTCTCCTTCACTCTTTTCAAGGTTTAATTATGGACAGAGGCTATTAGAAGCAATAACTAAAGAGAAGCCTCCTTACCACCACCTAGCTGATCTCTGAACCTTGATTTCATCCCAAATCTGCCCAAACCAAAGCTCTTTCAGGTCACCTTCAAAATATTTCCCTAAAACCCAGATTTCTCAGGACCCTGAGTCTGTATCTATTCTAGGGGAGGTCAGGGAGTGTAAGGCAGGGTTAGCCAGGCTCAAAAGGACACCAGCTAGACACTGGGCAGGTGGCAGTGATTAGAGCCACCCCAGACTGGCCAAATAGAGCAGGACTAAGAGTAATCTGCCCTCCCTCAGGGACGGTCATCCCAACCAGGTTCTGCCATCTCCAGTAAGTTTCTGAGCTCTTTGTCACATACAATTTTAGGACCCTTTCAAGTGACAGAGCTGGAACCCAAGGACTGTAAGAAAGAAGCAGTTTGTAGAAGAAACTTTGGGGTGGGAGATCACCTTTTGTAAACCTAGAGAAACCCAATTTTGAGGAAAGCAAAAAATAAACAAATGAACAAAATTTAAAAATTCCCTTAAAAATAGTGTGTTTTAGGGCGCCTGGGTGGCTCAGCTGGTTAAGCGACTGCCTTCGGCTCAGGTCATGATCCTGGAGTCCCTGGATCGAGTCCCGCATCGGGCTCCCTGCTCGGCAGGGAGCCTGCTTCTCCCTCTGACCCTCCCCCCTCTCATGTGCTCTCTCTCTCTCATTCTCTCTGTCTCAAATAAATAAAAAATCTTTAAAAAAAAAAAATAGTGTGTTTTACTCTGCAAAGAAAAAATTCAGAAACCCTATGGACCAATAAAATTGGTCCCTGAGCACCCTGGGAAGACAAAAGACTCCATACTTTTTCAAATGTAAATAATTCATATAGAAACAAAAGTATATTATCACATAATATTGTCATATGATTTAATAACAGAGATAAATCCATGAACTACCTGGAAACCCTTGCATAAAACCATTAACAGTTATCAGCATACTACAGTTTACAAAGAACTTTCATACATACTTTTATTTACAACCACCCCTGAAGGTGTACTATGAACACGTGAGGAAACAAACTCAGAATCAGGGGCACCTGGGTGGCTCAGTCGTTAAGCGTCTGCCTTCGGCTCAGGTCATGATCCCAGGGTCCTGGGATCAAGCCCCACATTGGGCTCCCTGCTCCGCAGGAAGCCTGCTTCTCCCTCTCCCACTCCCCCTGCTTGTGTTCCCTCTCTCGCGGTCTCTTTTTCAAAAAATAAATAAAATCTTAGAAAAAAAACCAACAACTCAGAATCAGAGCTATCTTCCCAATGTCACACAACAAAGAGAGCCAATACTCACAAGATCTCTGACTAAAATATCTCAATTTTCTCTCTGTGTTATCACTCTAAGAACTGCTGCTCTGGTTACAGAGATGGAAAGCTGGCCAAGGCCTCCATCAGGTCTCAAAGTTGGTGATGGCTAAGGGACAAAAGAACAAAGCTCATAACTTCACATTTTTCTGAAGAAACCACAAAGAAAGAACAGCGAAGTGGGAAGCAAGTCTGCAGACATTTAAAACTACTCAATTCAGGATGCATGGCTGGCTTAAGTCGGTAGAGCATGTGACTCTTGATCTCGGGGTCTTGAGTTCAAGACCCACATTAGGCCTACAGTTTAGTTTAAAAAAATTAAATTAAATTAAAAAAATAAAACTACTCAGTTAAACCCACAGAAATTATATTTTTCCCCGCTTCTATTCCTGGATAGGATTAGAAAGATATGGGCTCTGCTTCGCTTTAGAGTTTAAAAAAAAAAAATCCCTGGGACGCCTGGGTGGCTCAGTTGGTTAAGCATCTGCCTTCAGTTCAGGTCATGATCCTGGGGTCCTGGGATCAAGTCTGGCATTGGGCTCCTTCCTCAGCAGGGAGCCTGCTTCTCCCTCTGCCTGCCGCTCTCATTCTCTCTGACAAATGAATAAATAAAATCTTAAAAAAAAAATCCCTGGGGCGCCTGGGTGGCTCAGTTGGTTAAGCGCGTCTGCCTTCGGCTCAGGTCATGATCCCGGGGTCCTGGGATCAAGCCCTATCGGGCTCTCTGCTCAGCAGGGAGCCTGCTTTTCCCTCTCCCTATGCCTGCTGCTCCCCCTGCTTGTGTTCTCTCTCTCTCTCTCTGTCAAATAAATAAATAAAATATTAAAAAATAAAATCCCTAAGTTAAAAAATCATTTTTAACCTAAACTTTGTAGAATCAAAGGCCACCTTAGGACTAGGATTCTTATGGCTAAAGCCAGGGAGACACGGGGGCAGGAATGTACCAGGTTACCGTACGACTGCCGTATGCTGGACTGCCAGCTCCCGGAATACAAATCTCTACGTACCTCACCAAGCAGCAGCACAGGTTAAAGGGCTTTCAATACGTGCTTCCTGATGACTTAATTTCTTAATCAATGATCCAAACCTGCAAGGACTGTTTAAAAGCTCAAAAGCCATTTGTGGAGGATGTGGCTCAAAGTCCAATGATAAAAGAGGACACCAGAGCCAAAATTCCTGAGTCTAAGAAGGTCCCAGAGAGCTTCATGGTCTCCCTAACTCTCTACTTTCAGTCATGCTATTTTGTAAAAGGACTACACAACCTCTTCTTTTTCTAGAGCTCCTTAATCCCCTCTTCACCCAGTTTAGGCTCATGGTCCACTGTTAAAATCACTCCCTGACCTACACCCTTAGCTTCCCTGCCCCACTCTCCCTTAGTGCCCCACATGCCTAAAAAAGCTAACCTTGGTTAAACACCAGGCTGCCACTACTCAGCACCTGCAAACACATAGCTGAACACACACTGTGCTAACCTCACTTTGAGGGTATGGCTCCTAATCCTGAGTTAGCCTTTCATGCTGCTGGTTATCCCAGCACACTTCCCCACCCCGTCTTCACTCTCCCACGTTCCCAGAGGACCACTTCATGCCCCTCTCTCTCCTTCCCTCTCCTCATTCACAGCAGATGTCCTTGTTTTCTATTTCACCAATAAGAAACAAACCAGAAGGGGCACCTGGTTGGCTCAGTCGGTTAAGCATCTGCCTTTGGTTCAGGTGATGATCCCAGAGTCCTGGGATGGAGCCCCATGTCCGGGCTCCCTGCTCAGCAGGGAGCCTGCTTCTCCCTCTGCCCTTCCCCCTACTTGTTCGTTCTCTCTCTCTCAGATGAATAAAATCTTAAAAAAAAAAAAACAGGGCGCCTGGGTGGCTCAGTCGTTGGGCGTCTGCCTTCGGCTCAGGTCATGATCCCAGGGTCCTGGGATAGAGTCCCGCGTTGGGCTCCCTGCTCGGCGGGAGGCCTGCTTCTCCCTCTCCCATTCCCCCGCTTGTGTTCCTGCTCTCGCTATCTCTCTCTCTGTCAAATAAATAAATAAAATCTAAAAAAAAAAAACAAAACAAAACAAATAAACAGAAGAAACTTTGCACATGCTCCTACCACTATGCCTACCTACCCACTTACATCTATGACTATGCACTCTGCCTTCCCTCCCTGTTACCATGGAAGAACCGTGTTCTTATCTAAGGTCAACCCATTACCTATGGATCAGATTCCATTCCTTTTAGCCTTTTAGGGAACATTACTCAGGCAATTTCCCCCCTTTCTACTGTATCATTTCATCAGTATACAAACAGATGCTGAAATATCTCTCATCCTGGAGAGGAGGGGTCCCAACCCTCAATCCCACATTCTCCTCCAGCAACCATCCCATTTATCTGCGCCCCCACCCCTGCTCCCCTTTAAGCAAGCTGAGATTTATACATTGCTATCTCCAATTCCTCTCTCCCTATCCCCAAGTTCCCAAACACATCTTAGACTTTCACCCTCATCCTCCACCACTCCGCTGAAACTACCAAAAGGATATTATGTTGTTTGGGGGTCCCCCCAAAGGACTCCATGTTGCTAAGACCAATGCCATTCTCAGTTTTTAGTCCTGGACACAGCTAATCACTCCATCTTGGCATCTTTCCAGCATCCTCGTTTTCTTCCTCACTAGGGGCTCTTTCTTAGCTTCCTCTGCTTGCTACTCTCCATCTCTGACCTCTACTATAAAGGCCTCAACCTCTTCTCTATCTAGACTGACTCCCTAGGTGAGCTCACCCAGCATGTGGTTTTCAGTATCATTCAAATTTCTCTAGCCCAGATCTTTCACCTCAACTTCAGAGTCTGACAGACATCCAAGAGAAAATAATGAACTGGTGTTTGGCTAACAGGCATGTCAAACTTGACTTGTTTGAAAGTGAACACCTGTCTTCTTCCCCCAAAACCTGCTGCAGTCCTACCTACCTGCCTGGTTTACTGCAACAGCCTCCTAAGTGGTCTCCCTTGCCACCTCTGTCCCCTGCAGTCCGTTTTCAACACAGGAGTTTGTCATCCTTTTATTTTTATTTTATTTTAAGATTTTATTTATTTATTTGACAGAGAGAGTACAAGCTGGGGGAGCAGCAGGAGGAGAGGGAGAAGCAAGGAGCCCGATGCGGGGCTCAATCCCAGGACCCTGGGATCATGACCTGAGCCGAAGGCAGAAGCTTAACCGACTGAGCCACCCAGGCACCCCGAGTTTGTCATCCTTTTAAAAGCTAAAGCAGGGGCGCCTGGGTGGCTCAGTCATTGGGCGTCTGCCTTTGGCTCAGGTCATTATCCCTCATGATCTCAGGGTCCTGGGATCGAGCCCCGCATCTGGCTCCCTGCTCAGCGGGAGGCCTGCTTCTCCCTCTCCCACTCCCCCTGCTTATGTTCCCTTTCTTGCTGTCTATCAAAAAAATAATCTTTAAAAAATAAATAAGAAAAAATAAAAGCTAAAGCAATGTTTCTCCTCTGTTCCAACGGCCTCCAGTGGCTCAGCATTTCACCGAGTAAATCCCAGTCTTGACAAAGTCCTACAGCATTCTCCTATGGAAATCTAGCTTCCTGACCTCCATGTCCCGCCACTCTTCCCCCCTCACTCATTCCAGTCCTGCCACAATGGCCTCCCCGCTGTCCCCAGTCTCAGGGCCTTTGTATTTGCTGTTCCCAATGCCTCAATAGCTGTTCTCCCAGATAACTGCTTAGCTTACTCCATCACTCTCTTCAGGTCTTTGCCAGATCGTTACTCTATCAGTAAGGCCTTCCCTAACCCTACTCTCACCCACCTCTGCAATAAAAAATATCACCATCACCCTCCACCTCAGTATATCTTATTCCCCTTCTCTGCTTTGTATTTCTCTAAAGCATCTACATACTGTGTCTTTATATATATGTATGTATGTATTTTTTTATTTATTTATTTTTTTACTAGTTTATTTGCTTGACTGTCCACAGAGAACAGGAATCTTCTGTCTTTTCTATTGATTGCTGTTTCGCTAAAAGCAGTCTTACACACAAAAAAGCACTCAGTAAACCTGTTGAATGAATAAGTGAATTCTTTTTTCTCTTCAATCGCTGAAGGAGAGCTTTGGAGAAAAGGGTGAGAAGAGAAACTCAATTCTCCGTCTGATAGGAAGAAAAGGTGCTTCCAGGCACTTACCTGCTCCCCGACTGGGAGGGTCCCGGGCTGGGGGAGGTGGTCTATTACTCTGTAGCGACGGGGAGGCTGAGGTGGGTGGAGGAGGCGCTAGGCCTCTGACAGGCCCCGATGTCTTCCTATGCAAAGAATTGTGTCTCTGTGGCAGCTCAGGGGCTGACTCATTAGTGGGACTGGAGGGTCCATTGGGGACCCCAGGAGGCTGGCGGTAAGGCGGAGGAGGAGGAGCCAGAGACTGGCCACTTGGTCCCGTTCTGATATTCCCAGGGGAAGGGGGTGGTTTCACTGGGGGTGGAGCAGGAGGTCCCTCCCGACCAGGGTGCAGCCTCTGTCCAGGTGTGGGCGGCAAGGGTTTCTCTCTGTTGTAGGCAGGGGCTTTGCTGCTGTGCATGGGCAGAGGCGTCGGGGGTGCGTTGGCACGCCGCCCCGGGGGTGGCGGAGGAGGGGCAGAGGAGCTGTGCTTCATGCCTGTACTGCTGGTGGTATTAGGCCGAGAGAGGTCCGGTAACGAGGGTCTCTGCATCCGGGGTAGTTCTGGGAGTGAGGCTCGGCTGCCGTCTGTATCATCTTGAGGGCGCCCACTGGCTGTAGACACCGGTGGCCTTGGGGCAGCAGCTCGAGAACTGGGGACTTGTAGGGCTGGCTTACCAGCTAGGTTCTCTACAAATACACCAGGTAGCATGCGATCAACAGAGCTAGATACGTGTTAGTCAGTATCTCTGCTTCACCCAGCCTCCTTAGTGTAACCTGCACGGTAGCAGGTTAAATACCTGTATAGTTCTGGATTTTAATCTGGTTTCAGGCTCAGGGCTCACTGACAAATACTGCTGATACAAGTTGAACACATTTTTACTTAACCCCTCAGCTTTGGCTTTATTCTGCTCTGTAACTCCTCCCCTGCTCCCACTTCTCCTTCCTCCCACCTCTACCACACACCTGAACCCTAGATGACCCACTTGGGACTAGTCAGAAATTAACGCACTTGGGAAATACCCTAAGAAAGTACTGATCAGATACCTGAAACGTCCTTGGCTCCCACAGGTCGGAGCTTCGGCACTCCCCCTTGGAAGAGACCTCCCTTGGGCTGCAGGGCAGCTGCTCCAGAGCCATAAGCACCACTGCTTCCTTTTGGTTCTGGAAAGCATACCATTAGGGTTTTCACTTCACATGCTGGGAGCTGGTGAGCAAGTCAATCCTGAGTAGAAACCCCTCCTCTATTTAGGCTTTAATTTGAAAACAAAGCGACCCTGCTTTTGCATTAAAAAAAAAAAAAAAAAAAAAAGGCTAGGCCTCTCAGCTCCACACCTTCAGGTAGAGATGAAACTCTTCACTGTGATGAAAGAGAAAGAACATAAGGAACAAGGAGCCAAACTTCCCTCATTTAGGAAAGGCAAAGAGAAAACCAGGATCAAGACACTTTCAGCAGAGTTCTCTGGGCTCTCCTCTCCAAGTCCCATATGGTAAGGGGGCCAGGGACTTAGGGATCCAGGTGTGAGCAAACTCTCCAGAGGCCTATCAGAATGGACACTTGTGGCAATTATAAAATCTTCACTAGCTTCAGCTTAGTGGTTTTTAGTGACACGATGGTCTCCTCAGAGAACAGCCAAGGATGTGCCCTAACGAGAGCACTAGTTACCGTAGGAGATGGGAGTCTTTCCCCAGAGAATACTTCCCAAAGGTCAAAAAGAAACTTCTAAGGTATTCAAATAAAAAGATGTGAAGACAGCCAAAGAACATTCAAAGAAAACTCTCCTAAAGGACAAAATGTTCCCAACAAAAATGACAGCCAAGTCTCCAAGTCAATCCTGGGATCCTGGTGGCTCACTAGGAAATGAAGATTATTAGACTCACTCTCAAGGATGGGAGCACTCCGATCATTAATGTTGGTCACCTTCTTCAGCTTGGTCCCTTTGCAGATGTCCTGTAAGAGGGCACCTCGATTCCGCTGCTCATCTCTACTCAGCTTGGGCTGCTCTGTGTGTGCCTAGAGGAAGAGGGGAAAATATAACTATTCATCCTAAATAGTTCCCTCTATCAGGAGCTTGGGATAAATACCTTAAGCAAGCTGGATTTCATTAATGCCTCTCTAACCTAATCAGATCCTGCACCAAATATCCGTACCAATGTGCGCTCTCATTCTTCTTAGTCCTTCTTCTGTTGTGCCTTCTGTGAAGGGTGCAGGTCCTATTCAGAAGCTCCCAAAAGGAGGCCTTATCTGGGGCACCTGGGTGGCTCAGTCAGTTAAGTGTCCAACTTTTGATTTCAGCTCAGGTCATGATCTTGAGGTCATGAGATCAAGCCCGGGCGTAGAGCCTGCTTGGGATTTTTCTCTCTCCCTCCTCCCAACCCTCCCCCCCGCAATCTCTCTCTCTTTAAAAAAAAAAAAAAAGAGGCCTTAAGTAATACTGAGTACCTGTGTGCTGGGCTTGTGTGTTAGAAGCTTTACATGTATGAATGCAAACACTGACTGAGTCCCTACTATGCCTCAGGCTAAGCATGTTACTTCCATTATCTCATTTAAATCTTGAAATATTTTTATGAAATAAGTATTATTATCATAACCCATTTGGAAAGTGCAAATAGTTGAAATGTTTCCTGAGGCTATGCACCCAATAAATAGTAAAGCAAGGATTCCAACCCAGTTGATTCCAAAATGCCTATTGTATCTCAACTAACAGACCTTATTGCTTCCCTATTACTTTATATTCCTTTTTTTTTTTTTTAAAGATTATTTATTTATTTGACAGAAAAAGAGAGAGATAGCGAGAGCTGGAACACAAGCAGGGAGAGTGGGAGAGGGAGAAGCAGGCTTCCCACCGAGCAGGGAGCCTGATGCAGGGCTCGATCCCAGGACCCCAGGATCATGACCTGAGCCGAAGGCAGACGCTTAACGACTGAGCCACCCAGGCGCCCCCTTATTACTTTATATTCTAAACAATGCTATAAAATAGACCATACTGGGGCACCTGGATGGCTCAGTCGCTTAGATGTCCGAGTCTTGGTTCCAGCTCAGGTCATGATCTTGGGGTCATGAGATCAAGCCCCGTGGCATGCTCCACACTCAGTGTGGAGTCTGCTTGTCCCTCTCCCTCTGCTCCTCCCCCTGCTCATGTGCACAAACTCTCTCTCAAATAAACGAGTCAATAAAATCTTTTAAAAATAAAGTAACATAAAATAAAATAGCCGTATTATTCCCATTCCAAAGATGAGGAAATGAAGGTTTAGAAAAGTTAATGTCACATAGTTAGTAAATGCAGAGCTGGTCTGATTATGTCAAAGCCCATGCCTTTCCCATTTACCCTATGGTCTCTTCCAACATCCTATTTCTTTTTGAGTTCTTCACCCTCCACCTACCTCTTAAATGCCATTTCAGAGTCCTATCCTCAGCCTCCATCTAAATCCCCCCGAGCAAGCTCACCTGGTCACAGGGTTTGAATATTGCTGAAAAGCCCAAGTATCTCAAATCTTTGTATCTCATCGCCACTCCTGGCCCTGAGCTTCACACCCATATGTGCCAATGTCCACAGGACATCTTCAAATGAATATCCCACATATACCTAAAATGCAACACATCAGACCATGTTCCTTACACAATTTTTAAATGTAGAGCTTTTTAAATTAACCACACAGTGGAATTTTTTGGAAACCATTAAAAAATGATTCTAAAATCCATCTGGAAGATTAAGTATAGGAAAAAAACTAAGAAAATGGGACTAGTACCACCAAAAGCTAGGACCAGGAGCACAGGGACAGACAGCCAGATAAATGGAAAACAGAAAAGTCCATAAACAAACCTACGTCTACATAAGAAATAATAAAAGTGGGGGTGCCTGGGTGGCTCAGTCAGTTAAGTATCTGCCTTCGGCTCAGGTCATGATCCCGGGGTCCTGGGATAGAGCCCCATGTCAGGCTCCCTGCTCAGCGGGGAGTCTGCTTCTCCCTCTCCCTCCAACCCTCCCCTCTGCCCATGCTCTCACTAGTTCTCTCCCTCTCTCTTTTAAATAAATAAATAAAAATTCTTAAAAAGAAAAAAAGAAATAATAAAAGTGTATTCCAGCAGTGCAGAAAACACAGACTATTAAATATAAGCTACTAATAATAACTGGCTAAGTTTGGAGAAAAAACAATCAAGTTAAATCCCTACCTTATAGCTTACTCTCAAATTCTAGTTGAGTTATAAAACATAAATGTAAAAAACACCCAGAGTACTATATGAAAAAAATAGGTAAGGGGAAGGACATGACAACTAAAATACAAGGAAAGACTGGAAGACTTGTTTATTATAAATTATTTACTTAGGAATATAGTAAGTCAATGATAGACTGGAAGGAAAAAGTCATCTGTGACACACAAAGGTAGTGTCCTAACTCTATGCAACATTAACATAAAGATGACTTATAAATCAATAGGATAATAAGCAAAGGATATAAACACTGTGTAAAAGAAATCCTGGAGCCAGCAAATATGGAAAAAAAAATTTAAAATGCAGGCTAAAACACAGTATCATTATTTACCAATGAAACTGGTAAAAGTTAAAATTATAACAGGAGACTGCTAGCTTCATGAAGGCAGGGTCTACGGCTCACTGTTGTACAGTGCCTGGCACACGGAGGATGCTCAAAAAAATGCGCAGAATACGTAACTTCGTATGGTGGTCGTAAGGATTGAGGGGAACAGGTACTCTTTTGTATTATCTGGAGGAAGCTAAATTAGTATGATCTTTCCAGTTTATGTATCAAACACCTTTTTTTTTTTTTGAGAGATGGTGGGGAGGGGCAAAGAGATAGGGAGAGAAAGAATCTTAAGCAGGCTCCACACCAAATGCAGAGCCCGACACAGGGCTGGATCTCACCACCCTGAGATCATGACCTGAACCGAAATCAAGAGATAAGACACTTAACCGACTGATCCACCCAAGCACCCCTTGTACCAAACACCTTTAAAAAGTCTACACAAGGGGCGCCTGGGTGGCTCAGTCATTAAGCATCTTCCTTCGGCTCAGGTCATGATCCCAGGGTCCTGGGATTGCGCCCCGCGTCTGGCTCCCTGCTCCGCGGGAAGCCTGCTTCTCCCCTCTCCCACTCCCCCTGCTTGTGTTCCCTCTCTTACTGTGTCTCTCTCTGTCAAATAAATAAATAAAACCTTAAAAAAAAAATTAAAAAATTAAAAAAATAAAAAGTCTACACAAGAATTGTACCTACGAATTAACTTTAAGAAAACAACTAGAGAAGGGGCGCCTGGGTGGCTCAGTTGGTTAAGCGACTGCCTTCGGCTCAGGTCATGATCCTGGAGTCCCGGGATCGAGTCCCGCATCGGGCTCCCTGCTCAGCGGGGGGTCTGCTTCTCCCTCTGACCCTCTTCCCTCTCGTGCTCTCTGTCTCTCATTCTCTCTCTCTCAAATAAATAAATAAAATCTTTAAAAAAAAAAAAAAGAAAGAAAACAACTAGAGAAGTACACAAAGATGTTATTAATAGCATAAAACTGAAAATAATCTACAAGTTCAATCAAAAGGAACACTGATGGCATAAGCATAGAAGGGAAAATGCCAGTTAAGCTCTTAACGATGTTGAAGTATCTTTAGACAGCAAATGTTTGACACAATCAAGTAAAGAATATTACAAAACATTTAACAAGATTAATATTCTCTTCTATATAATAGGAATAATAGTAAAACCTATCTCACCAGGTAGTTTTGACAATTAAATGAGATAATAACACTTCTCAAGGGCTTAGCACAGTGTCTGGTGCTCAATAAGCAGTAGTTGTATTGAAAGAAAAAAAGGTACAGACATACTGAATATTTCCAGAAGGATATATACACTAATATCAACAAAAGTTAATTTGGGGTAATAATTCTTTATATTTATTTGAATTTTCTAGTTTTGCTATAATAAATATGTAAAATATATAAAATGTTAACAAAGATTAATTATTAATAGCTTAATATTTTCTATTTTTGTTGGCATTCTCTAATTTTTGCCACAGTTAGTACAGTAAAAAAAAATTTTTAATGATATCACTAACCATTTAATGATGTAAAAAGCCATTCACCATGTATTAATGAGTAAGAGCAGATTAGAACTCAGTACACATAGCAGCGTGGGGGAGGGAGAAAAAGGAAAAAAATCAGTAGGTACATATAGCACAGCCTACTTTAAAAGAGTAGGAGATAAAAGGAAGGAAGGAGGGAAAGGATATACACAAAACTATTATGAATGGCTGGATTACGGGTAATAGCTCTTTTATCCTTACCCACAGTTCATAAATCATCTTTTTTTTAAGTAAATTCTACGCCCACTGTGGGACTCAAACTCACAACTCTGAGATCAAAAGTTCCACGCTCTACCAAATGAGCCAGCCAGGCGCCCCAGCCATGGTTCATAAATTTCTTGAATATATTACTTTTGTAAAGAGAAAATTATTAAAACATTACTCAACATATCTAAAATTGAGTTCACATCCTCCTCCACAAACCTCGCTTTGTAAATGGCACCATCATTCAATCCCCCAAACTACAGTTGTTCCAACCTCCTTCCTCTTCCTTGCATCAGTCACCAAATCCGTCAGATTTTACTGTCTCTCGTAATCTTCCATCCTTATGGCGTTAGTGCAAACTCTCAGATTTTCAACTGTAATAGGCTTCTATCTCCAAGTCTTGACTTCCCTGTCTCCAGTCTCAACCCCAAGCCACTGTCCACACTGTGAAGGATGACATTTCTGACACAGGCCCAGTCAGGTGATTCCTGCTGCTGACAATACACTACCTCCCCATCGCTGCCCAGAGAAAAAGCCAAAACCCTCTGCCTTTGCCTCTGGCTTCATCTCCCACCAAGCCCCTCAAGCCATGATCCAATCCTGGGTATGCTTTCCCACAAATCAGCACCCTTTCATTCTACTTCCTCAATACCAAGTGCCTGCCCTCCCTCTTCTCTTTCTGGCTAAACACTACTCATCTTTTAAAACTCTGCTCAAGTATCACCTCCTGGCTAGAAGCTTTCTCTGACTGCCTCCACTCCCTCCAGCCAGTATGTGAGGCATGCTTCTTTGTGGCCTTCATTTATCTCTGCAAAGCATGGAATTTCCCTGTTGACTTGTCTATCTTGCCCATTGTGCTGGGAGCCTTCGAAGGCAGAAGTTGTCTCTTTTCTGGTTGATGATATTACAGATTACTTTTATTTGCTTCTTTTTCTTATCTGCATGTTTTCCCTCTCCTTCTTTTAATTATATAAATAAAGCTTGTTGGGAAAGACTCAAGCAATATAGAAGCATAAAGTAAAATTATCTGGATTTTCTAAGTCGTATGCGTAGCCAATCTCTGAAACTCAGTAAACCCCCAACAAAAGGCTATTGAGTAAATGACTAAGACAGCACAATGCAGGGCAGTAATCCAAGAGGTTACAGAGAGCCAAGGATATATTCTGGGTCCTTGCATCCCACTATAACCAGAGCAGCTCTGCTTTTATCTACTTCACTTATTAGACTTCCATCTAAGTGTAATTTCCATGTAAAATTTCATCCAGAAAGGGGGTTCATACATATCCTCAAACAAAAGGTCTAAAAACAAGAACTTATGGAAAAAAACAAGTTGGCAGACCTAACTCTAGTCCTAGTTCTAAAATAAATTAGCTACGCAAATCACTTTTCCTCTTTAAGGCAGTACTTCTCATCTGTTAAATACCTAACACACACATACACCAACACTTTAGGGCACTATTTCTCATCTGTTATATAACAACCCCCTCCCCCCAAGGTATTCATTCCCTAAGTTCCTTTCGCTTCTAAATTTTACAAAATTGAATAAAGCAGGGACACCTGGTTGTTTCAGTCAGTAGAGCATGCAGTTCTTGATCTCAGGGGTGTGAGTTCAATGTAGAGATTACTTAAAAATAAAATCTTAAGGGGTGCCTGGGTGGCTCAGTCAGTTAACTGTCCAACTCTTGGTTTTGGCTCAGGACATGATCTTCAGGGTCGTGAGATCGAGCCCCATGTCGGGCTCTGTGCTCACCTTGGAGTCTGCTTGAGATTCTCTCTCTCCTTCTGCCCCCTCCCTACTCTCTCTCTCAAAATAGTAATACCTTTTTAGGGTGCCTGGGTGGCTCAGTTGGTTAAGCGACTGCCTTCGGCTCAGGTCATGATCCTGGAGTCCCTGGATCGAGTCCCGCATCGGGCTCCCTGCTCAGCAGGGAGTCTGCTTCTCCCTCTGACCCTCCCCCCTCTCATGTGCTCTCTCTCATTCTCTCTCTAATAAATAAATAAAATCTTTAAAAAAAATAATAATAATAATACCTTTTTAAAAATTAAAAAATAAAATAAAAAAAAATAAAAATTAAAAAAAAATGAGACACAGCACCCAGGTTGCTTCTTTCTCATGTGACACCAGATATCACAATCCACATATAGTAAAAGCGGTTGCCTACTTGGTTCAGAAACCACACTGCTTTTTTGTCCTCCCATTATCAAACCTTTAAGTCTTCTTAATAGTATTTTCCAGAAATTCCTTTCTTTTTTGATGGGCTGATAGACTTGATGGACTTGGCTTTAGGATGAACTGTTTGGAGTAGAAGAGGAGGAGATGAATAGTAGCAAGAAACAACCACTAGGAGTTGCCATCCCTTTCCTCAATGATGCCAGAGAAATGCTGTACTGACCTTTATAGAACAAATAGTTTTAGGGGCAAAAGACAAGTTCCTACTGTGATGTGACCTGTCCAAATCTCCATTTAGACTGAACCAGGAAAAGAAAACAAGATAAGCCATTACAGTACTAAGAGGATCTCTCAGAAATCAGAACTAGTTAATGAAGGCAGACTTCACTTAGCTATTCTCTATCTTTCTACACCACATATCTTTGAGTAGAGTATGCCTTACACCAGGAAGCCCTAAGTATCCATGAAGGTTCTGAGAGACCCAGGTGGAAAGATTACCTACCTGATTAGAAGTGGGCGGTGGAGGAGGACCAGGGGGCGGTGGAGGGGGTGGAGGAATTGGCATCCTTGCCCTGCTCGCAGTTGGCACTGCTTTCTCTCCGTTTTAATTTGCAGCTTTAGGTCACTCATATACCTGCAATGAAATGTAAATTCAATGAGAACAACTCTGCCATCAGAAACACTGAGTACCCAGGAGAATTAGGGGACAGGGCATGACATGAGAGAGAAACTAAGCACCTCATCTCCTAGTTCCTCTGTGATAGAGTCCAGGGCTTGGTAAACTTTTTTTGTAAAAGGCCAGATAATAAATACTAATAGTGGGGCACCTGGGGGGCTCAGTCTGACTCTGGATTTTGGCTCAGGTCATGATCTCAGGGTCGTGAGATCAAGCCCCGCATTAGGCTCTGTGCTGGGTGTGGAGCCTGCTTAAGGTTCCCTCCCTCTGCCCCTCTCCCTCTCCCTAAAAAAAAAAAAAAAATTAATATTTTAGGCTTTACAGGCCACATATGGTCTCTGTCACATTTTATTCTTTATTTTGACATTTTTTTTAATAATAAGGCTTTATTTTTTAGAGCAGTTTCAGGTTCACAGCAAAATTGAGCAGAGAAGTACAGAGAGTACCCATATACTCCTGTTTCCCCTACACACACACACACACACACGGCCTCCCCCACTATCTACATCCTGCAGTTGGACATTTGATACAATCGATACCTCATTACCACCCAAAGTCAGAGAGATCCAGTCTCTGGATGGCGACAAAATGGTAGCCAGGTTTTTTCTACAGTTGGGTGACCATGGGTCTGCCATCTAGTTTCTTGTTATGCCCATATGTAATAATGAAGCTTTCACACTGGCTCAGCAGCACAACAAAATGGAAACCTATGCAGACATTATTGGTTCTGAAGATAACCACTAATGAAGACTATGAAAGCATCGCCTTATATTTTAAAGGAGAAAAAAGACATTTTCAGGCTGGAAAATTCTTCTTGCTGTGTGGCCAATATTCACGAGCACTTAAACATTTCCTCAAATGTCCAAGCTCAGAAGATAATACGGCAACAGAAATGGCAATTGAAACTGTTGGTCAGGCCAAAGATGAACTGCTGACCAGTCTGCCAACAGACCATCTGATGGGAGAGAGTGATGGCATGCCTAAGGATGCCAAGTACCTGTTCCGCTTGTACATGGCCCTGAAGCAATACCGAGAGACCGCCTGGACCACCATCATCATTGCCAGAGAACAGCAGTCTGCCGGAAACTATCAGAATGCTCACGACCTTCTCTTTAGCATGTATGCAGGACTTAAATCCCAGATCAAAATTCCCTCTGAGATGGCCACCAACCTCATGGTTCTGCACATATGATTCAGCATCTTCTGTACTAGTGAAGATTCATGTTAAAAACAGAGATCATATGAAAGGGGCACGTACGCTTATTCGGGTGGCCAACATCAGCAAGTTTCCGTCACACATTGTGCCAATCCTGACGTCCATGGTGATCGAGTGTCACCGAGAAGGCCTCAAGAACTCTGCTTTCAGCTTTGCAGCCATGTTGATGAGGCCTGAGTACCACAACAAAATAGATGCCAAATACAAAAAGAAGATCGAGGCCATGGTCAGGAGACCTGATACATCCGAGACAGAAGAGGCCACAACCCTGTGTCCATTCTGTGAATTTTTTCTCCCAGAGTGTGAACTCCTCTGTCCTGGATGTAAAATAACATCCCATATTGCATTGCAACAGGTCAACACATGTTGAAGGATGACTGGACTGTGTCCACATTGCGACTTCCCTGCTCTATACTCAGAATTTAAGATCATGTTAAACACTGAAAGCACATGTCCTATGTGTTCAGAAAGATTAAACTTCGCTCAACTAAAAAAATCTCAGACTGTACCCAGTACCTGCGAACAGAGGTGGAGCAGTGAGTGGCCTGTGCAGGAGGCCAAGTTTCTACCCCTGGTGGTTTCTGGATACAGAAAAAAGAAAGACTCTCAGGTCATAGACACTGTACAGTTGCCATTGTAGAGTGGCAAAACAGTGACATATAGCCTTGCTGTTTATTATACTTCATAGAGTTCCTATTCAAAGTCTTACATATTCTATGCTCTACACTGTTAATAGTAGCCCATGATGTAACTATAAATATTCAACTTTTTGATAACCTTTATATTTTGAAATATCTCCTTTAAAATAAAATCGTTGATTAGATATTGGCAACCTGTATTTTATATATTTGGACAAATGTATAATGACAACTACACACATTGTAGCATCATACAGAATAGTTTCACTGCCCTAAAAATCTGTGTCTGCCTATTTATCCCTCCTTTCCCCCAACCACTGGTCCTTTTTCCTGTTTCCATAGTTTTGTCTTTTCCAGAATGTCATACAGCTGGAATCATATAATATGTAGCCTTTTTCAGATTGGCTTCTTTCAATTAGTAATACGCATTAAGTTTCCTCCATGTCTTTTCATGACTTGATAGCTCTTTTCTTTTTAGTGCTGAATAATATTCCATTGTTTGGATGTACAACAGTTTGTTTATCCATTCACCTACTGAAAGACATCTTCGTTGCTTCCAAGTTTTAACTAATTATAAATAAAGCTGTTATAAATATTCTTGTGCAGGTTTTTGTGGGGACATAAATTTTGGCTCATCTGAGTAAATACCACTGACTGTGATTGCCAGATCCTATGGTAAAGAGTTACACTGTATAATAAACTGCCAAATTGTCTTCCAAGTGGTTGTACCGCTTTGCATTCCCACCAGCAATGAAGGAGAGTTCCTGCTGCTGCACATCCTTGCCAGCATTTGGTGCTCTCAGTGTTTTAGATTTTGGCCATTCTAATAGGTCTGTAGTAGTGCAATTTCACTGTTGTAATTTTTCAATTCTCTGATGACATATGAAGTTGAACTTCTTTTCATACGCTTACTTCCCATCTGTGTATTTTCTTCAGTAAGGTGTCTGTTTAGGTCTTTTGCACAGTTTTCAATATGGTTGTTTTCTAATTGTTGAGTTTTAAGAATTCTTTGTCTGTTTTGGATAACAGTCCTTTATCAGATGTGTCTTTTGCAAATATTTTCTCCCAGTGTGTGGCCTGTCTTCTCATCCTCTTGATTTTTACATTTTAAAACTACATTTTTAGGGGTGCCTGGGTGGCTCAGTCGTTAAGTGTCTGCCTTCGGCTCAGGTCATGATCCCAGGGTCCTGGGATCGAGCCCCGCATCGGGCTCCCTGCTCGGCGGGAAGCCTGCTTCTCCCTCTCCCACTCCCCCTGCTTGTGTTCCCTGTCTCACTGTGTCTCTCTCTGTCAGATACATAAAAATTAAAAAAAAAAAAAAAAAACCTACATTTTTACGTTTTAAAAATGTAAAAACCATTCATGGTTCATGGGCATTATTAAAACAGACTATGGACCAGATCTGATTCGTGGGCCACAGTTTACTGACTCCCAGTATAGTCACATCCTTGGAATCTGATCAGAGCATAAATACCATGTGAGGATTTAGCTACTTATCAGGTCACAAAAAAAACTATACAGCTGTCCTCCTGTTACAGTCTGCTAGTGATCCGCACTTTACAAATGAGACAAACCAGGGAACTGTCTTGCCCTAAGACATTAAAGTGGGGGGCAAAAATAAAACTAAAACTCAAGAACAATAATTCACCCAAAAAGCTGTTCCAAGGAAATTCCACTTCTTGCTCCCCCCTCCAAATCAGAGCCAAAATAACATTATCACTGGGAATACAACTTACAGATGACAAGAAAGGTTCAAGACACGGTAATCAACTTCACGAATTAATCCAGGGAAGAACTGCTTCCAAGCACGGTGATTAATGAGATTAGGACACAGGAAATCTCACAGGTGGCCCCTAGCACAGATGAGAGGCCACGTGCACCAAGCCAAGCCTAAAAGATCAAACCAGCATGGCAATCCACTGAGGAAGTTTGGTTCTGAACTCTTGACACAGGTGATCACAATTTCCCTGTGAATAAAGGAATAACCACTTAAACATTTCCCTCAATGCTCTCAAAACCATTTAAACACTTTCTCAATGATGAAAGTAAAGGGCAAATATTCCAAAGGTTCTAAAAACCAAGAACCTTTAGAGGCAGGTAGAATTTATCAGAAACATGACTGTGAAGGTCTTCACAATCTTAACCCTTCCAATAATGCCACTACAGACTGGATGCCCAAAAGAGCTTTTTGCTCCAATCACAAAGAACTGGACAGTACACTTTGGACAACTAGACTTTGGCTAAATGGTTCCCATGGGGAATGGTGTCTGAACTCACTTCAAGAATTGAGCAGCTGACCATCCTTCAAGGGAAAACACCTTCTGATGTCTGGTTTCAAAGCTAAGTCTAGTTTTTCTTTGCCAGGGATCATACTAGACTTTAAAAACTGATCAAGGGCGCCTGAGTGGCTCAGTTGGTTAAGTGACTGCCTTCGGCTCAGGTCATGATCCCGGGGTCCTGGGATCGAGTCCCACATCGGGCTCGCCCTGCTCTGCGGGGAGCCTGCTTCTCCCTCTGCCTCTTCCTGCCACTCCCCTGCTTGTGCTCTCTCTCTCTGTGTCAAATAAATAAATAAATATTTAAAAAAAATAAAAATAAAAACTGATCAAAACCGGGGCACGTGGGTGGCTCAGTTGGTTAAGTGTCTGCCTTCGACTCAGGTCATATCTCAGGGTCCTGGGACTGAGCCCTGCTTCTCCCTCTCCTGTTGCACGCCCCCCCCCCCCCCCCCCCATGGTCTTTCTAATAAAATCTTTTTTTTTTTTTTTTAAGATTTTATTTATTTGACAGAGAGAGACACAGCGAGAGAGGGAACACAAGCAGGGGGAGTGGGAGAGAGAGAAGCAGGCCTCCTGCCGAGCAGGAAACCTGATGCGGGATGGATCCCAGGACTCTGGGATCATGACCTGAGCTGAACGCAGATGCTTAACGACTAAGCCACCCAGGTGCCCCTCAAATAAATAAAATCTTAAAAAATAAATAAAAATTGATCAAAACAGTAAATCCTCATGATCCATCTATAATGGGGGGGCATGCAAATTTAAAATAAAAGGAAGAGGGGCGCCTGGGTGGCTCAGTTGGTTAAGCGACTGCCTTCGGCTCAGGTCATGATCCTGGAGTCCCGGGATCGAGTCCCGCATCGGGCTCCCTGCTCGGTGGGGAGTCTGCTTCTCCCTCTGACCCTCCTCCCTCTCATGCTCTCTCTCTCTCATTCTCTCTCTCAAATAAATAAATAAAATCTTAAAAAAATAATAAATAAATAATAAAATAAAATAAAAGGAAGATATAGAGAAAAACACTTTCTTCTGTCTGAATTCTCTGGGTTCACTCTGACAGTTCCCCCAAAGCATTTTTTAAAAAAGCTAGCAGAGGGGCATCTGGGTAGCTCAGTTGGTCAAGCATCTGACTTCGGCTCAGGTCATGATCTCAGGGTCCTGGGATCGAGACCTGTGTCGGGTTCTGCACTCGGTAGGGAGTCTGCTTGTCCCTCTCCCTCTCTCCCTTCTCCACTACTCATGCGCTCCCCTCTCTCTCTCCCAAATAAAATCTTTATTTTTACTTTATTTTATTTATTTATTTGACAGAGAGAGACACACCGAAAGAGGGAACACAAGCAGAGGGAGCGGGAGAGGGAGAAGCAGGCTTCCTGTGGAGCAGGGAGCCCGACGTGGGGCTCGATCCCAGGACCCTGGGATCGTGACCCGAGCCGAAGGCAGATGCTTAATGACTGAGCCACTCAGGCGCCCCTCAAATAAAATCTTTAAAAATAAAAAATAAAAAGCTAGCAGAAAACAATAGGAAATAATAATAATCTATTCAGAAACAAACATTTTCAACTAATTCCAGTCACCTCAGTTCCTGCCTTTTCTGAGTTTCCAGTTCTACCTACCTTTGCCATTGCCAGGACTGAAATGGTCTCCTAGAATGATCGGGAAAAGAGACTCAGACAAGTCCCTAATTCTTTTCATATCCACAGGTAATCCAACCTACATGCTACAAAGTAAGAAATCACTTAGAGGAACAACCTTATGCCTAACAGTGAGCACCGTTTATAAGGCAAAACAGTAATTCTCTAGCAAGGCACATCTTTTTTTTTAAAGCAATCCACTGGAGGGGCGCCTGGGTGGCTCAGCTGGTAAGCAACTGCCTTCGGCTCAGGTCATGATCTTGGAGTCCCGGGATCGAGTCCCGCGTCGGGCTCCCTGCTCGGCGGGGAGTCTGCTTCTCCCTCTGACCCTCCTCCCTCTCATGCTGTCTCTCATTCTCTCTCTCGCAAATAAATAAAATCTTAAAAAAAAAAAAATTTTTAAAGCAATCCACTGGAAAAGACCACTAATATAATGCACAGTTACAGATGCCTTCTTAAAATAGGCCCAATTCAAACTCCAATTTCAAAATAGACCCACTTAAAAGAAAAAAAATCACCTTCATCAAGAGACAGGCTTTTGTGCTGACAACCAGCAGTGCTTCTCAACCTTTCTTCTGCCTCCACAAAGACTGCATGAGTGACATGCTATTATTGACACTGAGTATGCAATGATACACTATGGCTGAGTATCACTGCTTCCCATTTTACAGGTGAGGACACTAAAGCTCCAGAAGTGGGAGCAATCGCATGCATGCACACTAGAGAGAAAGACTGATCTAAGGGCACCTACCCAAGATCATTCTGTAGCAAACTGCAGATTTAGGACTCAAATCTAGATCTTCTGATCCCCTGCTATTTCACTAATCACCCCAAAAAACATTTGCAATGGAAACTGGTTTGGTGTAGCAATTTCCTACTATTTTCCCCAAATGAAAATTCAACCCACCCTAAATTTCTATTTTATTAATAGAATACAAACAGCTCTTTCTATGTTTCCCAAGAGCAGCCCAACTTAAGTAAATTTACGTTAATACAACATTCCTTCCCCTGAAAATCCCCAAAAGCTTTATTCAAACTAATTTAATATTGATACAATCACTAAACCAAAGCAGAGGGTCTGCTTTGAGAACTACCTTTAGTTAAAAACAAGTAAACCAAAAACCCTTCATAAAGTTTTATAACAGAATGACAATTTTTTTTAAGTAGGCTCCATGCCCTGCATGGAGCCCAATGCAGGGCTTGAACTCACAACCCTGAGATCAAGACCTGAGCTGATATCAAGAGGCAGACACATAACCAACTGAGTCACCCAGGTGCCCCACAGAATGACAAATTTTAGTGACCAACTACTTTTATTTATTTTTATAAAAAGATTTTATTTAGGGGCGCCTGGGTGGCTCAGTCATAAGCATCTGCCTTCGGCTCAGGTCATGGTCCCAGGGTCCTGGGATTGAGCCCCGCATTGGGCTCCCTGCTCGGAGGGAAGCCTGCTTCTCCCTCCTCCACTCCCCCTGCTTGTGTTCCCTCTCTCGCTGTGTCTCTGTCAAATAAATAAATAAAATCTTAAAAAAAAAAAAAAAGATTTCATTTATTTATTATTCATTTGAGAGAGAGAGCACAAGTGGAGGGGAGAGGCAGAGGGAAAGGGACAAGCAGACTCCCCACTGAGCAGAGAGCCTGATGTGGGACTTGATCCCAGGACCTGGAGATCATGACCTGAGCCAAAGGCAGACGGCCCACTGACTGAGCCACCCAGGCACCCCGACCAACTACTTTTAATCAAAGGACAAATTCAGTCCTTCTGGAAGCACTGTGTACTGCAATTTTTTAAAAAGTAACATTCCTGGGGCGCCTGGGTGGCTCAGTCGTTAGTCTACCTTCAGCTCAGGTCGTGATCCCGGGGTCCTGGGGTCGAACCCCACATCAGCAGGAAGCCTGCTTCTCCCTCTCCCACCCCCCCTGCTTGTGTTCCCTCTCTGTCAAATAAATAAAATCTCTTAAAAAAAAAAAAACATTCCTGAGATTAAACCTAAGAAGAAAAAAAAGGGTTCTTTCCAGAATTTTAAGTATTTCCTTTCTGATCTTTTAAATTAGAACTACAAACCTCACCATCTGTGTTCTTCAGAGTCCTTGATTTTCAGAAATATTGTGAGGCTGCCTCCAGCTCAGCAACACACCAATTCTCATTACCTTTTTAAGCCCTTCTATCTTAGAAACCGTGATAGAATAAGCTATTCACATCCTCAGGAGTCAGTTTCTTTGAAATCAAGTTCAGAGAGCATTATTTCAAATCTTCCTGATGTCAAATTTATCACAGAATTCAGAGATAAGTCTTCATAAAACTCAAGCAATGCACTTTTAAAAAGCACTCTCTTCTATTCCTCAAAACAAAACCTATTTTTCTATTCAATTTCCTAACATTTCATTCCAAATATGTATTCCTACATTTTAAGAGTAGGAGACTTCCCAAGTACAAAGACACTGACCTTTCACATTTGATAAACGAAGAATCCAATTTAGTTGTTGCTTTTTTCATATATTTAAAATTATCTCAAAAGTATTCTAGTTACCACTACCATTTGGGGCCTTTATTCAAATGGCATTCTGCTACTATAAAACTCAAGTTTCAATTGCAAATTATTTTTAAAAGAAAAAAAAAAATTTAATTCTAAATCTAAATGCTATCTACTTACATGCTAAGAGACCTTAGGTAACAGCACTTTCCTTTCATCTCAGCTTTGATTACCAAGTAAATTACAGTTTTTGTATTGAAGTACCCAACAAAATCCCATAGGGGAGAAAAAAAAACTGACCTTAAAAAGTAGGCTCCCTCCCTCAGCAAAGTCTCAAAGGCCTTAGTTTTACCTTACAGGAATCAGTTATATGAATATGAATTTGGGATGTCAATAAGAAAATTCTTTCCTCCCCCCCTTTTTTTTTAAGTACTCTCTATGCCCAACATGGGGCTCAAACTCAGGACCCAGAGATCAAGAGTCACATGCTCTACCGACTGAGCCAGCCAGGCACCCCCCTCTCTTTCTTTCTTAAAGATTTTATTTATTTATTTCAGAAAAGGAGAGAGCGCAAGCATGAGTCGGGGGAGGGGGAAAGGGAGAAGCAGACTCCCTGCTGAGCAGAGAGCCCAATGTGGGGCTTGATCAAAAGACGCTGAGATCATGATCTGAGCAGAAAGCAGATGCTTAACTGACTGAGCCACCCAGGCACCCCCCTCTCCTTTCTTAAATACATGTCCAATTTTTTATTTTTTAAGATTTTATTTTTAAGTAATCTCTACACCCAACGTGGGGCTCGAACTCACAACCCCGAGATCAAGAGTTGAGGGCTCCACCAGCTAAGCCAGCCAGGTGCCCCCATGTTAAAGTCTTTAATATCCTATTAAACCTCTCCCCAATATAAAGAAACAGAGAAGGGACACCTGGCTGGCTCAGTCGGTTAAATGTCTGCCTTCGGCTCAGATTGCGATTCCAAGGTCCTGGGATGGAGGCCCACATTGGGCTCCTCGCTCAGTGGGGAGTCTGCTTCTCCCTCTCCCTCTGCCCCCTTCTCCCCCCACTGGTGCACTCTCTCAAATAAATAAATAAATTTAAAGAAACAGAGAGACAGATGAAAGAGACATTTCAAGATCCTCTCTGAAGGGCGCCTGGGTGGCTCAGATGGTTAAGCGTCTGCCTTCGGCTCAGGTCATGATCCCAGGGTCCTGGGATCGAGTCCCACATCGGGCTCCCGGCTCAGCGGGGAGCCTGCTTCTCCCTCTGACCCTTGCCCCTCTCATGCTGTTTCTCTCTCGCTCTCTAAAAAATAAATAAAATCTTTAAAAAAAAAAAAAAAGATCCTCTCTGAAAGACCAATAACTCTGCCTACTCTTGTCTCCAGATAATCTAAAGAAGAGAGCTGTGTCTTCAAGAGGAAAGATTCTAGACATTCCCCTCAATGGAATTCTGATTCAACAGTTCAAATCAAAATAAATCAAATAGTATCAGAGATGGAACATAAATGTTTGGCAGAAATAGAAAATCAGTTGCTTTGGAACAAAGAAAGTCACAATGCAAAATGGGGTTTGTGTTTGGTGTACTTTAATCCCAGCCAGAAGGAACTATAGCCTTGCCTAATGTGGGTTCAATAATCTAGGTAGGTGGGGTGGCAAGACTTTCCAAGCATAGACATTAAAACCCATTAATGAATCAAATGTTCATTACCACACAACAAAGCCTAGAAACATTCACATCAAACAAGTTCAAAATGAGGGGCGCCTGGATGGCTCAGTCGGTTAAGTGTCTGCCTTAGGCTCAGGTCATGATCCCAGGGTCCTGGGATCAATCCCCACATCAGGTTCTTTGCTCAACAGAGAAGCCTGCTTCTCCCTCTCCCTCTGCCTGCCGCTCCCCCTGCTTGTGCAAGCATGTGTTCTCTCTGACAAATAAATACAATCTAAAAAAAGAAAAAGAGAAAAGGAAGAAACAAGGAGGCTATGTGCTTGGTTTAGTGCTCCAAACGTTTTTAACTTGCTGAATTCATTCATTTATGAATTTATTATCCAGTGAATATTTATTGAGCACCCATCACTTACTCCATTCAATAAATATTTCTCCACTAGGTGCCAAAGCATTGTTGTATAACAATGGTTCTAAGGGGAATGATTCTGTCTCCCAGGAGATATTCGGCAATGTCTAGAGACATTTTTGATTATCATGACTAGGGAGTGTTACTGACCTCTAGTGGATAGAAAACATTCTATAATTCCTAGGACAGCCCCCCCACACAAAGAATCATCTAGTCCAAAATGTCAATAATGCTGAGGTTGATAAACCCAGTTCTAGAGGCTGAACAAGTTTCTACAATCCTAGGGCTTACATTCTAGGGGAAGAGATAAACAAGAAAACAAATAAAATCTCCTATCTCAGTTACTGATAAAAAGAAAGAATCATGAAGGGTTTAAGTAGGAGTATGGAGGAATGTTCTCTTGATAGGGTTGCAGGGAGGGGGGCTGGCTCTCCACAAAGAAGTCTCTCCATGAGCAGAGCAACCCCTATGAACATCTGGGGGAAGAGCACTCCAAGAATTAAAAAACAGCAAGTAAAAAGCCCGAGATGGGAACAAGCTTGACATGTCAGAGAACTAGTAAGAAAGCCAGGGTAGTGAGAACAGAGTACAGACAAGAGTGGTAGAAGGAAATCTGAGACCTTACAGGCCATTCTCCAAATCCCTTAAAACTAGTATCCTTCTCCATCCAATATGCCTATACCAAAGAAGTTTAAACCAACTAACAGTTCCATGCCCAAAGTAAACAAGTTCAATCAGTTATCTCATTAATCCCACAGACTGTACTTGATCGCTTGGTTTAAGCACAGCTAGGGACCCAGATACTAACTGGAAGCCTTCCAGGGTTAAAAATCACCTGATGATAATGTCTGCCTGTCCACCTGCCCTTCAATTTTGCTCCTGAAAAGCAGTACAGCACGGCAAGGTAGGAGTTCATTACCACAGTAAACACAATGGCATCCAGTTCCCAAACCAAAGAACCCCAACATGGGAGAAGTGCCAGGAGCTACCTAAGAGTATTCACATGCCACTCACTCCAGGAGACTAACAAACAGCAGGAGCCAAACAGGTTCCTATACTTACGTGGGAACGGATGTCAACACAGAGTTATGAACACGTTTTTCTGTGTTCTAGGACAGAATATAGTGGAGGGCTTCCACTAAAACATTTTGGTTTCTCTAAATAAAAAGAAACAGACTAGAATAACTTTCATGTTACAGATACCTTACCACCCTTCCCCTAACCCGTGCAAAAAAAGCTTTATATAGTTTTAAAAATAATCCACAGCCCTCTTCTCTCAATGGAGAAGGTGCTACCTTCCCCTTGAAATTCAATTCAGTCAAACCTCCGGTGAAAGATTTCTGTCATGCACAGAGATGGAATTAATTAAAACTCCAAGGTTACTCCACGAAGGGTAAAAAATCATTTTTCCAACTGCAGGCATTTTCCATCAGGGAAACTCAACTATGCAGCAAATCTGATTGATCCAAAACAAGTAATAAAAAAAAAATCACATAAGTACCATGAATATGTATTTTTTTATTTTTTATTTTTTATTTTTTTAAAAGATTTTATTTATTTATTTGAGACAGAGAGAATGAGAGACAGAGAGCATGAGAGGGAGGAGGGTCAGAGGGAGAAGCAGACTCCCTGCCAAGCAGGGAGCCCGATGCGGGACTCGATCCCGGGACTCCAGGATCATGACCTGAGCCGAAGGCAGTCGCTTAACCAACTGAGCCACCCAGGCGCCCTGCACCATGAATATTTAAACTGAAAATCCTACAAATCCTACAATTAAACCTGAATGTTTAACTCTCCATATCAATGATTTTTCACTGTTACAAGCAGCACACAAGCCTGAAAGAGAAAAGGAAAGACGTAGAATAAAGATATGTAACTGTATGATGAAATCCTTTCAATATAATTTCTCTAATAAGAAACGTTAAGTACACATCCCAACGATGCAGCTTTTCCTCCTAATATGACACTCCTCTTGTCCTAGGTTTGTTTAAAACCCTAGAAACAGGGACACCTGGGTGGCTCAGTCAGTTAAGTGTCTACCTTTGGCTCGGGTCATGATCCCAGGGTCCTGGGATCAAGCCCCACATTGGGCTCCCTGCTCAGCGGGGGTCTGCTTCTCCTTCTCCCTCTGTGCTCTCTCTCTCAAGTAAATAAATAAAATCTTTAAAATAAATAAATAGGGTGGCCTGGGTGGCTCAGTTGGTTAAGTGTCTGCCTTTGGCTCAGGTCAGGATCCCAGTGTCCTGGGATCCAGCCTCGAATCGGGCTCCCTGCTCAGCAGGGTGCCTGCTTCTCCCTCTCCCTCTGCTGCTCCCCCTGCTTGTGTTCTCTCTCTGTCTCTGTCAAATAAATAAATTAAAAATAAACAAATTAATTAATTAAACAAAGCCCTAAAAACACAAACTCATAAGTCTACTTAGTCACATACTACTTGATGTAGTAAATATTAGATACCATTGGTTATTCCCACATACTCAGGAGCCAAGTCCTCTTATCTAAAATGATGACAAATCAATGAGAAGTCTACTCTTAGTTCAATTAAATAACCACAGCTGCAAAGAATGGCTTCATAAAAAAAGATGGATAGAGATTAATTAATGCAAGAGAAACTGTAAATTAAATATCTGAAAATCATCCTAAACAGAGATCAGGGAATCACCTCACCAAACATCATCGGCCCCTACTACACCCTCAAAGCAAAGAGAAAATCCTGTTAACGTGAAAACACTACAGTACTGGAAACGTGGGGGAAGGTGTACAGAAATAGTCAACTGCAGTAAATCAATAACAGTTCAAAGTAGTGCTTCATAACACAGCCAGTGGACAATAATCTGTGAGACAGTAATACTTTAAATTTTTTTTTTTTTTTAATTTGAGAGAGAGAGAATGAGAGACAGAGAGCATGAGAGGGAGGAGGGTCAGAGGGAGAAGCAGACTCCCCGCCGAGCAGGGAGCCCAGCCCGATGCAGGACTCGATCCCGGCACCCCAGGATCATGACCTGAGCCGAAGGCAGCCGCTCAACCAACTGAGCCACCTAGGCGCCCGAGACAGTAATACTTTAGATTTCACATTGTTTTCATGAGTTCACTCACCAAAACCGTTTCAAAGGAACTTGCTGTTTCTATGGAGCTATTCATCTTAGAATGTAAATCAGCTCCATGTGAGAGCCAACATGACTTCCTTAGGCTATATTTTGGCTAGTAACAGCCACAAGATTTCCAAGAACTAAGAACTAGGATCCTACACTTGGCCTCTACAACATTGTAAGACATGTACTGTTTGGTTCCTGACTGCCAAGCAATTCATAGCAACCAAGGAGCAGCTGCGAACACCTCATTTCCAGATGCCTTACAGACTAGTAGTAAAAGATACAGCCATTTTTCTTTTCTGGGCCTTAGGAATCCATAATACAAGAAGGAGAAGAGAATGTGCCCTTTCATATTATCAAAGTTAAAAACAAACTTCAAATCACAGCTTTTAATATCTCCAAAAATGATGCTGCATAAATCCAAGGCAGATAATTAGTACATCTGTTTTCAAAGCCTGAGTCAATTTTCCACTTCAAAAAAAATTTAACAAATTCTTGGATTTGGACAGTGAAATGATGCAGAAAGTAGCTCAATGTTCATAACTAATACTTCCTCCCCACCCACACAGGCCAGGAACCAAGCAACCAAGCAACGGGTCTAGAAGTGCTGGCTAAAAAAAAATGGGAGTCACACAAGGCCAAAGTTATTAACATCAGCCAGCTTTTCACCAGAGAAGAGAGTTAACCAGATGAAGGACACACACTCTAATTTAGAAATCCAGACCAATGCCAGACAGACTAAAACACAGTCTGAATACCAAAGCAGTATTAGGTAGAGCGTGAGAAGTTTGCCTCAGAGACTTGGGAGTAATAAAGGTTTAGAAGACCCTTCTAAAACAGTTTCCAAACTTGCCTGAAGATAAAACCCATCTTAGGGTATTTGTTTAAAACACACACGCATGGGGCGCCTGCGTGGCTCAGTCGTTAAGCGTCTGCCTTTGGCTCGGGTCATGATCCCAGGGTCCTGGGATCGAGCCCCGCATCGGGCTCCCTGCTCAGCGGGAAGCCTGCTTCTCCCTCTCCCACTCCCCCGCTTGTGTTCCTGCTCTCACTATCTCTCTGTCAAATAAATAAATAAATACATAAATACATAAATACATACATACATACATACATACATACATACATAAATAAGAGATCCCCTCTTTCCCTTGCTCATGCTGCCAGGCAGAGGGCCTCTGAACCAAGTGAGCAGTTACAGCCTAGGGCAAGAGTACCATAATGAAAACAGGGAGATCGAGTGAACCTCTATCTACTCAACGATGAGACCTCTTCCCCTCCCCAGCTCTGTTCCCCCACTTGGCTCCAAAACACCTGCTGCTGGGCTTGTCTTCTCTAGCAGGAGACCAGAGAAGTCCTCTCCAAGGAAAACGATCAGCTGCCAATACAACCTACAGTGATGCCTACCACTTGATGAGCCAGGGCTCCATACTCAGAGCTTGCAACTGCCTCACTCTCAAAAGTAAACAGCCAAAAATTACCAGATATTTGAAGGAAATCTCTAACAGGAAAGACAGGAATCAAAGTAAACAAAACAGAATTCCTAACAACATGTAAAAATACTTATATATAAATTCTGAGAACAAAAAGAGCTCCTGGAAATTTAAAACATCAATAGCAAATATTAAAAATACAATAGAAGAGCTGGAAGAAAAAACTCAGAATATCTGAAAACTGAATGAGAGGGGCACCTGGGTGGCTCAGTTGTTAAGCGTCTGCCTTCGGCTCAGGTCATGATCCCAAGGTCCTGGGATCGAGCCCCGCATCGGGCTCCCTGCTCCGCGGGAAGCCTGCTTCTCCCTCTCCCTCTCCCCCTGCTTGTGTTCCCTCTCTCGCGCGCTCTGTCAAATAA
Source organism: Mirounga leonina (assembly GCF_011800145.1). Classification (NCBI taxonomy): domain Eukaryota; kingdom Metazoa; phylum Chordata; class Mammalia; order Carnivora; family Phocidae; genus Mirounga; species Mirounga leonina. The sequence goes on along the minus strand of NW_023270503.1, from coordinate 25,743,861 downwards.
ATAAATAAAATCTTTAAAAAAAAAAAAAAAAAACTGAATGAGAAAAAAAAAAAAGACAAAATCACGAGGAAAAAAAAATTAAGAAGACCAGTGTAGGAATTTCACCATCTGGATAATAGGGGCTCCCAGAAAGACAAAGGAGAGAACTATCAAAGAATACATTATCAAAAATATAGTACAAGAAAATTTCCCAGGACAGATCGAAATACACTTCAGACTGAAAAGGCTCACTGAATGCCAAGCATGATGAATTTTAGAATAGTCACACAAAGGTACACAGTCACATATCATTGTATTTCAGAGTACCTGGGGTAAAGACAACACCCTAAAATCTTTCAAAGAAAAAACAAATTCCACGGGTGCCTGGGTGGCTCAGTTGTTAAGCATCCGCCTTCTCTGCCTTTGGCTCAGGTCATGATCCTGGGATCAAGCCCCACATCAGGCTCCCTGCTCGGCGGGAAGCCTGCTTCTCCCTCTCCCACTCCCCCTGTTTGTGTTCCCTCTCTCACTGTGTCTCTGTCAAATAAATAAAATCTTTAAAAAAAAAAAAAAAAAAAACAAATTCCATACAAAGAATCCAGAATCAGAATAACATCAAACTTCACAATACTACTATTAAAAGTTAGAAGATCACAAAACGAGGCTTAAAATTTCCAAAGAAATGCCATCTCCAATATAACATTTTATATCTAGTCAAACTTCCAACCAGTGTGCGGGCAGAAACATGCAAGGTCCCCCAAAATGCACCCCCTCCAATGGAACCCTTTTTCTTTTCTTTTTTTTTTTTTAAAGGAGAGATGCAATTTTTTTTTTTTTTAAGATTTTATTTATTTATTTGACAGAGACACAGCGAGAGAGGGAACACAAGCAGGGGGAGCAGGAGAGGGAGAAGCAGGCTTCCCGCCGAGCAGGGAGCCCAATGCGGGGCTCGATCCCAGGACCCTGAGATCATGACCTGAGCCAAAGGCAGACGCTTAACGACTGAGCCACCCAGGCGCCCCTGGAACCCTTTTTCATAAAGCCTCCGAAAGAGGGTCCACTAAAGTATTTGTATTGAAAAGAGATTTATACTTTGTCAGAGTTTAGGGATGAATTGGCGATTGGTACTCAATAAATCAAGCAGAAGGAAGGAAAAAAAAAAGAAAAAGAATAGTGATTATTATACTTAAAGGGAAAATGTGTAAGGAAATACAGTATAATCACAGTACAGACAGTCATTATATTGGACGTCAATTTTTCTTCTTTAGGCTACGTTTACCTCTACCCTCCAGGCACCCCAGGGTTGTGGTTTAAATTCCATCAGTACAGGGCGCCTGGGTGGCTCAGCCGCTGGGCGTCTGCCTTCGGCTCGGGTCATGATCCTGGGGTCCTGGGATCGAGCCCCGCATCGGGCTCCCTGCTTGGCAGGAAGCCTGCTTCTCCCTCTCCCACTCCCCCTGCTTGTGTTCCTGCTCTCGCTAACACTCTCTCTGTCAAATAAATAAATAAAATCTTAATAAATAAATAAATAAATAAATAAATTCCATCAGTACAGAGTCATTCATTCAAGACCTAGAAGATGTAAGAAAGGTATGTGCCATTATTGCTCTTCTAGTAGCAATAAGCAGGTGTGTGGCCTCTAACAGATGACAGACATGTGGTTTTGCAAGTTTCCAATATTCTACAAATTGCCTGCTTTTAAGATACCAAAGATTATTAATAGTAGCAGTTTCTTTGAAATCCCTACAAGGTGGCATTCCTATAACCTTCCAATGATTTTGTAAGCATCTAATATCCTCTTTGAAATATCAAAAATGGTTTGTTTTTCTGATTGAACCCTGATATATAAAAACATACAAAATATTGATTTAATCAAAACTGTATTAGGAGGATAGCAGGAAGGGTTGAAGGTAGGTAGTAGTATAAGAATGCAAAATCAGAGGCACCTGCCTGGCTCAGTTGGTAGAGCATGTGACTCTTGATCTCAGGGTTAAGTTTGAGCCTCACATTGGGTGTAGAGATTACTTAAAAATAAAAAAAACTTTGGGGCACCTCGGTGGCTCAGTCAGGCATCCCACTCTTGATTTCAGCTTGGGTCATGATCTCATGGGTCGTGGGATCAAGCCCTGTGTTGAGCTCCACACTCAGTGGATAGTCTGCTTCTCCCACTCTCCCTCTGCCCTTCCCCGCAACCCCACTCAGCTTGCACATGTGTGCGCACACTTTCTCGCTATATATAAAATAAATAATCTTTTTAAAAAATCTTCAAAAAAATGCAAAATCATCTTCCATAGTAGAAATTCAACAGATAATATCTAAGACTGGAAAAAACAATAAATCACAGTATAAGCATACTGTATAAGCATAGTATAAGCATACTATGTAAAAATATGGAAATAATATGCATCAGAAAAAAAACCACTGAAGTATTAAAAGTGACTGAGGACAATTAAGGAAAGATGGAGCAGCTGTTCTTTTAATTGTAAGTCTTTTATACTACTGAATGTTTAAATTATGGATTCTTACCATGAAAATGAAAAAATCCAAACATTTAGGGGCACCTGAGTGGCTCAGTCGTTAAGCGTCTGCCTTCAGCTCAGGTCATGATCCCAGGGTCCTGAGACTGAGCCCCGCATCGGGCTCCCTGCTCCACGGGAAGCCTGCTTCTCCCTCTCCCGCTCCCCCTGCTTGTGTTCCTTCTCTTGCTGTGTCTCTGTCTGTCAAATAAATAAATAAAATCTTAAAAAAAAAAAAAAATCCAGGGCGCCTGGGTGGCTCAGTTGGTTAAGCGACTGCCTTCGGCTTGGGTCATGATCCTGGAGTTCCGGGATCGAGTCCCGCATCAGGCTCCCCGCTTGGTGGGGAGTCTGCTTCTCCCTCTGACCCTCCTCCCTCTCATGCTCTCTGTCTCTCATTCTTTCTCTCTCAAATAAATAAATAAAATCTTTAAAAAAAAAAAAAATCCAAACATTTAATTACTAAAAACCAAAAAATCGTAACACTAAGCAAAACCAAACTTCAGACTGACCAAAATTTCAAAACATAAGGTCTGTAATGGATCTGTTACCAGTGTAATTAAGAACAGCAGAAAATCCCAAACCAACCAAAATAATTAAAAGGCCATTATGCTTAATTCTAGAACCTGCGTCTCGGATTCAACTCTAATGAAAGCAGGCTGCCTAATGTGACCTCAATCTCTGCCACAGCCTGGTTGTCACCTAACAACGTTCACCACCACAGAGTTTACTCTACCACATGTCAGATATGTGAGGAACTTCCAGGCTACTATAAGAAATCATGACCAAGGGGCACCTGGGTGGCTCAGTCGTTAAGCATCTGCCTTCAGCTCAGGTCATGGTCCCAGGGTCCTGGGATCGAGCCCCGCGTCAGGCTTCCTGCTCTGCAGGAGGCCTGCTTCTCCCTCTCCCACTCCCCCTGCTTGTGTTCCCTCTCTCGCTGTGTCTCTCTCTGTCAAATAAATAAATAAAAATCTTAAAAAAAGAAAAAAGAAATCACGACCAAAATTAATTTCAAAGGTAGGCACAAAAACAGAAGGACAGATCTTAAAATCAATTACCTTAGCTCCTTTTTTAGGTTTTGTTTTTGATTTAACACAACTAACTGAAAAACAAAAACAACCAACATCTGTGGTCAAAATATCTCTAGAAGTTCTAAGAAACTGTTTTAAAGAAACTGTTAATTAGATTAAAAGGCTGCTTACAAGGGAGGCTGAAACCTAGTCACTGATGACAAAAAACGGCTCTTCTCACTGTAGGGAAGCCGTGTCTCATGTGACCAGGCCTCAGCTTCCATGTGCCAGCCTTCATTCCATACACCCCTGACAGACAAGTGGAAAAGCGTATACAGAGAACAGTCAGAAGGCAAATCCAGTGATGACAGTCTCCATTAGAAAAGGCCTGAAAGAAAACTTAAGCAGATGCTCTATAAAATGTTGATCCAGACTTCACATGGAGAGAAGTGTCACGCCTCATTTCAAAGATAATATATTAAGTCCCAACTCACCACAGATAATCTAATAACAAAGCTGTCACTTTCATTGTTGAGGAGTCTCTTCTCCCGCTCTAATGCCCTTAAGCCATCAGATACACAGACGCTTCTTGCTGAAATGCTAGAAAAATTTGCACATTTTCATTCCTTGCTCACTAGTGTTGGGCTGCTAAACCAAGATTCTACTTTAAGTTATGAAAACAGGACAAGCTGATCCAATTACACAGGAAAGGTACTAAATCAAACAGGACCATCTGGGCTTTGAGCAAGAGTACTGTGATTTCTGAACAAAAGTCAATACACTTGCAGATAAAAATGCTTTCATATATTCAGAGTTATAATGACCCCTTGGGCTACTGATTCATTTGTACATCCAACAAGCGTTATGCATCATGTTAAGACATACGGCCTAGATGATGGGTACGACAGAATATTATATTCACCAGTTCATAATGAGAACATCTGTGCTCTCTAGCCCTATGAGGCTTACAAAAAACAGTCAATATTCTCAAGAAGTAAACAGGTTTTCTATTCCTAAATAGCAGGTGTGGGAAACTAACCATCTCATCATCCCCCATAATCTGACAAGATTGGGTGCTTGCTGGACCTAAAAGAAATCAAGACTAAAAGAACAGCCTTTATCCAAAAAAGTTTTTTTTTTCTCCATTTTTTTTAAATTAACATATAATGTATTGTTTCAGGGGTAGAGGTCTGTGATTCATCAGTCTTACACAATTCACAGCGCTCACCATAGCACATGCTCTCCCCAATGTCCATCACCCAGCCACCCCAAAAAAGTTCTTACAGAAAACATGTTCTATGTACAGGTATCAGATTTCTTTACAATACTGATGATTTCAGCATCAACACTAGTAAATCAGTATCTGTGAAAAAAACTGACAAAGAAAAAATCTTGGGCGCCTGGGTGGCTCAGTTGGTTGGGCGACTGCCTTCAGCTCAGGTCATGATCCCGGAGTCCCGGGATCGAGTCCCACGTCGGGCTCCCTGCTCAGCGAGGAGCCTGCTTCTCCCTCTGACCCTCCCCCACTCATGTACTCTCTCTCTCTCTCATTCTCACTCTCTCAAATAAATAAATAAATATTTAAAAAAAGAAAAAAAGAAAAAAAAATCTTTCCTACAGACCATAAGAGATTCTTAATCTCAGGAAACAAACTGAGGGTTGCTGGAGGGGAGGGGAGTGGGGGGATGGAGTGGCTGGGTAATGGACATTGGGGAGGGTATGTTGTGGTGAGTGCTGTGTATTAAGACTGATGAACCACAGGCCTGTACCCCTGAAACCAATAATACATTATATGTTAATTTTTAAAAAAATCTCTCCTGTAAAGACTGGTCTCAAAATTCACTGTTATTTATGTGGTTTTTTTGGAGACCTCACATCCCTGAAGCCTTACCTCCTACCTCTCTGCTTCTCACTCCCCAAGCTCAGACACACTGGAACTTACTTCCTTCAATTCTTCAAAACAGCCATGTTCTTTCCCTCCTCAGGACCTCCACCTATGCCCTTCTCTCCATCTGCAATACTCTTTGGTCTGCCCCTCATCCTTTAGGTTTCAGCCTTAAACGTCAATTCCTTAAGGACATTCCCTCTTTGCACTGTTTCTCCATCAACCTGGTTAGGCTTCCCATTAGCTGTTTCCACAGGATTTACAGCAGCAGTAATTAATTATTGTTTAACGGATGTCTTCCCCACCAGACCATACAGCTGCATGAGTGCAAGGGCTGAGTCAGTTCTGTTCACTCATGAAGCACATGAGTGCTTCACACGGTAGGAGCTCAAAAGTTCTTGGCAAATAAATGAGTAACAGGGCTAAAAACACATCAGCTTTGGCAATTCTACTTATAATTTACCCTACAGATACAGTCACTCATGCTAAGAGCCAAATATATATGGTTATTCACTGGGGCATAATTGGTAATAGCGTAAGACTGAAAATATTTAAAATGTCTACCAGTATAGGGCAGGTGCCAAAATCTCCTTACTGCTTATATGGAATGACTGCCAAAGTAAGTTTTTTAAAAATGCAGATAGTACTGGGGCGCCTGGGTGGCTCAGTCGTTCAGCGTCTGCCTTCGGCTCAGGTCATGATCCCGGGGTCCTAGGATCGAGCCCCACATCGGGCTCCCTGCTCGGCGGGAAGCCTGCCTCTCCCTCTCTCGCTCCCCCTGCTTGTGTTCCTGCTCTTTCTGTGTGTCTCTCTGTCAAATAAATAAAATCTTAAAAAAAAAAAAATGCAGACAGTACTAACAGCGTGCTACATTTGTTTATAAGAAAAAGCAAGATACACACACACACGCTTTATATATGTATGTCATCTCTGGAAAGGATCTTAAGAAACTGAACACATCAGCTGTCCCTGGGAAGCTAAACTGGACTGATGAATACACAAGCAGAAAAGACAGACTATTCAGTGTACATTCTTCTTTAATTTTCAAATTTTGAACCATGTGAATGTATTATCTACTTAAAAAATAAAATTTGCCAGGGGCACCTGGCTGCTCAGTTGGAAGGGTGTACAACTCTTGATCTCAGGGTTGTGAGTTCGAGCCCACGTTGGGTGTAGAGATTACTAAAAATAAAATTAAGCTTCTTAAACAATAAATAAATAAATAAAATTTGCTAAAGACAGTCCTATCCTTATTTCTAAGACAGTGATGGAGGTTAAACGACTTTGTGATCCTGACTGTTAGCTGAGCACTGGGAGGCAGAAGTGGACGGAAGGAAAACTCACTTATCCACAAATCTCAGATAGCCTGTCCCATACTAGATTATACCACTTTAGAAGAAAATTCCCACCTTTTTTTGCAACTAACTGTCCCAATTTGGACATATGGAGAATGTTTTCATAGTCAGAAAGGATTATTGGGAGGGGCACCTGGGGGGGCTCAGCCGTTAAGCGTCTGCCTTCGGCTCGGGTCATGATCCCAGGGTCCTGGGATGGAGCCCTGCATCCGGCTCCAGCCCTGCATTGGGCTCCCTGCTCAGTGGGAAGGCTACTTCCTCTCCCACTCCCCCTGCTTGTGTTCCTTCTCTCACTGTGTCTCTGTCAAATAAATAAGTAAAATCTTAAAAAAAAAAAAAAAGAAGGGATTATTGGGAGAAAAAAGGGATTACTGAATTCAGCATTTTTATATGCTTAGAAAGTAGGTCAACGAATTTGTACTGAATATAAATACTGACTAAAAACAAATTATTTTCACCAAAGAGCCTCAAAATCTAAATGGAGCTTAATCTGAATCCACAAAGTTCAAAAAACTAAAAATTTTTTTGAAAACCAATTATAAGAAAGGTGACACGGAAATCAATATGCATTCCTTAGATATACAGATTTGCCAAACTTCAAGACATTCTTCAGTAAAGAAATATCTGAGACAAGATTAAACACAACTCCAAATAATCCTGTTTGTTACCACAATCAAAGCCCTGGATCAGAGTCAAAACCTCTGAATCTGAACCTGTTAAGTTTCCCAAACCTGCATCTGGGGAACAGAATACTGTGGGCTAACGATGGCAGGAAGAAGCTGTATCCAGGGCCACCAGACAGACGATCTGTTTTGGGGTTATCTCCAATGTTACAAGGGCCACTGCCACTGACTGCAAGAAATGATCTTCATAATCCATCCCAAGACCTACTGGAGATAAAGTTATCTTCAACTAATCATCCCCTAAAAAACAAAAGGACATTTACTAAGTAGAACCAAGTACTTAGTATAGCCATTCTAAATTCTTATAACTTTGCCATGTTATATGGCAAGTTAGAAGCCAATTCCTGGCTCTCAAATTTGATAACTTACTTGCCTCCAAATGCTCTTTCTGCATGTTAAGCCAAAATCTTAAGAGATCTAAGACTGACACAGACACTAGCAAATTAATCACCTGTTTTCCCTACTAGCATTGTTTTCTCCATTTTTTTTTAAAGTAGGCTCCACGCCCAGTGCAGACCCCAATGCAAGGCTCAAACTCACAACCCTGAGATCAAGAGTTGGACACTCAACTGACTGAGCCACCCAGGCACCCCTCTCCATAAGTTCTATTCAGCATTTTAAAATACCACTCTCTACAGGGCACCTGGACGGCTCAGCCAGTTAAGTGTTCGACTCTTGATTTTGGCTCAGGTCATGATCTCAAGGTTGTGAGATCGAGCGCCCCCCCCCCCCCCCCCCCGCCATCGGGCTCGGCGCTCAGTGTGGAGCCTGTTTAAGATTCTCTCTCCCTCTGCCCCTCCCCACTCGTGCACTCTAAAAATAAAAAATAAAACAAAATACCCCTCTATAATAATACCAAGAAGTGCTCGTGAGTTTAGCCTGTGGCTCCCTAGGCTAAAAGGCTTGGGAGTGAGAGTGGAACAAAAAAATGTGGGAAATTCTTTCTCTCTCTTTCCCTCAATGCCCTGGACTTTGAAAGCTAGGCAGAGGCAATGATTCTGCATTTAATCAGCAGATGAATAAGAAACAGGTTTGAATTTAGAAAAAGCATAAAGGAGTGCAAGAACATTCAGAAAAGAGTACTGCCTCTATTTCCTTGCAGAGCAGCTCTCAGGATCGGCCAATGAACCTCATTTTGACATGGAACACCCCATTTACTCTAATCCGGGGCATATCCCTCAAGAGACAGTCCGTCAACCGGAACTCTGCCAACTTCTGCTCGGGAGTTGTGTGGGGAACAGTAGCAACAAGAGACTACTTTGAGAAGGAGATCAACAATCACACTCGAGAAGAAAAGAAGTTATTTGGCAAAGGGAAGCATGTTGCCAAAATGTTAGTCACAGCTTAAGGTCCCAGTTTGTGTCTCTGCAACTATTCTTTGCTCTGACAGAATCCATTCTCTGGCCCAGAAAACCCGGCTCAGCTTCTGTCACCCTCCCCATCTGAAGCAGTAAAGAATCCTTTCACTTTGGGGATATCAAACTGTGACACAGACAACAGGTCCACCAGAGACTAAAAGGGAGGGGAAAATGTGTAATTTGCCATTTTCCACCTAGGACTGGCTCAAATAAAGCATTGGAAAAACGTGACAGCAGAGGAAAAATGGAAAACTGTATGTTACAGCAGGCTATACGAAAAGCCTGCTCAGACCTATTTCCAAACCCTCTGAAAAACCAAAAAGAGATCCTGTGGTTGAAATAACAGCAAAATATTAAGCAGGTTTTTACGCCCAAATAGGTGTATGGTATATACTTTATAGCCTGAAGCTCCTCCTGCTCTTACTAGGGCTAGGAGCAAGACTAGGGTTTGTTGAAACAGCCTGAACCAGCGGCCCATGATTTTCAGAATCACTTCAGAGCAACAGAAAAACAGACTCAAGTACACTACGTTACGCTCCCAAAGAGGTCAAAAAAGAACATCTGACAAATTTCTCCACAGGAACAGGACTTCACTCTTCCCTTCTTAAAAGCCATTAATAAAACCTGAAAATTCCACTGTTCTCACCACCTTCCACCTTCCCCTGCGTTTCACCTTTGTGCTGCCATCACATAACTAATCAGCACCAACTGAAGTAAACACTACTCTGCTATCAAGTATGAGGCAGAATTGGAAACTGCCCCCTCCTAAGCAAATCCACGTCAGACCTCAGAAATGCCAAAACTTTCAGGAACACTTCTTCTAAGCTAAATTAAGTAAGTTCACCTATGGGAAAAGTGTTTCGAATATTATGCCCAAAGAGAAAGTTGGAATAGTCAAGATTTCAATATATTAACAACAAAGCAGCTAAAACTGTCCACAAGCACACTGCTTCCCCACCACCTGGCAATGAGGCCAATGTGCCTGGGCCAAAGCAAAAGACTCAACTATCTAGAATACTATTTTTCAGTGAATTCTCAGAGTTCATGAGGAAAGTCAGTGTTCATCAAAAGTAAAATAAAAGTGCATTCTCTCACATTCTTCATCAATCAACTTCATTCAGCCCCAGCTCTGACTTCCCTATCTCCATCTGGATGGTAGTCAATACAATGTAACACAATAATATGAAATTTGGGGCTACTAAAAGTTGGCTTTGAGAAAAGTTAAAAAAACTCGACATGTATCAAATCAAAATCAACTATTCCCTGGCAGGATATATGCAGCAAGGCTGAGAAGAAACTGAGAAACACACGTCTTCTAAATATCAATACCTCAATCATGTTCTCAGAGATCGCTTCTTTGCAACCACTTTAAAGATCCCCTTTAGTTAACACAATCTTTTAGAGGCAGAGGAACCAAACCTGTCTTTCAAAGGGAGAAAAAAAAAAAAAAGACACTTTAATGACTTGCCTCAAAGTTACTTAGTAAATCCACAGGTATGCTAGAACAGTCCTTATTCCCTGAGGTTCTCTTTTGGTTTGTAAGAGGAGAAAAAAGTCAGTGAAAACACTCAGTAAGTCATCGAGAAAACAGTAAGGCAAAAATAACACCATGAAAAAGGAGGTGGATCCTGGGGGGGCGGGGGGGGGCAGTCCAAAGCAGTAACAGATTATTCAAATCCCTTTAAAAATATAAGTTCCAGTACACACCAGCTTCTTCCAGCTCCTCACCCGAGTGTTCTAAGAATGTTCTTTCTTTTTTTTTAAGACTTTTATTTGAGAGAGAGAGAATGGGAGAGAGAGAGCATGAGAGGGGGGAGGGTCAGAGGGAGAAGCAGATTCCCTGCTGAGCAGGGAGCCCGATGCGGGGCTCGATCCCGGGACCCCAGGATCATGACCTGAGCCGAAGGCAGTCGCTTAACCAATGAGCCACCCAGGTGTCCAAGAATTTTCTTTATCAGTAACGCAACACCACACAATGCCCACGTCTAAGACCTTTAAGATTTCCATCTTCCCTCACGTCACACCACTCCAATCTGAACCCTCAACTCTAGGTTGCTCCCATGAGCAACTCAATTCTGATTCCCTCAAGTGTAAGCAATTTCCCGAATCATCCTCTGAGCCATTGGTTTTCACTCAACTCAATCCCCAAAACGTCAACAGTGGCCTCCTCACTCAGAGCATCCTGTTAATTACCTGTTCACAACAGGTCCCTCCCTCCCTATTTCCCTTTTTGCGCACGGTTACTCGTCCCTTACTTGTCCCTCACTCCGAGTTACCGTCTTACTCACCTTACCCAACCCTTCAGGATCCCTTATTTCCTGTCTCTCAATAACCTTCTTTTCCATTTTCAGTCAGTGCTCGCCCTACACCAATTCCCGACCACTCCTCCCCAGTTAGATTCCCCACGCCCCACTCCAAGCTCTTCAGACACAGCCCCCAGTTCCATTCCGCCCCCCTCAGACCCCGCCCCCAGGACCCCTCTCTCCCTCAGGCCCCTCCCCCCATATCCCCTCTCTCTTCAAGCCCCGCCCCAATTCCCCCCTCCCCCGGCTCCCCCACTCAGGTCCGCAGATCATCTCAGCGACGTACCCAGCCTCTTCTGCCTCTTTCCGACCTGGCCGCAGCAGCCCCGGGAGCGAATTCTCCCCCACCTCCGCTCTGGCTTCGTCCCGTCCTGCTCGCTCCCCGGCAAGCTCCCTCTCTCGCCGCCGCCGCCCCTTTTGCCAACCCGGAAATGGATCTGCTCCCACCGTCCCCAGCGTCCGCGAACAAAATGGAGGCGGGGGAAAGAGGAGGAGGGAGCAGGGAGCGGAGAGAACTATACGCATGCGCTCCTGGAAAGCCCGCCCTCTGCCGGCGCACGTAAAGGCGGAAACCGTAGGGTAACCGCCATCTTGGGAAGGTCGCGAGACTTCCGCTTTTCTTCTAAAAGGAGGGTTTGCGACTTTGACTGCAATTGGAGTCGTCCGCGAAGACTTAAGTAGATAGCGAAGCCTAGAGATTCTGATTTAATTGGTCTGGGGTATGGCCTAGGCATCGAGGTTTTTAAAATTGCGCAGGTGTAGCTAAAGTGTTGCCGAGGCGGAGAATGATTGAGCTGGAGTCTTGAATATACCTTTTCCATCTTCATTTTACCGCGCGCGCGCACACACCCACCCTCTAAATGTCCTTACCCGAGTCAACGAAGGACATGCCTCAGTCAACCTTGCAAGGCCCAGTAGTCAAGCTCCTGTTGTCATAGCAACAGAGAGGCAGGCCCTTGCTAACATGTCATTCTTAACGTCATCTTAGCCCCCTGACCCTAACACCCGTCTCTTTCGCGGGCCGGGGGGTTCCCTAGTTCCCAAGGCTGGAGGATGGTGCTACGGATTCCTCCAGCTGCCTGGGTTCGGGAGAGGAATCCTGTAACCTCCCTGGTGGGGGTGCTATTGACTCCTTCCCAGCTGAGTGAGGATCTCTCCCTAGTCCACTCACAAGAGCTCTTTTCCACTATAGCTAACCCCATTGCCTTATATCATCAAAATGCTCTTTGCGTCTCTCTTTCACCCTTCCTTGAGTTGAATCCAAAGTAAGGGGACAGGATTGGGATTTAGTTCTCACTACTCACTAGCTGTGTGCCCTTGGGCTTCAGCTACCCTATCTGTAAAATGGGGCTAATAGTGCCTGTCTCGACTGTTTCATAGGGTTGTTGGAGGGCTCAAATCAAATAACGAATGGGAATACGTGATAAACCATAACTTGTTTAATTTTTGTTTTCCTTCTGCCATGAATAGTGCTGGGCAGCACCCACTAGTCAGTGTCACACTGTTCATTGAGAACTTGCTGCGGGCTAGGCACTGGGCTAGGCACCATCAGATGGTTACAGAGGTGACTAAGAGCCTCCCTTCTCAGGGCATTCACTGTGTGGTGGGCAGACTGACATGTAAACAGCTAGCTGGGATACAAGTCACCATGTAATTAGGGCCATGGGGACATATGTGCTGTGAGAGGTCAGACAAGCAGTGATTAACTCCTGCTGAAGAATGGGAGAAGGTTTCGTAAGTGGTTTTGAACTGAGCCTTGAAGGATGAGTAGAATTTTATTACTGATCAGAGAAGGCAGGGAACACATTCCAGGCATAGGGATCAGTGGGTGCAAAGGTAAAGATTTTCAGGTATGTAGTTCTGCATGTCTAAAGGTGGGGTGATTGGGTCAGGGAGATGGTAGACCAAACTCCCAGTTCTTCAGCTTCATGTCTCCTCCTTGCTCACCATATACTGTGTGGCTCTGCTTTCTATCACTACAGTGCACCAAGTGACTCCTCAAGGCCTTTGTACTGGCTCTACTCTGCCCCTTCCTCATTTTTCAAGTCTTCATTCAAATGTCCCTCCTCAGAGGCATTCCCTGCCCACTGTAGCTAATGTAAGCTTCCCCCATTCTCTGTGACATCACTCTATGATAAAAGCAGCCACTAGGGTGGAATACAGGGACATCTCACCTGGAGAACTAGGTGTGGGCTTCATGAAGAAAGTGACATCTAAGTGAGGCCTGATGGGAAAATAAGAATTGGGTAGGGGCAGAAGAGAGAGAAAAGCATTCCAGAGTAGAGGGAAGGTATGTGCAAAACAAGAAGAATCATGGCACATTCCAAAAACTGAAAGCATTTTGATGTGCTGGAGCTCGAGCTAGAACTTATGAGAAAGGCAAACTTATGAGAAATTAGGTCAAAGAAGTCATCATAACATCTGACAATTAACATCATGTTACCGTGTAACATTGGCATAACTTCACATGTCATAACTCATTTAATCTTCACAATGACTTTCTGAGGTAGGTATTAATACCCCCATTCTACAAATGAAGAAACTGAGACACAGTATGGTTAACCATCCTGCCCAAAGTCACATACCTATAAAATAGCAGACCTGTCTCCAGAGTCTGCTGTTAATGCCCATACCAAGTGATCCTGCATTGTCATTTGTGATGTGATTTCCCAAAATGGTGAAAGACTCTTGGTAAAGTTCTGAACAACACAAAACAACAGAGTAGTGAATTCATAAAAAGGAGAGGTTATATTAAGCTTGTGCAAAAATATTCCATGCTTGTACTTTCCCTTTTTGATAATATGACAGACCAAGTACCTGGGAGACCTCTCAAAAAACAACAAAAGAATAATGATGAAAAAGTGAGGAATATTGGCAAAACAAAGTAAACAAAGGCAGGGTTTCTAGAAAGAGGTGGGTAGAACACTGAGGCAGGTTTTTGTTCTGAGGACATTTGCCTGACTAGGGGAACCTGAGCTTTTGTCAGTGTCTCATGGAAAAGGAAACACCTCAGAACCTCCTCAACAGGGGAATTTTAACAAAAGATTCTCCTTCATAAAGATGGGACCCCCCAAAGAAATACAAGGCTCTATTTCTGGTAAGGGTGAACCAGAAATAAGCCTGTCCCCTCCTCCCTTGGGTATAAGGTTAATGGAGAAATAGATTATAGGCTTAGATAGGTTTTTTAAAATAAGATTTTATTTATTTGACAGAGAGAGACACAGCGAGAGCAGGAACATAAGCAGGAGGAGTGCGAGAGGGAGAAGCAGGCTTCCTGCAGAACAGGGAGCCCGATGCGGGGCTCAATCCCAGGACCCCGGGATCATGACCTGAGCCAAAGGCAGACGCTTAATGACTGAGCCACCCAGGCGCCCCATTAGATAGGTTTTTTTAAGACATGGATTTTTCACATGGAATGTCCAATTGGACATTGAAAGCCACGTGGAACCCAGGATAATTCTTGGTTGTGTGGATCCATTCCTTGCATTGCAGCACTCTAACATCCCTGACCCCTGCTTACCAAATGCCTATAGCACATCCTTATCGTGATCAACAAAAAAGCCTCCACAAATTTCCAAAATGCCCCTGTGGAAAACCACTGCCCCAAGGCCCACTGTCAAGTTGACAGGAGCCAATTTATGAAGCACTTTATTATCTGTTGTGAAGAGTTAGATTTTATCTTCTGGGTGAGAGGGAAATCATTGAAAGGTTTAAGCAGAGAAGTGCCATGACCCCTTTTGCCTTCTAGAAAACTCCTTCTGACTGCAGGATGGAGGATAGATTAGATGGGGCCAGACTGGAGGCAGAAACACCTGTTGCGGACATCTAAGTGAAAGATGATGGTCGCCTGTGCTGAGTGGCTGCTGGGCACCAGCTGGACACAAAGGCTTTGGAGGCAAGGCTGCCTGTCTCCAGAGCCAAAAGGCTCAAGTTTCAATTCTCCCCACTATTGAATAGGGTGAGACTTTGAGCAAGTTATGCAACCTCTATCACCCTCAGGCTTCTCATCTATGAAATGGAGAGAAGACTGGATGGAATGTGCCCAAAGTGTGTACACGCTTGGAAAGCACCCACGAATCTTAGCCGTGATCATTATTAAGTATGAGCAGTAGAGATGGAGAGAAGTAATTCTAGAGATATTTAAGAAGTGGAATGTGAGGGCCAAGGACAGGGAGGAGCCAAAGATGACTCCCAAGCTTCTGGCTAAACTGTGTGTATGTGGTACTAACACCTAGCTACTTAGCTTAGAGAGGCCAGGGCTGTGAATGAGCCTGAGGAGGCTGGTGAGGAGGGAGGGAGGAGAGGTCCAGTAGGTCAGCACATGTTTGAGTCTGGAACTTAGAAGAGCAATCCTAGCAATTTAGGACTCCTAAACTGTGGTAGCTACTCTCCAAAGATGGCCCCTACCAGTTCAGGACTCCTTGTATTCATTGAATCTGGGCTGACCTGTGACAACCTCTAATGCAGCAGAAGTCATGCTGTACCAGGTCCAGGACTAAGCTTTAAGAAGATGCAGCAGCTTCTACTCTTGCTTTTGGGACCCCTAATCTCTCATGTGAGAAATCAGCTACTCTGCTGCAGAGATCATCTGGAGAGAGAAGCTTTGACATGGAGAAAGAGAGGTCTAGCCATCCCAGCATTCCAGTCATTGCCACCAGAGTGTGAGACAAGCGAACCAGCCATCTTGGATGTTCCAGTTCCGGTTACCTTCTGACTGTAGCCACATGAGACACCCCAAGTAAGACAGCAGAACTGTCCAGCCGAGCCCCCATCAACCTGGAGGATCATGAGAAGTTATAAGCCACTAAGTTTAGAATAGTTGGTTAGGCAGCGATAGTTCCCTAAACAGAATGAAATGGATGAACTCTAAGCCCAGGTATAGAGTGAGAAGAGAAGAGCCAAGGCACCCCACATGCAAGGACCAAGCTGAGGGAGAAGGCTTACAAGGGAGACAGAGATAAACAGGACGGAGGGAAATCCCCGAGAGCATGGTGTCCTGGAAGTGGTGATAAGTGCTCAGGAAGGAAGATTGGTCAAAAATATCAAATGCCAGCGAAAGAACAGTTAGGTAAGTGTGGTAACATGGGAGTCAGTGACCTTGACAAGAACAGTTTCAGTGAGTCCTGAGGGCAGACACCAGATGCAGTGGGTTGAAGAATGAAAAAGCAACAAAACCAAACAGACTGGAGTTACGGGTTTTGGGTTTTTTTTTTTTTTTAAGATTTTATTTATTTATTTGACAGAGAGAGAGAGAGAGATCACAAGTAGGCAGACAGGCAAGCAGAGGGAGAGGGAGAAGCAGGCTCCCTGCTGAGCGCAGAGCCCGATGTGGGGCTCGATCCCAGGACCCTGGGATCATGACCTGAGCTGAAGGCAGATGCTTAACCATCTGAGCCACCCAGGCGTCCCTGTTTTTGTTTTTTTAGAATTACACCTATTGGGGGCACTTGGGTGGCTCAGTCCATTAAGCATCTGCCTTCGGCTCAGGTCATGATTCCAGGGCCCTGGGATCGAGCCCCACATCGGGCTCCCTGTGCACTGGGGAGTCTGCTTCTCCCCCTCCTTCCCACTCGTGCTCTCTCTGGCAATCTCTGTCTCTCTCAAATAAATAAATAAAATATTTTTTAAAAAGAGAGAACTACACCTATTGACCTGGGTGAATCTCACAAGCATAATGTTGAGGGGGGAAAGTTGCTGAACACTATACCTGGGAGGACAGTATTTATATAAAGTTTTAAAACATGTGAATATTAAAAACTCAATAATAAAAAGACAAATAATCCAATTAAGCCATGGGTAAAGGATCTTGAAATGGACTGAACAGTGTCCCCCCCCCCAATTCACGCTCACCTGGAGCCTCAGAAGTTGACCTTATTTGGAAATAAGGTCTTTACAGATAAAATCAGTTAAGTTGAAATCAAGGGATCAAAATGAGGTGAAGTGGATTAGGGTGGGCCCTAAATCCAATGACTGGTGTCCTTACAAGGAGAGGAGAGGACTCAGACACACACAGGGGAGAACACCATGTGAAGACGGAGGCAGAGATCGCAAGGATGTGTATACAAGTCAAGCAGATAAAGTTCACATAACTGGAAACCATGTTACCCACTTTAAAGTGGACAGTTGAGCAGGTTTTAGTATATTCTCAATTTTGTGCAACCATCACCACTAATTCCAGCACATTTTCATCACCCCAAAAAGAAACCCTATACCCATTAACAGCCTTTCCCAATTCTGCCTTCCTCCCATCTCCTGGTAATCACTAATCACTCTCTGTCCCCTGGCAACCACTAATCCACTCTCTATCTCTGTGGCTTTGCCCATGCTGGACATTTCCTATAAATGGGACTGATACAATATGTGGCCCTTTGTGCCTGGCTTCTTCTACTTAGCATAATGTTTTCAAGGTGTATCCACGTCGTAGCATGGATCAGCACTTCATTCCTTTTTCTGGCCAAATAATACTTCATTTTATGGATATACCACATTCCAGTTTCTCCAGTCGTCAGTTGATGGACATTGAGTTGTTTCCTCTTCTTGGTTATTACAAATAATGCTGCTATGAACACTCTTATACAATTTCTTTTTGAGGTGATGACCATGTTCTAAATTTGACTGTGGCGATGGTCACACAACTCTGTGGTTATGCTCAAAGCCATTGAACTGTACACTTTAAATAGTGTATATGAAGTATATCTCAATAAAATTGTTACTCCCCAGAATGCAAAAACTATATTGTTTTGAGATGCCTATGTACACAGTAAACGTTTATGGAAACACATGGAAATGATACCACACTCAGGAAAACGGTTGTCTCTGGGGAGAAAGGAAGGGGATGTGATTGGGGACAGGCATCAGGGGCCTCAGCGGCAGGGTACGACTTTATCTCTTAAGCTGGATGATGGAGATGTGGGTGTTCATTATATTAGTCTTTAAATTTTTTGCACGATTGAAAAGTTACACATACATTTAAAAATACAGGAATGAATGGGATAAACAGGATATTTGAAACATGCAAAAATCACCACATACTAACAACAAAGAGAGAGAAAAAAATGTATCTTTTTCATGGTGAGATCTGTTAATCCCTCCTTATTTATTTAAGGTCCAGAAAACCCCTAGGATGAACTATGCCATCCAATTAGGGAGCCACTAACCACATGTAGTTATTGAACAATTACAATGTGACTAGTCTGAATTGACATATGCTGCAAGTATAAAATAAACGCCAGATTTCAAAGACTTACTACAAAAAAAGTAGAAGATCTCATTAGTATTTTTATTATCAATTACATGTTGAAATAATATTGTTTTGTATATGTTGAGTTAAATAGAATGTATTATTAAAATTAATTCGTCTGTTTCTTTTTTTTTTTAAGATTTTATTTATTTATTTGACAGAGAGAGACACAGCGAGAGAGGGAACACAAGCAGGGGGAGTGGGAGAGGGAGAAGCAGGCCCCCCACAGAGCAGGGAGCCCAATGCGGGGCTCGATCCCAGGACCCCGGGATCACGACCCGAGCCGAAGGCAGACGCCCAACGACTGAGCCACCCAGGCGCCCCTCGTCTGTTTCTTCTTGCTTTTTAAGTGTGACTATTAGAAAAATGTAAATTACATTTGAGGGGATGAAAGTACAAGTGAACAAGAACATGGGGAAACAATCAGACAAGTCAAGAATTTGGGACAATTTTACAAGACATTTCTCCTAGACTTCGATAAGTCAATGTTGTTGGAAAAAAAAACCCAAAGGAGCTATTCTAGATTAAAAGAGACAAAAGAGATATAAGAACCCAATGCAGTGCATAGGCCCTGATTGGATCAGGATTTCTTTTCTTTCTTTTTTTTTTTAAATGTAATTTTTTAAAAGTAATCTCTAGCCCCGATGTGGGGCTTGAACTCAAGACCTCAAGATCAAGAGGAAGAGTCACATGCTCTACTGACTAAGCCAGCCAGGTGCCCCATTTCTTTTAAGTTTTTAAAAAGACATTTTTGAGGGGCGCCTGGGTGGCTCAGTCGTTAAGCATCTGCCTTAGGCTTGGGTCATGATCCCAGGGTCCTGGGATCGAGCCCCGCATCGGGCTCCCTGCTCAGCGGGAAGCCTGCTTCTCCCTCTCCCACTCCCCCTGCTTGTGTTCCCTCTCTGGCTGTGTCTCTCTCTGTCAAATAAATAAAATCTTTAAAAAATAAATAAAAAGATATTTTTGAGACAACCTGGGAAAATCAAATAGAGACTGGATATTAGGTGATATTGTAGAGTTATAACTGACTTTGTTAGGTGTGATAATGCTGTGGTGGATATGCGGGAAATTGTTCTTATTCTTAGGATGTTCCCACTGAGGCTTTTAGGAGTGAAATGATATTAATGTTTGCAACTTACTTTCAAATAGCTTAACAAAAGAAAAAGTGTGTGTGTGTATGTGTAAAGAGAGAAAGGGGAGAAAAAGAGGGAAAGAGACAACAAAAGCAAATTTAGCAAAATGGTAATTATAGAATCTAGAAGGCTTTAAGGATATTCACTGTACTAATCTCTAAATTTTTGTTTGAGTTGATTTATGATGAAAAAGTTGGGGAAACAAGACAAAATAAAAAAAAGAATGAATGGGAGATGACGTGGAGACAATCCTTTCCAGAAGTTTGGCCTTGAACTGGAAGTGAGAGAGGGGACAGTAGCTGGAACAGGCATGTAGGATCAAGGAAAGTGTTTTTTAAAATGGGGAGTTGAGGGACGCCTGGGTGGCTCAGTTGTTAAGCGTCTGCCTTCGGCTCAGGTCATGATCCCAGGGTCCTGGGATAGAGCCCCGCATCGGGCTCCCCGCTCAGCTGGGGAGCCTCCTTCTCCCTCTCCCTCTGTCTATGGCTCTGCCTACTTGTGCTCTCTCTCTCTGTGTGTCAAATAAATAAATAAAATTTAAAAAAAAAAGAAAGAGGAGAATGAAAGATACAAATGGGAAGTCAGGGATGGTCAACCTTCTGACTCATGCCATGGGGATTCAGTAAGAGAGATTCAGTATTATGGGGATTAACATAACAATAAAAAAATTTTAAAAAAAAGAGAGAGAGATTCAGTATTCCCCCAAGAAATACTCTACCCTCCTCTATCCCCAAGGGTGAAGAGAAAGTAAGTAATCTTGGTGGTGACACCTAGTGGATTCAAAGGGCACTGCTTAAATTCTCCCCTCTGCTCTCTATACACCTGATCAGGAGGGCATCTTCCTAGGCTGGTCCTCTGACCACTCCAAATCATTTGCACCCTTTTGTTCACTGCTAGAGCAGCCTAGGATGTGCAATGCTACTAAGTAAGGTCGTCCTCTCCCCACACAGCCCACAGAGCCCTTGACCACGTCTTGTGTCTTGGCCACTCTCCACACAGGGAGGCAGAACTCAGGCAGAGTGCAGGAAGGGACAAGAAAGGATAGTGTCCCCACCCCCCAGCTATAGTCAGGTGGCCACTGCAGTCTGGTGAGTGCAAGGTGGACATTTCTTAGTTATTCAAGCTTGTGGGGATTGTGCAGACCTTAAACCATGGGCTCTGGAGTCAGAATAACTGGGTTCAAATTCTTGCTAGCTATGAGAGTTGGCCTCTCTGCACCTGATGAGAAATTCCTCGTGACCTCAGTTCTCATCTGGAAAGTGAGACTGATAGAGTCAACCTCTTTGTTGGGAGAACTAAATGAGAGAACGCACGTAAAGCCAAGCATAGTGGGTGGTAAAGGACACCCTTCCAAATGTCAATTCTCATCATCACCCCTGAAGGGGAGCAGAGGACTGATGGGTCTGAAGATGGCCAAGATGGGGATGAGGGGAATAACCCATACCACTTTCCCTGCCCTCCCAGGGGTAGAGGAGTAGGGACAGAAAGGAATGGCCCCTATGATCCTGCCCCAGGGCATGGAGTCCTCCAGAGTGGGACCAGCACCCTTTGAGGAGGGCAGAACCTGTCCAGCCCCCACACATCTAGCTCCCCTCGTGACCAGTCCACAGGGCAGGGGCAGCTCCCAGTGCTGAGCAGTGTCTCCCAGTGCCTCATCCCTGACTTCCCACTTCACACTTTGGCCATCAAACCTGCTTTAAGTCCTGGGTCATCTCTTCCAAGAAGCTTTCTTTTACTGTCCCCCACCTCCTATCCCCAGACCAGTAGTGAATCTCTTTGGCTCAATTCCTAGAGGGCTTGTCAGCTTGTGTCTTGTCTGCACTTACAGCTCCTATTTCAACCAACCTAATTTATTCATTCAGCAAGTACGTATTGAATGCCTTCTCTGTTCCAGGTACTGTTCTAGGCTCTGGATAGCAAACAAGACATCCATGGAGCTGAGACCTAACATTCTTGTAGGAGCGGAGGCACGAAGAAAAAACAGAGAAGTATGTATGATGTTGGGGGTGATGAGTACCTTGAAGACAATACAGGGGGTAGGGGACAGAGAGGGAGGGATGGGTGAGATGGGGTCAGCGTGGTCAGGGAAGGCTCAGGAAAGAGCAAAAGTGATTCCCTGACACAGGAATGGGTGTTAGAGGAGTTTAGGAACGGTAAAGCAGTCAATGTGACTGTTGGGGGGGTGAGTGAGAGGAGGGGGGTAGGAGAGGTGGTCAGAGAGGGAGGACTTTGATTTTTAATGTGTTATTGGAAACAGGAGTGTTATGATCTGAATTGTTTTAGTTGAGATATACCTACAGTGAAATGTATAAATCTCACAATTCGGTGAGCATACCACACACACACACACACACACTCAGGTCAAGATATAGAACATTTTTACCACTACAGAGGGCTTCTTCATGCCCCTTCCCAGTCAGTACTCTCCCCTGCCCATCAAGAAACCCCTATTTTTTACTTCTATCCCCATAGATTAATTTTGTCTGCTCTTGAACTTCTCTTAAAAAGAATCCTACAATTTGTAGTCTTATGTGTCTGGTTTTTTTCGGGGTTTTTTGTTTTGTTTTGTTTTTTTACTCAATGTTATGTCTGAGATTCAGTCGTTCGGGTAGTTGTTTGTTCTTTGTTTTTGCTATGTAGTATTCCACTGTAAGAAGATAGCACGCTTGATTTATCCATTCACCTGTTGAAGGACAGCTGAGCTTTCTCCAGTTCACTGTCGTTAATGAAACTGTTGTGATCACTGCTGTCCATGTCTTTCGGTAGACACAAGCACTGATTTCTCTTGGGAGTGGGAATTCTGGGTCACAGGTCAGGTGTACATTTGGTTCTGGTAGACACTGCCAAGCAGGTTTCCAAAGCGGCTGTACCAATGTATGCTCCCGCCAACGGTGTGCAAAGGTTCCAATTGCTTCACATCCTCACTGACACTGGTATTGCCGCTGTTTTTATTTTTTTATTTTTATTTATTTATTTTTTAAAGATTTTATTTATTTATTTGACAGAGAGAGACACAGCGAGAGAGGGAACACAGCAGGAGGAGAGGGAGAGGGAGAAGCAGGCTTTCCGCCGAGCAGGGAGCCCGATGTGGGGCTTGATCCCAGGACCCTGGGATCATGACCTGAGCCAAAGGCAGACGCTTAACGACTGAGCCACCCAGGCGCCCCTATTTTTTTTATTTTTTAAAAAAGATTTTATTTACTTATTTTTCAGAGAGAGAGAAAGAGTGGGGGGAGGGGCAGAGGGAGAAGCAGGCTTCCCGCCCAGCAGGGAGCCCGATCCCGGGCTTGATCCCAGGACCCTGGGATCATGACCTAAGACGAAGGCAGACACTTAACCGACTGAGCCACCCAGGCCAGACACTGACAAGTCTCATGAGGTTGGCACCTTTCCCTCTCATCCACACTTTCAGTTATTCCAGAACAGCCCTGCTGAGGGACCCAGTGCACTGAAGGGGGGGTCCCCTCTTCCCTCTTCCCTCCCTCACCCCCTGCCCCCAGCCTCAGAGAAACAGAATGGAGAACAGCAAGCAGCTTGATTCATAGACTTTATCAGCTTTTTCTCACCCCCAGCGGTTTCTGCAGACCCCCGAGCCTGTCCGGGACACGCGGGTCACTCTGGCAAAGCTGGGGAGCAAAGCTGGGGAGCGGCGGGGCGGCATCAAGGCTAGGGGCTGGCGGCGGCGGACCCCAGGGCTTGAGGAGGGCTGTGGGAGCTGCGTGAGCAGGCTGTGGAGCGGGGAGGGAGCAAGGGTGGCCACGGGGAGAGGAGTGTGCGTGGGCCGCCGCAGGGAGGAAGCGGGGCGGGCGGGGCAGGGGCTCTGGTCACTGTCTGTAGGGGATGGAGGAGGCCACACGGTGCCTGTGTATGTGCGGCTGGGGGTGGGGAACCCATACACATCTCTTCTGTGGCAGGAACCAGAAGGACCACTGTAGAAAAGGGACTGTACAACATAACCTATGATACAATGTTTACATATGATACAAGGCTCTTCCCCTCTTGGAGTTTTAAAAAATAGATTTACAATTCCAGAGCTTTTGGTAAAAAATATGTACACCCTCGGAACAGGAACAGCAGGGGTTTTCGCTGTTGCCGCCGCTGCCTCTTCAGAAGGGAAAGGGGGGGTGCCAAAAAGGGGGGTGAGGCTGTGCCGGGAAACCTCACCCGGTAGCTGCCAGGAGCCCTGCGCCCCGCGGCCCTGGAGGCCCGTGTGGGAGACGGTGGGGAGACACAGAGGTATTAAAGGCGTCACCACAGTCCAGTTCCACCTTGACAGGCTTGGCCATTGCCTCCCCTCTCACTTCTGGGTACAGGGGTCCAACCCCCCCAGCTCTGATGGGGAGGACCCAGAGGGAGTCAAGACAGGGGGAAGGCTAGAGACCATGTGGTTGGTGTCCCACCAGAGCCAGAAGGGGGGTGACAGCTCCATTCTTAACAGGAGACACCCCTAAAGCAGGAGGGTGGGCCCCAGACACCTCCAACTCCTGGTACCACCACATCCCACCCCACAATGCAGAGGGAGCGTCCTGTAGGCAGCTTAGGCCTGTTTCCCTGAGCATCTTTTACCCTTTCATTGGAGCCCCCCAGAGACCTCGGGGAGGCCTGCGTGGGGGCTCCCAAGGGCTGACAGGTTGCCCCCTGCCCCACAAAGAGCCTCACCCACAGGCTTGGGCATGCAGGGCAGCAAAAGGAGCTGAGCAGGGAGTGGTGAGGGTGGGGAAAGCATCCCGCACCACGGCAGGGCAGAGTAGACCAGGGTAGCACCAAACAGGAGGACCCCTCTACACACAATACCCTCCCTCAATTACCGGATGCACTCCTGCTTCTTAAAGGGGACAGGTGCACACACACACACACAGACACAAGGGCGATATAATATTCCAGGGGGTACATCCAGGGGTCCCAGCCCTGACCAGGGAAAGGCCGGACGGGGGGGGAAAGGAAGGCTGCCAATCCCTCCCACGATTCCGCTCTGTGAGACAGGAGGGTGGGCAGCTTTCCTGCCTGCTTGGGAGGAGGTTGGAAACTCCATCTCTGGAACAGACCTCGATGGGAGGAGACAGAGGAAGGAGCACTCTGCCCCTCTTCCCTGCAAGGGCAGGAACCAGCAGAGTATGGTTTTGGCTGGAAGGAGCAAGGGGGAGAGGGCTTCAGCAGGATGAACAGGCTTATGAGTCCAGGGGTTAAGTCCATCTGACTCTTTCCGGAGGGGTAGGAAGTTGCTCCAGTGGAAAGATGTCAGGGGTGGGTTGGGACATCGTGCAAAGTGCTTGAGTGCCAGGTGCCCGAGGACCTTGGTGGGCGCCGACCAGCACCTCTGTTCTCACTGACTATTAGCCTCCAGCTTGTAGGAGAGCTCAAAGAGGAGGTTCTGGTTGTCGATGACCTGGAACTGGCGTACATAGGCCTTGGTCTGCAGGTGATGGGGGGAAGCCTCCGTATCCAGGCCTGGGGGTGTGACGAGAGAGAAGCGCTCAGGCTCCCAGCGTCCCTTCTCGCTCTACTGTGCATACCAGCTGGAGGACAGGGGTGTGGATCGGGACAGGTGCTGGGCAGGAGGGCCCCCAGGGAGGCCAAGGAGAGGGTGGAGAGCTGACAAGTTTAAGAAAACAAAGAACCCAGCAGGGACTCCTCCCGGAAGCCTCCCACTCAGGCAGAGCTCTATCTGTGAAACTCTCAGAATCCTGGGTACTGGGCGCCTGGGTGGCTCAGTTGGTTAAGCGACTGCCTTCAGCTCAGGTCATGATCCCAGGGTCCCGGGATCGAGTCCCGCATCGGGCTCCCTGCTCTGCGGGGAGCCTGCTTCTCCCTCTCCCACTCCCCCTGCTTGTGTTCCCTCTCTTGCTGTGTCTCTCTCTGTCAAATAAATAAATAAAATCTTTAAAAAAAAAAAAAAAAAAGAATCCCGGGTACTCACAAAGGGGCCGGCTCCGGTATTTGCGGATTGTCCTCACTTTTTCAGCCACTGAATGCTGGGAGATGACAAGGAATGAGCCCTAAAAAGGGTACAGAAAGATGCTCCCCCCTCTAATGCTCCCCCTGCTCCATTCTCCAACTCTGCTGGTTTGACCCTGCTCCCTCCAGGGTCTAATTCTGGAGGGTGTCTGAAGAACCAAAGGAGGGGTGTAACGGCCGTGAGGAGAGGTGGAGTTGTGCCCCCCCCACCCCCCAGATGCCTGTCAGCTTTGCCTCCCTGTGGGCGGGTTGCACAGCAATGCCATCAGGGACAGTCAGGAATCTATCAGGCAAGCTGGGCACCAAGGAGGAAGGCTGCTGTCTTTAGGGGGCTGCCAGGAGAGGGGAAGAATGCCAGCCCCCGTGCCCAGGCCAGGGTCGGCAGTGGTACTCACCAGCTTCTCGATGTTCACCAAACCATCGACAAGGGTCTTACTCCCCTCATGCAGGAAAGTCAAGTCTAGGGGATGGAGGAGAAGCCCATGTGAGGAAGAAGAGAGGAGGTCCAAAGGGCCCTTCCCCTCCCCCACAGCCCCTCACTAGGGGGCTCCTGTCCAGGTGGGCACTCAGAGCTGAGTGCCAGGGGTTGAGAGCCAGAACTGGGACACGGAGAGTGTGGCTAGAAGGGCACAGGAGTGACTCTCACCTTTGAGGATCAGAGGCACGAAGGGAATCACAGGAGGTTTCATCTTGGAGATCACTTCTCGGTAGCTTTTGTGGTTCCTGCAGGGGTCCTGGCGTTCCACAGAAGAGAGGTAAAGGGCAGATAGTCCCAGTGCACCTTAAAGATGTCCCCTACTCTTCCCTCATCCCCCTGCCCGAGATCCATCTCTGATCAGAGAGGGGCATGTATGGGTGTCTAGCTGGGGGTGAGCATGGGCTAGGGACAGTCTCAGGCACTAAAAACCTTGCAGGGAAGCTTGAGGAAGCAGGTTAAGGGGAACAGAGGGCCTCTGGGGTACAAGTCCAGGGGCAGATAAAAGAGCTGAACCCACTCACTGTCAGGTTCTCAAATTTGCGGAACAAGTTCTTGAATTTCCCTGGCAGCTTCTGCAGAGAGTTTGAAGGAAGGAGAAGGAATGTCAAAGTGGAGCTCCTTGGGTTTCACGGCAGCTCTGGCTAATCCCCACGTGTCAGAGGGGGAAGGGGCCTGGCTGTCTTGCAGGGGGCTGGCAAGCTGGTGGGTGGGGAAATAGAGTCAGCCCTTGGTGCGGTCTGGGGAGCTGGAAGCAGCCCAGGGGAACGAATTATTCTGGGGAATTCGAGCCTCTGCTTAGGCATACGCCATGCACGAGGGGCCTCACTGAGTGCTGGCTGAAATCCAGTATCCAAGTCTGCGACCTGGCCTGGGCTGCCTGCCCCCACTCCGGCGGACATTCCGGCTCTTTACGATTTTGCACAGACACAGGGTGCATTAGTTAAGCCGCGTGCCCCGGGGGCTGGATCTGCCAGAAGAGGGCGCCTCCTTCCGCCCGGCACAAAGGCGGCCAACCGGCCTGCAGCAGCCGCCGGAGGCCGCACTGGGGTGCACCCGGGAGGCCAAGACCCCCGCCCCGCAGCCGGGCCAGCACAGGCGGGAGGAGAGGAAGGAGAGGAAAGGGCAGCCGTGTCATCACCTCCCAGGTGAGGCGCAGGCGGCTGACGGCGGCGTTGTCCAGCCCCATGACCACGGCGTAGAAGGACAGCAGGTCCTGGTTCTGCTTGCAGCTGCGGGGGGAGGGCGGGGGGGGGCGAGGCGGGGTCAGTGCGCGCCCGGGGGAGGGGCTCCGCGCTCCCCCTCCGCCGCCCGGCCGCACTCACATGGCCGCGATCTTGAGGAACTTCTTGAGCAGCTGCGCGCGCTTGCCCGGGGCCTCGCAGAGCAGCACCTCGGTGGCCACCCAGTGCGTGACCTCGCTGCACCGCTGCAGCAGCAGCTCCAGGTTGGCCGTCTCCCGGCGGCCGCGCTCCCCGTGGAACACGTAGTCCACGAATTCCAGCTGCACCCACGGCGGCGTGGCGGAGCGCCCGCGGGCGCGTGGGGACGTCGGAGTGGGCAGGTGGCGGCGCGGGCGGCGGAGGGCAGGGCCGGAGGGCGGGCGCGGGAGGAGGGGCAAATAGGAAAAAACGGGGCCCAGACAGGTTGCAACAGAGATTGGGGGGAGGGGAGCAACATTAATCATGCTTTACTATCTACCGAGCACTTCCTAGGTGCCAGGTCCTTGAACCACCTGATAGACATTATTGTGACTGCCTTATTTTCTTTCTTTAATAGAGAACGGTTTAAAAGTACTAACCATGGATCAGGTCTCATGTAAGACCCACCTTACTAAGGGGGTCTCTCTCTTTGTCTTTTTTTTTTTCAGATGGGGGACCTGAGTCTCAGAGGGTCTGGGGTGAGTTAGGGAATTGCCCAAGGGCACCCTGCCAGCCAGCCTTCTAACCCCAAGTTCAGCTGCACGCGGTGCCCGTCTCCAGGCCCCCCACGTTGGCACATTTCTCCCTCCAGGCCCCCAGCCCAGCACCAGTCACAATCCCCACCTCGTGCACACATCGGAAGAGCTCCCAGTGGAAGGCAGTAAGGTGGTTGGCAACGTCCTCGGGCTCCACTCGGTGGATCTCTGTGTCTCCAGGGGAGACCTGGATCTCCTCAGGGAGGGGCATCTGGTGGCAGGCAGGGGCACAGGGGCTGGACTCCACTCTGGGTTTGTGAGGTTCTGCCCACAGCCCCTCTGGGCCCTGGCTCCCAGCCAAGGCCTTGCCATGGGGTTCTTACCAGGGCCTCAAAGCTGTCCCGCGTGCAGGCAAACAGGTGGCTGTTGATGCCCAGTGTGGTGAAGACACAGTCTTCAGTGGGCTGGAGAAGGACCTTCTCTGCAGGAGAACGAGCTGCTCTGCCTCAGCCCCGGCCACCTGCACCCTCACAACCCCCAGCCACTGTCGCCATCCCGTCTGGAAACTCCTAACCCTGCACAGACACGTTCTAGACTAATGGGACTCGTGTTATGTTATCACCAGTTTATGCCATATTTATCTGAAATTTTTCAGATCATGATTTCTCTTGCATTCATAACCTCCTTTTTACCCCCAACATTCTTTCACAGCTCTTCTCTCATTCTATCATCCTGATGGCACTGGAACTTTTTTTTCTTGCCTCAGAGGAAGATAGGGCTCTGGCCATATGGCAGGCTTTCTGCCTTCTCACAGGGGTTGGAGGCCCACCCTGTGTTTTTAACCTCAAAAACGTAGCATCCTCAGATGCTCTGGGAGGTTAAAGAACCAGATCCCAAGGTGAGGAAGAGATAATCACCTGGATCCGAATCCAAGTGTCTTGGACCAGTGCTTTCCAAACTTTAATATGCATAGGAATCGCCTGGGAATCTTGTTAAAATGCTCATTCTGAATCGGTGGGTCTGGAGTACCGTGTGAGGTACTGCAGCTTTAATGAGCTCCCAGGTAGGTGATGCTCATGTGGCTGGTCCGGACCACAGTTCGGGTAGCCAGGGCCTACAATTCGTCTTTACCCCTGCTCCAGAGCACTGGGCTTGTGAGTTTCTCCTCTCCTGCCCACCCCACCCCCCACCCCCCTGCCCAGCTCTTCCCGAGCCTCACCTCCAGAGGAAGCCACAGCTACCAGGATGAGGGAGTCCTCACGCCCCGCAGGCTCCTCCGAGTACTGCAATTTCTCTGTCACAGAGCCCAGGATGTCCTGCACAGACGCTGAGAGGCGGCTGCGGATGGTCACGTAAGAGTGGTCAGGCATGTAGACCCGGCAGAAGACTGAGCAGAGACAGGAAGGTGGCTTTGCATTAGAAGGCAGAATGATGGTGTTGACACAAGCCCCTCCAGCCCACATCTGTTTCCCAGCCCATCTCACCCCTAACCTTCAATCGGCTGACTTCTAAGAAACAGGCTGTCAAAAGGACAGGTTCTACTACACCAGAAGACTCCACCTAAGGTGCCCTAAGACGCAGAGGCCCCCGAGGGCCCTCTGAGCCGCTCTGGAAGCTCTGCCCATCTTGATGCCCACACTCACTCTCATCAGAGCCCCGGAAGGCCACTCGGGTCTGCAGACAGGAGTCGATGCGGCGGAAGTGACGGAAGAGTGGCTTCACTTGCTTGCTGGGTGGCTGGCTTTCCTCTGGGATCCTGGCATGGACACAGCTGGGCGTAAGGAAGTCCTGTCACGCATACGGAGCGCCAGGCAGGCAACATCAAGCAAGGGATTATCAGAACCGAGTCAAGGATGCACCAGCACCAGGTTCAGAAAGTGGTGAAGGAGGTCAGAAGGGAGACAATGACCAGCATGGGACAACTGTCCAAGTGACCCAGATCATATGCGACCTCTTCCATGAATTCTCTGATCCACCCCACACACCAGGAAAGGTCACTTTTGGGCATCAACTGCTGTAGGGCACTGGCCTAATATTTGTTTTGTTTTTTTTTTTTAAAGATTTTATTTATTTATTTGAGAGAGAATGAGATAGAGAAAGAGAGCATGAGAGGGGGGAGGGTCAGAGGGAGAAGCAGACTCCCTGCTGAGCAGGGAGCCCGATGCGGGACTCGATCCAGGGACTCCAGGATCATGACCTGAGCCGAAGGCAGTCGCTTAACCAACTGAGCCACCCAGGCGCCCCCTAATATTTGTTTATGTGCATATCTTATCTCTTCTGCAAGACTGAGAGCTTTTGAGGGCTGGGCTTAGTTCTTCCTGGATTTTTTTTTCCCACCCTCCAGGCCAAGCACACTACTTGGCACATGGTAGGTGTAGGTCATCCGCTGTTTCCTGAATTTTGCCGACAAGGACTTCCACAGCCTGGGAGGGAGACAGACGTGTATACAGCTACTTCTAACACGAGACAGGAGGTGTTAGGTGATCTATCAAAGGTACAAGGAGAGTCCTGTTGGCATGAGGGAGGGGGATCTTTCATTAAGAAGATGGTATTTGACTGGAGCCTTGAAGGACAACAGAAAGAGAAGCGGTACAGGTGGTCTTTCTTGGATGGACCATGTAAATGACAGCAGGAATTTGGGGTTGGGAATGCCCAGGAGTTCAGGGAATGGTGGGGTGTATAGGGAGTGTCATGGGGGCTGGGGGATGTGGGAGATGAGGCGGGAAGCATCAGCAGAAAGGCAGGGGCATTGAATGCTGTGCAAGGGTGTTACAATTTTGTCTTGTGGGCTATAAGGAGCCCTGGATGTTTTTGAAATGGGAGCATGATGTCGTCAAACTGGAAAGATCTCTCTGGTGTCAGCATAAGAAGGGAGAGGACACAAGACCATGAGCTGAAGCCCTGGGCAGGAGGCTGTGGCAATAATCCAGGTGAGAGCTAATGAGGCCTAAACGAGGGTAGTGGTGGTGGGAATGGAGTGGAGAGAGACTGAAATGGTCAGAGGGATGGATGGACGGATGGACGGATGCAGTGGAGTCCTGAAGCTGGCTCACATTGGCTCATGAGAGCAGATTGTGAAATTTGGTAAGATTCTGCCTATGGGTTTTTAAACAGCCATTAATAAAAAAAAATGTTTTATAAACTTCTAGCCACATTATTACCACAGAAGGTAGTATCCTGTTTTACTATATTTTGCTATTATCTATGCTCTTGATGTTATTTACCTCTCTTGGATTTGTGGGGTGAAAATACTACGTAATGACCTGCTACTGCACATTTCTTTGCAACTTCACATTCAGTGACGTCATGTCGGTAGCTGGAAATCAGCCAGTGAGAGAATTCACACCATGGGAATCAGCAAAAGCTACAAATAGGGGCTTTTTTTTTTTCTCCCTGAAGTGCTGGTTGTTAAATATGTACCAGTACACCATTGGATTAACAAAGAAATGGATGAGAGAATGGACAAGAAAGTGACTGGAGGCCGTGCTCTGTGCTACCCTCTAGCAAGAGAAAGGGGCTGAAATAAAACCACATTGGAGTCAAAAGGTCAGAGGCAGTTCCTGTGACAGAGGAACATGGGCGACTTCTGTCCTATCCCTCCCCCAACCCATTCCCCTCACTTTAGCTCCACTGTTTCCACAAGCTGGTGCAGCCTCAATGTGTCCTCTCGGAGGTCCTGGTAAAGGGACTCATCCTTCATGATCAGCAGGTACAGATCCTGGGGAGCAGAGGAGAGAGAAGATAAAGGCAGGGGTCTCATCCCAAACTTTGCTATCGGCAAGGGCTGGGGCAGGGTCTCCATGTCTTTGAACATAGAGGAACCATATAAACTGAGGTCCACTGGCATCTTCTCCTTCCAGGTACCCAGCTTGAGGAGTATGGCTCCTTCAAAGGAGCCCCCTTCCAGAGCTAATAGCCTGCTCACCCGCCTTCTCTTCCCAGGCCCACCTTGATGATGTGGCCGGCCCCCTCTTCCTCCTGCAGCAGCCCCTGGTAGGTGTCCAGGAAATGAAGGAGCATGGCTAGACAGGCCTGCTTCCGGCCCAGCCCCTCAGGGCCCTCCATGCCTCCTGCCCAAACAAAACTGACCCCTTAGTTAAGAAAAAGCCCTGGGTAGCCAGACCCGAGGAAACTGGGAAGGGAGATGAGAAGCAGGGGGTAGCTAAACCCTCCCAAATATTCTCTAGGTCTGGGGCCAGGGAGAAGAGAGGTCGAGGGGTCCCTGGAGCCAAGACCCCTTCATGCCCCAGCCTGGGCTTTTGCTCAGAGTAGGTAGGGATGGCACCCACTTGACCACGTCCATCTGACCACATCCTGCCTGTTTGAATTTCACCTGGAGATAGCCTGCCTGGACTCACCCAATCTCTGACCAGCCCATAACCTGGAGCTGATAAAGGCCAATGATGCTTACCACAAACCTGACCATACCTCAGTGTAAGGCCTGGTGTTTCTAAGAGAGCCTACGGTATTCTACTCAGTGGCCTGACGTGTACAATTAGATCCTAAAATAACTCAGTGTGAGGCCCTCTGCTTACATGAGACCCTACGAATAGCCTGGCCAGTGGCCTGTCTCTAGCAGACCCCACTGAAGCAGAGCCGTGACCTGATGTTTACATCAGACCCTATAATAACCCACTGGGCAACCAGATGTTTAGAGCAACAATTCAGCGGGGAGAGAGGCTCTCTTAATAGAATAATAACACCTTACATTTGCACAGGGCTCTGCAGTCTCCAGAGCACTCCCACATCAACTATCAGATTGATCTCCACAGCAGCCCCATAGGTAGGCAGGGCAGGTGTTATTTACCCCCTTTTTACAGAAGAGGAAACTGAGGCCCCAGGAGGTTAAGTGGTCTGCCCAAGGTCACACAGCTGGTGAGTAAAACCCCTGGAATTGAAACCCAGGTGTGTTTCCTAGGGAAGCACCCAGGCCCTGATATTACATGTGGGGTAGGGGGAGTGGCTTCCTTCTGACCTCCCCTATTGCAAGCTCCATAAAAGGATATTACTGGTGTAGCTCCTGCAGAAATTTCTCCGTGGGGAGGAAGAGAGAATGGGTGAGGACGATGTCATCCAGCAGAATATCTGTAGAGATCAATTGGCGCCACTGATGTCAGGCGGGCACTCCCAGGACCCGACTGGACACTCACTACCCACCCCCTTGCCTCCTAGAGTGAGTTCTCCTTAGCCAGGCTGGAGCCCCAGCCACCTGCCCTGTCATGCTCTGCACAAGAGTGCGCGCGCGCACACACACACACACACACACGTGTGAAGGTTCTGGGCAGCCGCTGCGGGGGTGGGGTTGGCAGCTGCCAAGGCAGCTGGAGGGAAGGAGGGGGCGCCCTTTGATGGCCACGCCCACTACTCTTCAATGCATGTGGAAGCTGGTCAGATAATACACCAAGCTTGAGATCTGCCCCCAAAAAGAGGTCGACCACAGAAGTGTCTCTAGACAAAGAACTTGTAAACACAGAGGTTAGGGTCAGTGGGGTGTATGTGTGTGTGTGTGTGTGTGTGTGTGTGTATCCCTCCTCCCCTCCCTACTCCCTACCTAACAGCTCTGAGTTCCAACTGGGCAGGTGAGAACCAGCCCCATTAAAAAGGAGAGGGAGTGACTGCCATCTCTTTGATCCCAAAAGCCTTTAAATAGAAGCCCTGTGTCCTCTGGATGCCCAGAGATGGAAGGGTTAATGATGGAAGGGTGGAGGGGAGTGGCTCTCACCACCCTTTTCCCCTCCACTCCCCCATCTGGGCCTGGCTCAGCCAGTCAGCCAGGTACAAGGTCGCCCTGACTTGCAGCCAGCCCTGGGGTGGGGCAGGGCAGCCTGGCACACAGAGACAGGCAGGGCGCAGGGAGGGATCCAGGTGTCCTTACCAGGACAGGTTAGGGCCAGGTCCCCAGGCACTGCCCCAGGACAAAACCAAGGCTTCTGACGTCCCTTGGCTCACCATCCCCTGGCCTCTGTTTCTAGTCATGAAGGTAGAGGAGGAGAACCAACACCAGATCCTCTACTCAACTGTTGCATTTCACAAATGAGAAACTAAGGCCCAGAGCCGGGAGGGACTTGCCTGGAGCTGGAGTAGGAACCCAGACTCCTGAGTCTTTGTTCTTTTCTCAATATGCCCGAGGCAAGCTGCGTGTCAGGGTAGAGCACAGAGGTTAGATAGGGCTGCTTAGATGTTTGCCAGCCTTTGACTGGTTTGAGGATAACTTCTGTAAGTCCCCCCTCCCACACACTGTGGGAGGAAGCCAAGATGGCTTGAGAACATTGCTTATGTTGGAGAATATCAGAGTGGCAGGTTAAGGTGATTCTCATTTACCCTGGGACTAGTTTGAGGTTCCCCAAAGCAGTTACTCTGGGCATCTAGCTTGTCAGCCCAGGTACTAGGGTGACAATCAATTCAAGAGTCCTTCCCCACGAGAGACCAGGCAGAGTATGTGGCACCAGATCCCTGTGGAAGGGGAAAGACAGATTCTCCCTTTTCCTCTTTGCCTCGCTACCCTGCTATGTTCATAAAGTGAGTCTGAGAACCCCAGCCGTGACCCCTGGCTCCAAAGATGGCGACAAGGAATAGGGATGCCCAACGTCCTTCCTATCTATCTCATGGGAGAGCCAAGCCAGAGCAAAGGAAGAGGAACATGGGGCAGAGTGGGGGAGATGCTGCTATGGGGGCTACAGTTTGGCGTCTGTCTCTTCCAAGCCAGGCTCTGGTCCAATGCACAGACTCCCCAGGGAATGTGTCATAGAGACACAGGGTGTGTGGTGTAGGCGGCAAGTTATGGTTAGGAGAGCTGTGTGTGTCTGATATTTTTCTAATTAAATCCAAAAGGTGTCAGCTCCCCAGGGCAACGACAACTGAGCCAAGGAGAGGACCCAGGTCTTGAGAAAAATCTAGGGGAGCGGTGTCCTATTCCATAAGCCTAGGTCCAGGCTCCCTGCAGAGGTCTAAGAGCAAGGTGTGAAACCCTCATCTTTAGGCCCTCAACCAGGGCTCCCATCCTCAGACCCTGCTGGGTTTAGTGAAATGCTGAGAGGCAGACCTAAAGACCCATCGGTCTTCTACCTCCACCACTAACCAGCAGTTTGGGGCCTCAGTTTCCTCAAAGTCCCCTTAGTAGGGGTGCTGGTGGGGAGTGGTGAAATAGCATCATCATTTAGGGAATAAGCTTCTCAGGGTGTGGCTATTATTTTTTGAAGAGGCCGTGTGTTGAGGCCTGTCTTGGGAAGGGCGGGAGTTGGAGGGGCTCAGAACCCCCCCAGGATGATGCAGGGTCCTGATGTCTGTCTGCCCAGCCACCTCTCCCCCAACAAACACCTTCTGAGCCAACCCCCAACTAGGACACCTCCTTCCCCCCAAGCTGCTAAGGACAATGCATCCCTTTGCCCGAGCCCAAAAGGCAGCTTGGGCCCTGAGCCTGTCTGGCACTGCCCCACTGAGTGGGCCAGCCAGCCCTGTGCTGTGGGGCTTCTAGACAGAATCAGGGACTCCTAGAAGGTCTTTCAGGTCTTGGAAAGCATGTCTTGGGGTGGGGGTGGGGGGGTAGAGCACATCTTAGTGTGTCAGACCTTAATTTGGGGCCACAGAAGGAGGTAGTCAACATCAGGGACCTATGAGAATCTGTGGGTAAAATGTCCAGGAGAAAGGAAGGGTGGCTTAAGGAGAGAAAGAGGTTCAGCTTCTCTGTGGGTGAGACTGCTACAGGGAGGAAGGTGGCACTGCTGCTTCCCTTCTGCATAAGGGTCTGTTCCTCTCCTAGGCCGCTGCCCCACTTCAGCTGACCGCTCAACCCCACACCGAGGCTCCCGGCATAGCGCCACCCCCACTGTCCAAGGGCAAGGAAGAGGAACCAGGTAGCAACCCCCTACTCCGGGATGGATGAGCCTTACCTGAGGCAGCGCTGTCCCTGGTGGCCCCTCCGGCAAGCCGCTCCAGCACCCGGTTCAGAAGATGCTCCGGCCGCTCGGGGGCGCCCAGGGGGGCCCAGGGCGGGGAGGTCAGGGGTTCGCCCGGGGACAGCTCGTCAGAGGAGTACGAGGAAGGGGAGCGCAGGGGCCCCCCTCCCCCGAGCGGCCCGGGCCCCGGCACCTCCTCGAGCTGTAGCCAACAGGGCCCCCCGCTGCCGAGCTCCTCCGCGACCCCCGCCGGCTCTCCCCCTTCCTCTTCAGGGGGCGGCTCCAGCCCCGGCTCGGCGGGGGGCTCCCGGAGGAAAGCGGGGAGCAGCAGGCGAGACACGCTCTGACGCCGCTGCAGCGGCCGCAGTCCTCCGGTTGGACCGCCGCCCCCGCCAGGTCCCCCGCCCCCGCCAGGCCCGCCGCAGCTTCCCTGACCCCCGCCGGGACCTCCCGCCACCGTTCGCCCCGCCAGCTGCGACGTCTGCTTCTTCAAAAATTTCTCCAACGGCTTCATGCCCCCCCCCCCGCCCCTCTCCTCGGGGCCGCCGGGGGACCCAGGTGTCCCAGGCGCGGGCGGGGGGGGCGGGGACACGATGCTCAGAGCCTGAGAGGCAGAGCGGAGGGCTGTGCCAGGCGCCGGACTGGGGGCCAGAGGTGCCCGAGGCTCGCTGGCCGGGGTCCAGTGGCCAGTGGCCCGGGGAGGTGCCAGAGGGAAAGAGTGCTCGCTCTTAGTGGCCCCCCATGTCGGCTGCAGCCGGCACGCGGCCCGGAGGGCGGGTAGGCTGCGGGGCCAGTGCCCCGGGCTCTGCGCTCCTGGGCCGGGCTGCGGCGGCAGAGACAGCGGGCGGAGCGCAAGGCTGAGAGAGGACGCGGCGGAGGCGGCGGCGGCGGCGGCGGCTGCGCTCCTGGCAGGGGGGAAGGTGGCAGAACTGAGACCGCGCCCCCTCCTCCAGTCTCCGCCCAGTCCCCGCCCCTGCCCTCTCTGGACCCGCCCCCTGGGCCGCGCGAGGCTTGAACTTGGGCGCCGGGGCTGGCCTCGGGGGAAATAGTAAGGGGCTGAATGGGATTGGCGTCAGGGCAGATGCAGAAATAAGGGCAAAAATGATGGAGTGATTTACCAATGGAGAGTGAGTCCTGGTTTGGGGGTAACAGGGGCTCTTAAGTATCATTTCAAAGAAGTAGAGCAGGTGTGTGGTTTGCACAATTTGGGCTTACCTGTACTCAGGTGAGGCCTACAAAGATTGCTGATTGGGTGTCCATCACTCTCAACCCCGACAGTATGTTCTGTTGCCATATTTGTGGTCTTTACGTTCCTTCTATAAGAAGGGCTGGAAAGGCCTGGGGTGGATTAGCATTGGCACTGGGGGCGGTGCCCATCTGCCCTTTCTGGTAGGGCACAATAGGTGATGAGGGCCTGGCTTGTGAGAGGCAGGTACCGGCAGGCAGGTAGGATCCAGGCAGGGAGCAGCAGGTTGTGGCAAGTCTAGTTGGGGTGAGGAGAAGAGAGAGGAGGCCGGGGGGAGGGGGGCGCGGGAGATGAGGAGTATAAGGGCACCTGAGCCCAGCTGGCAGCAGGAGACAGCAGGGCCACGGAGATGAGTGACAAGCTCTAGAACTGCCGTCCAACATCATTAAGCATAGAGAGCCCCTCCGGAGCTGACATGGCCATGAAGTAGGGAAAGGGGTGCCAATTTGCACTCTCAATGATCTTTATTCCTGATGCCTGTGCCAGGAGCATTCTGTCCCTAAGGATACACTGCCCTTAGGAGTGTGGATGTAGAGACACACTCAGTGTAAACACATCAAGGTTAAAATAACAAGGTGGGGGAGTGGCACCAGGTTCCAGAGGGATTGAAGCTCCTTGGACAATGCCCCACCCCTGTTTACTGTGCAGGGACCAGGCAGGGACAGGAATGCTAAAGGCTGGGAGTGGTGGTTGAACTGAACAGGGTGTGTACTACACACATGTCACTGTGTGTGCATATCTGGTCCTATGTGTGCTAGAGCATGTGTTCACAGAAATAAAGCTTTGCACACCCATCTGTGGATTTCGAAAGGGAATAGTAAAAGGGAGAGAGCAGTTTTGGCTAAGAAGCTGGAATAGAGATCCAAGTATCAGCTTGCTGGGCTCCCTTTATTGGACACCCCACTATCCCTGGGGTTAAGAGGAGAAACTGGCTGGAGTGGCTAGGAGCTCCCCAGGCATTTTGTGAACCAAATAAGAAGACGAGAGGGCTCCACTCCCAGCACATGCCACAGTTACCAGATTAAGCTGGTTGCCTTGGTAACCTCCTCTCTGGGCAGGATTTGGGATTGTCGTTAGGAAGGGGGAAGAATTGGGGAGTGTGGAGGGTGTGGGGGCTGGAAATAAAACAGGCAGACACTTCTGGAAACTGAAAGCTTGGGGAGTAAGACCCCAGCACCCCTGCAACTACTCAAGGATATTGGACAGAGACTAAGTTCAAGGACTTTAATCAGGAAGGAAAGCCAGCACTGAGTCATGGCCCTCCTAGAACAGTGGTTCTTGCCCCAAATGCACACTGGAATCCAGGGGAACTTCTCAAAAATACTGATGCCTAGGCCACACTCTAAACCAATTAAATCTTTGAGGCAAGGCCAAGGTTTCTGGTATTTTTTAAAAGATCCCCAAGTGGTGCTCACTTCAGCAGCACATATACTAAAATTGGAGCTATATAGAGATTAGCTTGGTCCCTGCACAAGGATGACACGTGAAAGATCCCCAAGTGATTCAAATAGCCAGGGTTGAGGATCACTGCCCCAGAGGGACAACCCAACCCAAGTGGGCTGCCAATGCTGGAAGACAACTTCAGGATTTGAAGTTCTTACTGTTCTGGATCGCCCACAAGGTAGTAGGCCTGAGCGTTGACCCCACAGAGGAGGGGGGGCGGCATGGAATTATCAAGAGTGGTATCATTAACAACTGTGAGATGGTGGCAAAACAACTTTGAGCCCAGACCCTAGAAGGGGATGGGGCAAGGCTACCTAAGGCTGATCTGTCTGCCCTTTGTACTCCCTTTCTGCCCACCAAGAGGCGGACTGGTAGGGCAGACAACCTGGGAGCTTTGCTGAGCTTGAGTTTCTTCTTGCAGAGCTCGTTACCAAGGCAACAGAGAGCAATGGGATCTAACCGCAGGACCAGGGAAGCAAGAGGCAGGGGTGAGGGGGAAGCATCGTAACAGTCATTTCTCCTGCCAGTAACCTACCCCCAAGACTGCCTGGCATGACCCCAGGAGATCAGGCTCATAGTTACCCATCACCCTGTGGGGGAAGAGGAAAGCAAATGGACGTGAAGAGGAATTAGGGATAGGGG
The DNA here is from genome assembly GCF_011800145.1 of Mirounga leonina. NCBI lineage: Eukaryota > Metazoa > Chordata > Mammalia > Carnivora > Phocidae > Mirounga > Mirounga leonina. Next base: position 25,704,843 of record NW_023270503.1, on the reverse strand, counting down.
TTAAAAGAGTCACGGTCCGCGAGCTCAAGCAGCAGCACCAAGGGATGCAGGGGGAGTCCCAACTATTTTAAGGTATACTATGATGTCCATGCCCCCAATGTACAAGGATTTGTGGTAACCAAGAACAGATGCCACCAGCTCCACATTCAGTTCAATTGCTCCCCCACACCAGATCAACCTCTGTAGTAAACTTCCACCCCACCCAGGATCTGGAAGAAAACAAAGCTAGGAACTGACCTGTGCACATCAAGGGCCCAGTGGCCTTGGTAACTGGCAGCATAAACCACAGATGATGGTCTCAATTGCTCCTCTTAACCTTGACGAAGATCGAGAGAAGCCTTCCTCTTAGGCTGTGGTTCTTGGTACTTTAGTGCCAGCGTGTCTTTACTTTTCAAGAAAGCTAACCACCTGTGCCTCCCCCTCTTCTAGGACCTGGTACAGTTGTACTGACACGGGGCACATTACACTGGAAAACTCACTTGCCGAACACTAACAAAGGCGACAAGGATAGCTCCGTTTCATTAGTTTTTCTGTCCCTGACACTTCCAATCCAAGAGACTGCATGGTATCCTGGGTCTATGTGGCAATGGCGTTAGGATAAGATAACCAACGGGGAGTACAGACACACCTGTGGGCTCCTCACCTCTCAGGGCTTCCATTTCACACGTCTTGAGTTGGCTCGAGTTGTGACTGTGGCTCTGGGGAATCAGCAAGTCCTCTCCTATCCCTCCCAAATCAAGACTCATGCAAAACACTGGCAAAGGAGCCAAGTTTACAGCCTAAATTTTATTACCTCCAAGTCACAATGCTGATCACAAATGTGCACCCTTTAAAATAGTAACAAACAACAACAACAACACACATGGAGAAATTCTTGCAACGAAACACAGTGGACCAACAGAGACAACTGTCACAGTGTCTTAAGGTCTGGGAATCTGGGCATGCTGCCCACAGGCTTGAGGAGACATCTTCAGGTTTAAGGCAAAGGGGACAGCCTACAAAAGGCAAAACCACCAGCCACCCCTGGAAGAATCTCTTAGTTATTTCCTCCTTGGGGTTTACAGTTCGAGTGCCTCTCCCCACTCCCCACCCCACACCTGTGACTCAAGAGTGGTTAGATCAGCTGCTATAGAGAAGGAATAGAAACAGTGACATTACTTGGGGAGACACAGCCACCACCATCTCCCTCGGGTTCTGTAGGACAGGGACAGTGGCCAAGTTACTCCTGGCAGACACAAGTGCTGCAGCAATAGGAATCTCTTCTGCAGAGGCAGCAGGGGAGTGGTTCAGCGCTGTGGATAGGGAGGAAAAGAGGGAGGAGCCCTTGCCCCCAAAGTGACTGGTTTCCTTAGGCCTGAAGCCCAGATGTGGTTTCTTCTGTTTGCAGGGACAGGAGCAGAACTTGGGGAAAATCAGGTAGTAACATCTAAAACACTTGTAGCAGGAAAAACATGGAGAAGAGCAACTGCAAAGTACAAGACAGACCGCTTGCTGGACAGTATCTGCCTCTAGAGAGATGCACTGGTCCACAGCAACTGGGAAGGGGGCGTGGTAGGTAGGATGGAAAGAAGAGAAGCAGGGCCCTCTAATTCCACTTACCTCAAAGACTGAGCCCTGAGGACTATGTGAATACAGACCCCTAAGGTGAAAAGGCTTACTCCACTTTCCCTTTCTCACAAAAGCATCTGGTTTGCCACCTCTCCCCACTGTAAAAGACTTTGCCCTCAAGTAGAGGACTGATGCCTACCACAGTACAGGGACTGATGGAGGCTCAGATTCCTGAAAACCGAAGTCAAGAAGAAGGGCTCCTACCACACAGTTTGAGCTTTTCTCTGCAATGAGACACTCTGTGGACGGCTCTGCTTCCATAGGGTTAGAGGAATTAAGAGAATCCAAGTATATAATAACAAAGGCCAGCCAAAAATGAAAGGCTTGGTGGGGGAAAACTGGCTGGTAAAATTTCAATTATCTGGGATGCAGGGAAAATCCAAAAGGGAAACCAGAGGAGCTAGAAAATCAGAAGAATGAACCTGTCTCATTTAAAGGCAGAGAGAGAAAGAAACTAAAAGAATATTAATTTAAGAATAGCAAGCCAGGCTTTAAAAACGAACATCTTAGGAAACAAAACAAACAGGAAGGAGCTTCCCTGGGAGAAGACATTTGAATTTCCCAGGAAAAAGTGAAGAAGAGTAAAAGACAGGGGCTTCTAGATGCAGACCCAGAAGCTTGAGCTGACTGGATCTCTGCTCCTCTGAGCACAGCCAACTCAAGTAAAGAGTGGAGATGGGAGGAAGTCCACTTGTTTGTCCCTTTCTCCAACAGAGCCTGTCCTCAGAGGAGGGCAGGGGTCCTTCTCATTCAGCTGCTTGCTGGTAGGAGCCACCCTATATCTTTGAAGCCTTCCTGGTATTAAACAGCCAGTTGTATTTCTCTTCTTTCCTGGGTTCTCTGACAGTGGTGGGGAAAAGGGAAGAATGAGCAAAGCATTAATGGACCTTCTGGGCATTTACAAGCTGTTTTCAAAAAGCCACATTCCTAAATAATGTGTTTTAAAATAAAGTCCCTAACAAAACAACAACAAAACCCCCATGGTCTTTCTCCATGACCTTTAAAATTGGCTCTGCTGCAAATACCTCAAATTTAGATTTCCCCTTTCCTTAAAAAACAAAAACAAAACAAAAAAAACCGTCCTGCATTTTTTCCTTGCAGCTTCCCAAATGAAATTCTGCCAAGTTAACAATGGTTTCTGCTTCAACCCTGCTTAGTGCATTCCCAAAACAAAGCACCTGGCAAATTTTGAGACTCCTATAAGCCACCCCATAAGATACCTCATGATTACAGCTTAAAGCACTAATTAGGGAATTATTAAGCAAGTAAAGCATGAGCATTAGTTTTAAAAATTTATAAGAATCGTAGTACATTATATACTTACTTTTATATGTTTGATTTAAATTTTTTAGAAACTCCTATTAACTGGAACCCCTGCTTACAACCTGAAATAACAAAGTTAGAATTTGTTACCAAGTCATTAAAACAACCAACCAACCATGGAGACACACCCAGAAAAGGAGAGAAATCTTCTAGGGGAGAGGAAAGCCCAGTCATGTTGGAAGCAGCTCTCATACCTCAGGTGGTGGGGGCTTGATGGTGACTGGCTGGGGAGTCCTCCGGGGTGGGGAGGGCTTTGGCTGCACCTGCTGCTGGGCGGGGTTATAGTAGGTCACTCCTCCATATACCTGTGATGGGGCCTGGGACCCCAATAAGGCAGAAGAAAAAGTTAGGGATACATTCACCTAAACTATAATGAACAGGAAACATTATTCAGGCACAAAAATAAAAGTACTGAGGAATTTTATAAATCTCTAAGCTGCCCCCCTTTAAAATAAGTGATTATTCATTTCTGCCTCACTATATCCTAATTATGTTCCGGTTCCTACTTCTTCAAAGTACTACTTAGCTTTCTCTAATTCCTACCATCAACTGAAAAATCAAAGAGGCTGAGCTCAGTGGTGACACTTCACATACAAGATGGTGTCAACCTGTTGGGAGTTAAGCAGTACAGGGAGGGGTAAGGATAATGCAGCTTCTTTATTCAACTGAATAAACGGCAGAGATGGCCACCTAAGACATACCAAAACACCTGAATGAAACACCATTAAAGAAACAGAAGAGGGCGCCTGAGTGGCTCAGTCCGTTAAGCATCTGCTTTTGGCTCAGGTCATGATCCCAGGAGCCTGGGATCAACCCGTGAGCCTGCTTCTCTCTGCCCCTCCCCCCTGCTCACACTTGTGTGCTCTCTCTCTCCCTCAAATAAATAAAATCTTTAAAAAAGAAAAAAGAAACAGAAGAGAATAAATAGATGATGGGCATTACATAAGCTGCATTTCCAGCTCCTGACCACCAAGAGGCATCCTGGTGCCACATGCAAAATCAGTGGCATTGAAATGTTCTCTCAAATTCCTTAAGCATTCTCCCCACACCACATCCTTGTCTGATTTAAAGGATGCATACCTAGAAAAATCTGCTCATTAGCCATCTCACCTGCGTATTAGGATACAGATGAGGCGGCGGTGGGGGAGGCAGTGCCCCTGGAGCATAAGGGTAACTGGGATTACCAAAGTTCATGACGCCTGGAGCAGAAAAGTAAGTAGGAGCAAGCAACTGCTGAGGTGGTGGCTGTCCTGGAGACATGGACACTGGTGGGGGATAGAGGCCCGGATTGGGCAGAGGTGCCGGTGTCTGGTGGGGATGTAAACCTGGACAGGAAGAGGAAAACAAAAACTGAAATAGAGGATGGCACCATTTCCATGGGATGGCTTGGCTGCCCTGCTCAGCACAGACTCAGGATGGAAGTCCTCAGGATGGACCCAAGAGAAGTTTGTTGCCCAAGCTGCCAGAGTGAGCAAGCAGCACAGAGCTCAAGAGAATGGAGTTTGTGAAGCCCCCAACACATATCCTCACGTACTGGAAGCATACAAGCAGAGGTGCAAAGCTTACCTGGGTGGGGAAGGTGCATTTCTGGCTGCACAATCATGCCCTGAGGAGGCAGTGGGGCAGGGCTGTCACCATGGGTATAGATTGGTCCCTGGAACTGCACTGTAAGATATCACATTGGGACTCTCATAAACCCTCACTCTTCATATCACATGGACAAATCTCCTTGTCCCCCAAACCCTTTAAAAGATGCTCTCTCAATTTCCCATGTGAAGAAAACAGCAGCCAGACAATGTTTGATAACCACTGTGAGAAGTCAGAAGGGAAATCCAGGAGGCAAGAGGCTGGTCTCTTAGTTCACTTCACGCTGCCGAGAAGGGTGCCCCAATAATAAGAGAAAACTCACGTGGATCATAGTAATGTCCCTCCATGATACTGATGTGCACAGGAGGAGCAGGGGGCTCTGGCACAGGTCTTTGCCGCTGAGATGAATAGCGTTTGGCTCGCCCACCCTGGACACCCTGAAATAAAGAGGTCTGAGCAAAAAGACTGCCAGAGGGCTGACTCTCAATATCAAGTCCCACCCTACTTTAGGTGCTGCAAAACACACACTTGGTACATGGCACGTGTTTAAACAGTATTTGCAAAATGAGGGGCGCCTGACTGGCTCAGTCAGAAAAGCGTGCAACTCTTCATCTTGGGGTTGTGAGTTTGAGCCCCACATGGGTGTAGAGATTACTTAAATAAAGGAAAAAAAAAAGTGAGGGGAAAAAAAAAGAGTAGGGGCACCTGGGCTCAGTCAGTTAAGCATCCAACTCTTGATTTTGGCTCAGGTCATGATCTCAAGGTCATGAGAATGAGTCCCGTGTCGGGCTCCCCGCTGAGCTGAGCCTGGAGAACTGCTTAGGTTCTCTTTCTCCCTCTGTGCCACTCCCCTCCCTGCCCTGCACTCTCTTTTCTCTGAAAGAAAAAGAGAAAGAAGAGAAAGAAAAGAAAGAAAGAAATAAAAAGAAAGAGAAAAGAAAGAAAAGAAAGGAAAGAAAGAAAAGAAAAAAGAAAAGAGAGAAAAGAGTATTTGCAAAATGAATTAGAAAAACCAATGAGAAACATCAAGATCTGAACCTAGGCCTTGCTACCCTTTCTGGAGAGCCAAATTAAAAGAAATATGGGTATGGGCGCCTGGGTGGCTCAGTTGGTTAAGCGACTGCCTTCGGCTCAGGTCATGATCCCGGGGTCCTGGGATCGAGTCCCACATCGGGCTCCCGGCTCAGCGGGGAGCCTGCTTCTCCCTCTGACCCTCTCCTCTCTCATGCTGTTTCCCTCTCGCTCGCTCTCTAATAAATAAATAAATAAAATCTTTAAAAAAAAAACGAAAAGAAATATGGGTAAATCAATGGAACACTGACTCCCAAGACCTTATCTTAGTTTAAACAATGAACAGCTGCTGCATGCAGGCCCCTCCCCCAACTACTCCCTTTCCCTTTCTGTACCATTTCTTCCATCCGGTTAAACTGAGGTGGAGGTCCTGCTCCCATGTGTATGTGGTTGGGCATACCTGTGATACAGCAAAAAAAGTCACGGCTACAGAGCAGATAGATACGAGTGGGACTAAAGAGAACATCAAGAAAATGACAAGTTTAAGAATCCAACACAGGGAATTGCCTTCTTCTTTTAAACTGACAAAATACCTTTTAAACTATCTCTGCTTCCTGTCAATACCAGCATTTGGAAATTTGCACCCACCTTCTGCCACCTTAACACAGCAATAAAGCCTTTGAATGTGAAGCAAAAAAAAAAAAAAAAAAAAAAAAGACTTCAATGAGAAAATGCAATTTTCCCACCAAATACTTCCTGTACAGAATCCATGGGAGGTTATAATCAGCACAGTCCATTATCAAACATATTGAAAAATCTCAGCCCTAAAGTTTCTGGACAACAACTAGACATTCTGTGAATCTGCCTGATTATTCCTGGCCACAGAGTTCTAGGCTGGAAGTTTGGGAAGATACTCCCCTCTGGCTGAAAATGACTCAGGACAAAAAAAAAAAAAAGGCTATTTTAGAGACTGTCTTCCAGTGGTAGTAAGATACCAGTAGAAGGGTATACTCCTCCATCCAAAGATCAATTCCAGGTCCAGTTTAGGCTACATTGGTTTTTGGTATTCAAAAATCATGCACACCAGAGAAGGATGCTGAAACTCTCAGTCCAAATGAGGATTTCCAATCTTTAAGTTCAAAACAGATTTCAGAAACTAAGGAAAAGATCCTCTGATTTACCTGACTGGAGCGAGGCAAAGACGGATGGGCAAGATCGGTGGTAGATAGGTCCTAGTTTCTAGAACTATGCTGTTCAACATGATATCCAGTAGCCACAAGTGCTTATTTAAATTTCAATTAATTAAAATTAAAGTTCAGTCCCTCAGTCACTCTGGCCACATTACAAATATTCAAAAACTTCTCATACTATAGAAAGTTCTGTTGGTCAGCCTAGCTCTACATTAAGGAAATTAGGCTTTCCTTTCAAATAGACTAGACCATTCTCATCCAAATTCAGATAAGTTTCTGCCTTCAAACATTTAACCATTAGCTCATATAATAAGAACACTGCCCACCTTCTTTCAACTTTTCCTACAGAGAATGGGTAAAAGATTCTGCATGCAGGAGCTCCATACTGATGACTAGTCAGGTAATAGTAGGCAAAGTAGTAGGGGTAGTCTTGGGTAACATAAAACTTCTCTGAGGTCTTCGGATGAATATACCTATGAATCCATCCACTTCTTTCAGTTAATGAAAACAAAGATATTTGTCAGACCCCATATCCCTGAGACCTAAATCCCATGCCCACAAATCCAATGATGCACAGGGAAAAAAGCCAGTCACTAACCCTAAGGTACCCACCCCGAAGCTCACGTGGTTGCAGGAACGAAGGCTGCCCTGGACTCCAATTCTGTTCTGCTATATTTAGTTGTGCCACATCTTGCTCAAGTCCACTTGTAGTAGAATCCACTGGAGCCTCCCAGTTTCCAGTCTTAGCAGGTGGAGAAGGAGTCGTTTCTGGGACTTGAGGTGCTGGGTTCAGCCCTTCGGGTGGAGGGGGCACCTCCTCTGCAACCTTGACTGCATCTCCAGCTTTGATTCTGGTTCTTCTTGCCCGGGAGTAGGATTTCTTCTCAACAGGCCTGTCAGGGGCTGGTGGTGCAGCATCGGGAGCAGCAGCTGGTATCTCTGAGGCCGCCTCCTCCTTCTCAGGACTGCCGAGCACTTGAGCATCAGCTTCTGGACATGGGTCCCTCACGGGAGTCTGCTCTAGGCGCCGTGATCGGTAACTGCTTTCATGTTTAACAGTCTCACCACAACGGCCACCGTGCTGCCCACCAGCCTCCACAGGCCTAAAACCAGCACGACCTTCCTTAAAGCCCCCAGATCGAGAGTAATTCCTGGGAGCAGACATTCGGCCAGTCCCTGCAGCATTCCTGTTGATAAATGTCCTTGGTGGTAGGGTGCCCCCAGGACCCTGGTGGCGATGGGACTTGTTTGGCCGCTCAATAATCCAGTTTGGATCTCTCTGTGGAGGGCTCCCAAACCTGAATAAATGGAATGGCAAAAGTCTTAAGAAAAGAAATAACAAAAGAGACCACTAGAGATATAAACTGAGGGTCAGGGAGACTTCCCATATAACTCATCCACTGAATTACAGGCTGGAATGGCTTTTTTAAAAAGCAGAGTTCTTTCTACAAATATAACAGTGTAAACTCCAAAATTTTCTCACCTGGGTTTCCGGATTCTTCGGGGTTTGATGTCATCAGGATTGTGAGCTGAGCGGATGTCATAGCCATAAAGAGCAATGAGCTCCTGTCGGGACTTTGGAGCTTGTTCATCTTCCCGGAACTTGTCATGCTCCCAGCGACCCTCATCCTTCCATAGCTTTCGCTGACGCCCCTTGGGTCTGGATAAAACCAGGGAAAAGTGTCTTAGGTTGGCAGACTCTGCCAAGTAAAGATATTCACGGAAAAAAAGAGGGATGGGCAGAGAAACAGTAGGAACTTCACTGGTCTCCCCATCTTCCCAGACAGATCATACAAAACCAAGAGTGAATCACAGCATCTCAGGGCCTGCTGGGCTCAAATAGAACAGGCACAGAAATGAGGAGAAGACTTTACTTCAAACTACCCGGCACCTTGGAAACATCTCTCACCTATAAGGCAGCTTACACAAGTACTTCATGTCCCAGAGGCTTGAGCCTCAGACTAAGGAAGGCAATGGAAGTATGCGTCCTGATCCCAGCTCCTCCACCAAGAGTTACCAAATACTCTAAGCCTCACTTTCCCATTTGTACAAAAGGGATAATCATAACAACCTTAAAGTACTGTGAGCAGTAAATCAGCAAAGCACCTGGCCTACAGTAAGCACTAAATACGTACTAAATAGCAGCAACAAGAGGCTGTTACCTGACTTCCTCCTCCTGTGTTTGCCCTCGAAGATCATGCTCAAAGAAGAGCCCTTTCCGGGGGATGTAGGCTGGGTTCTTCCGATCTTCATCATCATCCAAATGCTTAGGGCCCTTTTTACCCACTTTGTTCTCCACAGGTTCTGTGCTCTCCTAGAGGACAGATAAAGGGCTCCTTATTCTCTCCAAGGTTAAGAGCCCTTAATCTGACCCCCAAAATGGAGGCCTTTGGTGGACACTGACCTGTCCATCCCCACTCTGCCTCTCTCCAGTCACAGTGCCTTTGGTGTCAGGCTTTTCTTCTCCCTTCTCTTCTTTTGCTGAAGAATTAGCAGCATCATTGGCTTCTGATTTCAGCTCTACTTTGGAGTTTTCCTCTTCACTGTATTCCCCTTCTTCACCCTGAGAAAAGTTACCCTATCAGTTGGAAATGGTGCATTTTAACCCCATTCTTTAGGTAAACATTTTCTAATGAACTTTTACTATAATGGAAGAATTAAAAGCAAACATATCAATACTCTTATTAAAATTTCTAGAGGATGGGGCACTTAAAAAAAAAAAACACACAATAAAATATACATACATACATTTATATAGATCCATGTAAGTTTTCCAGGAAGACATGCTAGGAAATGTTAACGGTGGTAGCCTCTAGGGAAGGAGCCCAGGAGATATGAAAGGGAGGCTTTAAACTGCCTAGCATACGGAAGACGACTAATCTTTGTTGATAATTTCTCTCCATCTTCATGGATTGTTTCTTAAACATGCAGGGCCTAAAAACTACACTCCAACTCAAGTTGTGAATTCTCTCATCTCAAAATGGCTTAGAGCATATTCTCAACCTTTTAGATTATGTGAACCTCTTTTAGGCTCGAAAATTTTCATGGATCTCCATTAGACAATAGCTCAATATAATATCCACTGACTGAAAAAATGTATGAGCAACAACTACTATACGTTCAAGAATACTTCAAAATAAATTTACATTGTATTAATTTATATTTTCAAAAACAGCACTGCATAAAGGTGGGAGATGTAGATTTAGTCTATAAATAATGAGTTGAACTAGCGAACTTGCATACTCTTTGTAATAACACTATGATTTCTTTTTTTTTTTTTAAGATTTTATTTATTTATTTGACAGAGAGAGGGAACATAAGCAGGGGGAGTGGCAAAGGGAGAAGCAGACTTCCCACTGAGCAGAGAGCCCGATGTGGGGCTCGATCCCAGGACCCAGGATCATGACCTGAGCCGAAGGCAGACGCTTAACGACTGAGCCACCCAGGCGCCCCAACACTATGATTTCTCAACCCTCAAACTGGGAAATAGTGGCTTACATCTTTTATATCTATGATACAAATACTCAATTTTCTGTAGCATGAGATCCCCTTAGCCAACAACTCTCTCCAGAATTATATAATTTAGAAATGAAAACCAAGCCCACGTGCTCTCTTGCCTCTCTACTATGCCTCCCCTCTTGGCCACATCAAGGTTAGATAATCCTGCTTGTGACAAACTGCTGGGTCTATTCTACAGAGGACCGTCCTTAGGCTATCTTCTGAATAGGGGCCACCAGAAAGGGTCAGGTAATAGAGGGGTGGCTAGTTCTAGGCACGGAAAAGGAGTAACTAAAGCTCATGCTGAGGGAACTGGCTTTAGAATACTCTCATCTCACAATTCTCTCAGGATTTGGACCTCGGGGGCAGAGCTATAGGCTAGGGGAGGGTAGTAGGTTCAGACACCTGAAGACAAAGAAATGGGTTCAAAAAAGTTGGGTTAGTTCCCACTGTCGGGTTAACAGGTCAAGGTGCCAATACCCCTCTGCCACCTGGTAGATATTGTGCACACTGGTCTTATTCTCCTACTGGGTCTGACACTTGACCTCTCATAACTCCAGCCCCAGGCTAACGTCAGGAATGTGATCAAAGAGTCCCACTGTGAGATTCCTGATGAAATAAGAAGCTCTCAAGCTTTAAGTTTCTTCAAACAGAGTGAGGTCTACCCAACCCGCCCAGACAAGCCAATTAACTCCTCTTCCCTGCTCAGCATCCAGGTGTTTCAGCCTCTAAGTGTTCTGGGTGAGGATTCCCAGAGAGGCGATACTGTTGTGAAACTCTCAATTTGAGGGAGACCACACCCACACTGTAAGGATTAAGCCTTTACCCATAGCCTTTTTTTTTTTTTTAAAGATTTTATTTATTTATTTAAAAGAGAGCAGAGCGAGCAAGAGAGAACACAAGCAGGGATGAGGGGCAGAGGGAGAGGGGGAAGCAGGCTTCCCACTGAGCAGGGAGCCTGATGCAGGCTCGATCCCAGGACCCTGGGATCATGACCTGAGCTGAAGGCAGATGCTTAATGACTGAGCCACCCAGGCGCCCCTCAAATAAATATATTCTTAAAAAATTTTTTTTAACTCAAAATGGATCAAAAATCTAAATTTAAGAGTTAAAACTATAGAACTCTCTTTTTTAAAAGATTTTATTTATTTACCTGACAGAGAGAGCACAAGCAGGGGGAACAGCAGGCAGGGGGAGAGGGAGAAGCAGGCTCCCCGCTGAGCAGGGAGCCCGACGCCGGGCTCCATCCCAGGACCCTGCCACTTAACTGCTTAACCAACTGAGCCACCCAGGCACCCGAAAACTATAGAACTCTTATAAGAAAACACAGGAGTTAATCTTCAAGACTCTGGTTTTGGCACGGATTCAGCAAAGCCTTCTTAGATAGGATATCAAAAGCAGGAGCAAAAAGAAAAACCAGATATATTGGACTTTATCAAAACTGAAACCTAACACCATCAAGAAAATAAAGAGAAAACCCACAGAATGGGGAAAAAAAAGATTTGCAAATCATATATCTGATAAGAACTTGTATCTTGAATATTTTGTGAAGAATTCTTACAACTCAATAAAAAGACAATCCAATTAAAAAATGGACAAAGTATCTGAATAGGCATTTTTTCCAAGGAAGATACACAAATGGCCAGTAAGCACAAGGAAATGTTCAACATCATTAGCTGTCAGGGAAATGCAAATTCAAAATGAAGCACCACTTCACACCTACTAGGATGGCTAGAATCAAAAACTCAAGGCAAGACAACTACATGCTGGCGAGTACATAAGGAAATTCCACATATTGCTGCTGGGAATGTAAAATGGTGTATGTGCTTTGGAAAACAGCTGGGCAGTTCCGCAGAGGATTAAACACAGTTACCATGAGGCATCTGGGTAGCTCAGTGGATCAGGCATCCGACTTAAGCTCAGGTAGTGATCCTGGGATCAGGTCCCACTTCAGGCTCCCTGCTTGGTGGGGAGTCTGCTTGTCCCTCTCCCTCTGCCCCTCCCCCTGCTCATGCTTGCTCGCTCGCTCTCCCAAATAAATAAATAAAAAGTAATCTTTGGGGGAAAAAAAAGATTAAAAAGAAAAAAACAGTTACCATATGACTTAGCAACTCCATTCCTAGGTACATAGCCAGAGAAATGAAAATATACATCCACACAAGAAGTTGTACACTAATGTTTATAGCAACATTATTCATAATACAAAAAACAGAAACCCAAATGTCCACCAATGAATGAATAAACAAAATGTGGTATACCCATACAATGGAATGTTACTCAGCCATAAAAAGGAATTAAGTATGGATACATGGTACAACAGGGATGAAAACTGTGAAAACATAATGCTAAGTGAAAGAAGCCAGTCACAAAAGTCCATATATTATGATTCCATTCATATGAAAGGCCAGGATAGGAAAATTCCTAGACACAAAAAGTAGATGTGTGATTGCTTAGGGACCAGGGGATGAGAATGGAGGAACTGGGGGGCAGGGGGAATAACAGCTAAAGGGTACAAGGTTTCTTTTCAAGGTGATGAAAATGTTCTGAAACTAATCGTGGTAATAGTTGCATGTATCTGTGTATACACAAAAAACCACAGAATTATACATTTTAAATAAATTGTATGGTTTGTAAATCATATCTCAATAAAGCTGTTTTTTTTTTTTAAGATTTTACTTTTATTTATTTGACAGAGAGAGAGACAGCGAGAGAGAGAGCACAGGCAGGGGGAGTGAGAGAGGGAGAAGCAGGCTCCCCGTTGAGCAGGGAGCCCGATGCGGGGCTCAATCTCAGGACCCCGGGACCATGACCTGAGCCGAAGGCAGACGCTTATCGACTGAGCCACCCAGGTGCCCCCTCAATAAAGCTGTTTTTAAAAAACCTACCTAGGGGCGCCTGGGTGACTCAGTCGTTAAGCGTCTGCCTTCAGCTCAGGTCATGATCCCAGGGTCCTGGGATCGAGCCCCGCATCGGGCTCCCTGCTCTGCAGGAAGCCTGCTTCTCCCTCTTCCACTCCCCCTGCTTGTGTTCCCTCTCTCGCTGTGTCTCTGTCAAATAAATAAATAAAATCTTAAAAAAATAATAATAATAAATAAATAAATAATAAAAAACCTACCTAGGGGCACCTGGCTGTCTCAGCCCGTAGAGCATGCAACTCTTTTTTTTTTTTTTTTTAAAGATTTTATTTATTTATTCATGAGAGACAGAGAGAGAGAGAGAGAGAGAGAGAGGCAGAGGGAGAAGCAGGCTCCCAAGGAGCAGGGAGCCTGATGTGGGACTCGATCCCAGGACTCTGGGATCATGACCTGAGCCGAAGGCAGATGCTTAACCATCTGAGCCACCCAGGCGCCCAGAGCATGCAACTCTTGACTGATCTTGGGGTCATTGAGTCTGAGGCCCACATTGGGAGAGTAGAGTTTATGTTTTTATTATTTTTCAAAGATTTCATTTATTTATTTGACAAAGAGAGAGCGAGAGAGCACAAGTAGGGGAAGGAGCAGAGGGAGAGGGAGAAGCAGGCTCCCTACTGAGCAGGGAGCCCGACTCAGGAGCCCAGAGACCATGACCTGAGCCACAGGCAGACGCTTAACCAACTGAGCCACGCAGGTGTCCCTAGAGTTTACTTTAAAACAAACAAAAATCAAAACAAAAAAACCCCTGCCTTTTACTCCTATTCTTACTTATTCGCTTACCCTCTCATCTCCAACTTAAAGATATCCACTCCTTTGACCCTTCCACCTTCTCCCTATCAGTCTTTTTCCACACTTTCCTCTCTCTTTAGTCTCCATGGCCCATTATTTCAATCACTCCTAGATTCCAATCACCAAGTCCCTTGCCACTCCCCTGTGCCCAGGACTAGATCAACTCAAATGTCTGCTTTTTCTAGGTCTATAACCAGACTATTAATCATCAATGAAGGGGTTTAAAAAAAAAAAAATCACACAACTTCACACATCGGTGCCATCTCCAACCTCAACTGCTTAAACCTCCTTTAGTCTGACAATTCCTCCCCTGATCCTCCCTCCACTAACCTCCCTACTCAGTGTCTTTCCTCCTATTTCATAAGGAAAGCAAAATGAAGACGAGAACAGCAGTTTCCTCCCCAGGACCTAAAAAAATATATACTGGGAATATCTAGACAAAAACAGCAAGTGACCAAAAGGGAAAGAAACTAAGTGATTATCAGTCAGTTTTGTTCAAGATAAAATCTTTGGTTCATGTTGTCTTTCCATGGATCTGGAAATACCAATTATTTGCAGGAAATACAAAGGACAGAGGGAGCATGTTGAGTTGTACCATGAGTGAGCGAGCAATCATCAAAATCTTTTCAACAGATAAACTGTATGGAAAAGAAAGGGATGAAAAACTAACCTGCAGACTAAGAGACAGATCAAATTTTAACATGCAAGACTATACTGTAGTGTATGGGTATATAGTTAGTAACCCAGAAAACTGCAAGCAAGTAATGCATTACTATGAAAGCCAGGACACCAGGCCTTCTTCTCTAATCTGGACCACTGCTGTCCCATACAGCAGCCACTAGCCGTACACGGCTATTGAGCACTTAAAGTGTGGCTTTGCAACTGAAGAACTGAAGTTTTAAGTTTAATTAAATAGCCACCTCTAGCTGATGACTACTGTATTAGACAGAGGAGAACTAGACCTCCTTCTTAATTTTCAGACAATATATACTATATATTGCCATTTCAAAGTCCCACAGGTCCCTCAATTTCAAAACATCCAAAACTTAACCCACCGGTGTCCTTCCTGAAATCTCCTGTCCCGTTCTTATTTTTTTTTTTTTTTTTTATTTTTTTTTTTAAAGATTTTATTTATTTATTTAACACAGAGAGAGAGACAGCGAGAGAGGGAGCACAAGCAGGGGGAGTGGGAGAGGGAGAAGCAGGCTTCCCGCAGAGCAGGGAGCCCGATGTGGGGCTCGATCCCAGGACCCTGGGATCATGACCTGAGCCGAAGGCAGACGCTTAACGACTGAGCCACCCAGGTGCCCCTCCTGTCCCGTTCTTAGTGAATAACATCATTCAACAAATTGGGCATCCTTTTGACTCCTTAATTCACATTCCAGATTCAATCAAGAAGTTCTGGTAGCACCACCTAAACATCTCTCAAATCTGAGTCCTACTGCCCTGTCTCTTCTTTAGGGCACCATCATGTTCCTCGGCTCATCCTAACAACCTCTTAACAGCTCTCCCTGTCCCAAGTCTTGCTTCATCTTCCATACTTAAGGCTTCAGTAGCCTTCTTTCGTTATTAGGATAACATCCAAACTCATTTACATACAGAATGGTAAGATGCTAGGGGCGCCTGGGTGGCTCAGTCGTTAAGCGTCTGCGTTTGGCTCAGGTCATGATCCCAGGGTCCTGGGATCGAGCCCTGCATCGGGCTCCCTGCTCTGTGGGAAGCCTGCTTCTCCCTCTCCTGCTTCTCCCTCTCCCAGTCCCCCTGCTTGTGTTCCCTCTCTCACTGTGTCTCTCTCTGTCAAATAAATAAATAAAAATCTTAAAAAAAAAAAAAAAAAAAAAGGTAAGATGCCATAAATTCACAATCACCAAACCTCACTGAACACTCCACACTGCCTGACAATCTTTCCAGGGTTTCCATTCTCTAGTGACTACTGCAAACATTCCTCACCCCCAAACTTCTCATCTCCCTTTTACTTTTTGTAGATAACTTCATCACTGACTTCAGAGAAAATAAGGCATCTCATAAATCACCACATTCTGTGAATTCCATAACCTAAATAACTTTCAATTCTGTCCACTTCTACTTTCACTGCTACTACTCCACTCCAGGCCACACTTAATGCTTGCCTAGACTTCCATAATAGCTTTAACTAGCTTTCCTGCCTCCAATCTTGCTCCCCTCAGATCAACTATCATTGTAGACAAAATAACTGTTATAAAGTAATAATTCTCAAATTTTACTGTGCATAAACATCAATCTGGGATCTTGTTAACATATAAATGTCTGAGTCTTCCCTCCCTCTGCAAGATCTTATTTCAACAGAACTGGCCAATTGGATTTTCTGATGCAGGTGTTCTTTGGATCTGACAAATCTTTAAAATTTAAGTCTAATCCCTATCACACACTTGTTTAAAACCCTGTTATGCTTTCTCACTTCCTTAGAATAAAACCCAAATACATTTTAATAGGGTTCACAAGGTATTTTAAGATTTGGACTCAGACTCATCACTTAGCACCAGTCACACTAAACTTTTCATATCCTCCAACTTGTCATACAGTCCATCCCTTCAAGACCTTCTTCCCAGACAGTGTTTCCTCTGCTTAGAATACTCTGCCTGGCTCACTCCCACTCACCCTTCAAGTCTCTATTTTAACATCTCATCCCCTAAGCATTTCCAAACAGTTAGTTGGCTGCCCCTGCCATGTGCTCCCGAAACACCCTATGCTTCTGATAGTGACACTTACCAAACATTACCATAATTACTTGTCCGTTTCCCCCCAAAATGTAAATTCCAGGAGGGCAGAACCATGTCTGTCTTTTATTCCAGTGCCTAGTACAACTCCTGCACACAGCAGGTACATAATGAAGACAAGGAACAAGTAAACCCCTTCATATCTGGCCCCTCTTCACTGATTTGCCTTTATTTCTGGTATCCATCCTGTCCCAACAATGTTCCAGCCACACCAAACTACTTTCAAGTTTCCAAATAATCAGTCTTCTCTCCTGTGTCTGGACTTTCACAGTAGTTGTTCCCTCTGCCGAAAACATGGCCTGACTAACTGCAACTTATTCTTTCCTGATTGCCTAAGATGGATTCAGTACTCAGCCATTAATACCCTACTTAACCCTATCCCTGGCAGTTGTCACCATGTCCTATGACTGTCTGCATGTTTATCTGACCTCCTAACTCATTCCTAAAGACAGAAATTTTAGTATAGTGTTCACTGTTGCATCTCTAGGACTTAATAGAAATCTAATACGTAGCAACAGTTCTATAAAATTTATAGAATGAACTTTTGATCCATAATCTAATTCCTCCTGTCCATAACCCCATGACCCAAATTCCAGAACTCAGGACTTAATATTCAACAACCCCAGGAAATAAAACAGCCATTCATATAACATCTCTAGTAGTTCATCCAACCAAAACAAGTAAGGCCACGAAAGCTTGGCTTATGGAAATTTTCTCCTGAATTTAAGAGGGAGAAAGCTCCCTATAAACTCAGGGATGTTTCTGATACAAACCACTCAGAATCCTGCCCTTTTAAGGTTTTCAGATACACTTGAAAAAAATATCCAACTAGCTGGTTTCATTCCCTAGACAGCATGAAAGGAACGGTCATCCTGTGAAGGGCTTCAGGATGTTCTCATTCTCCTATTTAGAACCTTATTTTCTTTGGACAGGGTGAAAAGCCAACTACTAACCGTGTTAACATATGAAACCTGAAAAGGCATGCACCAAACTTCCCTCACTCTAAGTAAACAAGACCTTTTATAACAGTTTCTGAAAAGCATAAATGAAGAATGCACAAGAGAAATAACAAGTAGGTCATGGTACTTTTGAACCACAGGTGTGGGTCCATGTTTTTAAAATATATTTAAAAATTTCCAACCTATAGCCACAGGAAAAAAAGAACCTATCACACTCACTTCAGAGTCTTCTGCACTTTCATAATCCGACAGAACAGCTGAAAGAAAACAGAAATATGTAAAGAAAAAAAATCAACATAAATTATTATAAATATATTTCCTGATTGCTTTTTAAGTCAAACTAAGACTCTCATTCAATCCTAACATCAACCTATCAGAGAGATAAAATTATGGTCCACATTTACAAATGGGAAACAGGGTCGAAGAGTGATTTCCCCAAGATCACACTGCTAAAACGTAAGCTTGTAGGCACTCTGCTACAAAGAGCCACTTTCCGGCACCCTCTCCCAAATCCTTAACAGTCTGAGAGGATGTCAATCGGTGGAAATAGGTGATCTGACTGTACAGTCAAAAAACTTGTCATGATGCTACTCACCATCGCCCTCGATGCCATCTTCACTCTCCTGAAGGAAAGAGGACATAGGTTAGTTCCGTGATTTCCAAAGGGCGGGGAGCTGAAGACTCAACACGAAATGGGTCAACAGGGAGATGAGGAAAGGTACATCTTTAACAAGTAGCGACCAAGGGAGGTCCGGTCTCTTCACTTCCAGCCCCAATTTCTGAATAAACATCCGCTCTTCACGTGCAGCGCCTCTGCCCTTCTCCCAGAAACCCCTAACACCTCCTCCTCCCTTGGGGCTCCGGATGCACACTGCACTATGATAGCTCTCTTCTCTAACACAGTAAGCCCCAGCAGCTACCATCAACTCCCAGCCTCCCCTCACCACCTACACCCCGGCCCCGGGCCCGCCCCACCCGCGCGCACTCACACATTCCGACTCCTCGGCGCTCTTAGCCCCCCCGCTCTCCACCCGCCGCAGATGAAGGGCCCCAGCTCGGCCTCCGCGCTGGGAAGGCAGAGAGCCGCTGCCACCGCCTCCAGCGCTACCGCTGCAGCTCCCGCCGCCCCGCGCCGGGGAGCCGCCGCTGTCTGAGCCCGAAGCACCAGACTCCTCGTCCTCCGTGTCCTGCGAAGCGCGCTGCCGCCGCCGATCCGCCATCTTACGGAGGACGGCCGCCGACGGCCAGCTCCTTACGCACCGCGCCCGTCGCAGGGGCTGCCGGGAGGCTCGAGAGCTAGTCCCAGCATGCTTCACGTGCGACACTGGCCGCCGCGCTTTTCAGGGGGAGGGGCTAGGGGCGTGGTGGCCGCCCTGCGGCACGTTTGCCGGCGAGCGGGATTACGTAACCGGTGACGTACGGGGGGCGTGCCGCGACCCCTGTCTTCCCTGGGGTGGGCCCCCGGCGAGGGGAGCTGGGCTCCGGCAGCCGCCTCCGGTTCCTCGCCCAGCCATCTTGGGCCTTCCGACTGGAAGGCGCCCACCTGTCACAGCTTCATTGCGGCATTGGGGCTGTTTCATAGTTTTCTGTTTCCGTTTCTCGTTTCTACCTACGTTTGAAGCCGATCATTTTACTGCGTTCGTTTGCTTGGTAAAATCACGAGTCAAGGTAAACCTCCAAAGCTGTTGTGCTGCATCAGATTTGCCACAGCAGCCCATTTGAAACTAAAGATGAAGGAGGAAGTTGTCTGCAGTGAAGCTCGAGGACTTAGTGTTGCAGCGCTACCATGTTTTTTCTGTTTTCTCATGTCCTCTTCCTTCTTGCATCTTCCCACTGCAGCTATCACTTCTCCCGGAGTGCCCGCTGGTATGATGCTAGACTTAACCAAGATTTTGGAACCGATTTTAAAAAAAAGATGATCATAGGAACCAGCGTTGGTCCAATATCCTGACATGATTCCCTTTTTAAGGGTTACCAGACAGGTAGATGAGGGGAATGCTTTGATTTTGTCAAGACTTTGTCAAAAGCCTTAATTGTCAACAATAAAAAAAAAAAAGAAAAGGTATATTTTCTTTGGACCATAAGATGTACATTCAAAATGCATAAGCTAAGTTATTAGTGTACCTACAAGAGTGCACATTAATAATATATATCAAACAGAGAAAGGTCACTATTGCATGGCACAGGACAGGATTGCACAGGATTCTGTCCTGTCTAGTATTTTTACAAGTTATATGGCTAAAGATCTGATGTTGACCAAATTTATAGACAATATGAAACTAGAAGGCATTCTGAATGCCTTCATAGATAGATTCAGGATCCAAAAAGATCTCAACTGGTTAAACAAGTGGCCAAATTTGACAACTTCAAAACCCAGCTGCCTGAGTTCAAAATGGAGGATGTATGATTTAATAAGTGTTAGAAAGATCTGGAGGATCTTTTCTATCAGAAGGTAAATTGATGCAAATGAAGCTGCCAAGTTAAGTGTCTAAATAAGGAAAGTGATTATCTGCCACTTTACCTTTCAGCTGTTTGGTCTGGGTTCAATTTTTAAATGAACATGAGCAACTTGTTCACTCAGAAGGAACTGAAAAACTCAAAATCCTCGCTTTTGAGGAACAAGTGTAAGCTCTCTGAATGTTTACCCTGAAGAGAAGATTTGAGATAGCCACAGCAATCTAACTATTCAAGAGACAATGAGAAACAGGAAGAATTGATCTTTTTTCATCACCCTGGAAGGCAAACCAAGAACCAATGGGTTGGAGTTACAAGAAGTTAGATTTTATCAGTGAGGAAGGATTTTCTAACATTTAGGGAAAAATGCATAGAAAAAAATGAAGCGTTGAAGCAGAAGCTGGACTTCATTTGTCTGGAATGTTGTCAAGGGGAAATCATGTATTAGGGGTCAGACTAGATGACCTCGAAAGTCTTTTCAACTATGAGGTTTTATTCATTTAGACACCAGGCACCAAGTATCCTGTCCTAGGATTTGGTTTTTAAAGTTGCCACTTAACCGTATGTGTAAAGGAGAACACAGAACAAAGAGGGATGAAAAACATACGTTGTGCTCATACACAAAAGAGAAAATGGTGTATTTCTCTATTTTGTGAAAATGGATTTCTATTTCTAATCTTCCAATATCTACAGAACTGTTTAATGCTTCCCAATAAATCTAATAAATTGAAGCAGAAGTTCAAAAATTAACAGCCACAATAGTTTATTTACAATTGAACTCTTTATAAGATATTTACAAGACAACCAATTTTACACATCAGAAATGGTATCAAAAGTATGAATTACAACACAGACAACAATATGAAATGGGCATAAAACAAAGCTGAAGTGGACAGACAAGCAATTTCTCTTTTTAATTTATTAACACTAGCTTAACTTTGTTAAAGAAAGAAACAAAGAACTATGTTTTAGGAGAATTGCAGGGCCTTTGTTGAAGATTGAATTTCACAGTGTTGTATCCCATGTAGGGAAAAAATAAGACTTAATTTTCCCCCCACACTCTAACACACTGTAATTTCGCTCTTGGAATTTTGCTAATCTACTCTCTCCAACCTCCTCAACAAACCTCAACACATCCAAATCAAAGGAGAACTGATCTAGAAGAGGGGACAATAAAATGAGCAGTCCTAGGTAGAGGGAGAACCAAGGAAACAGAATCCACTTAAGTCTGGCCAGATAGCACCTCATGGATTCCTCTTAGTCTAGCTCAAGTTCAGAATCTGGGGAGTCCCCTGGGTAGGGCACAAACACAAAGGTTATATTTGCTAACCCATATCCAAATTAGGAATCCGACAAATGCTGAAAATCAAGAAGAAACAGAGGAATCAAGGAACAACGTAAAGAGACACTGATCAGTCTTTTTTTCTTCTTGGGCACATTATAAAGGAACATAACATAGGTCAGAGTAGGAAAGCCAAACAGCTTGCCATTTAAAATGATGGAGAACAAAGAAAATCTGGCCCAGTTTTTCTAGAAATCTCCTTCCTCCCCTTAAGGTGTGAGATGAGAGCCCCTAGTGGAATAAGTCCTATTTCTCTCTACACTCTTGCTGCAATGAAGTTCACAGCAGGTTCCCTTGTGGAGAGCCCACTCTCCTAAGCAGATGGAGTTACAAATGAAAACCCATAGCCACACACACACACACACACACACACACACACACACACACACAAGGAGAAATAAAAGCAGCAAGATCATCCAAGAATACTACATGTGCTGCCGGAATAATTCCTTTAAAAGTCAAACCCAGGGAGCACAGATCAACATGTCACAAAAATCTTTAGCAGTGGGAGGCCCCTGAGGAACTTTTCTTTTCTTCCCACAATGGTATCCCCATTCTCTCATGCTCCATTGATGGGCCGGCCACACACCCTACATACCTTGGCTTCTCCTCTAAAAGTGCTAATAATCTGGGGACATATTCTCTTCAAGGATAAAAGCCCCTACCTTCTAGGAGATTAGACCCCTACTTGTTTTCACACAATAGTCATGAAGACTAAAGAAAGGCAATTCCTATATATTTAAGACCAGAGGTCTTGGCTCTATTTTCCTTCCAGATAGTTACAGGGATCTTACACTGAGACCAAAGTGGCCTGGAGTGCTGTCCTGAAATTTTTTAACAAAATGGGGGGAAAGGGGGACCAAGATGATACACATACAAATCTATTTTTACAAAGTGAATGGAGAAGCTCATTAGGTACATCCGTTTGTTTCAAGATGTAGACATTTGCCAGCCAAAGGAAGCACATATTTCCACATACACCCCCCACCCTCCCTAAATCTCTATCCCACCACCGAGAGCTCAGCTAAAAGAATAAAGCCCAACTAAGGAATACTTGAGAAGTGATGTGACACAAGGACATCTACACAGGTTCTGGCATGCCATTCTCAAATGTCAACTGCTTTTGTTTAGAGTCATAACTTGCCCAAAACTAACCATCCCCATTCTCTTTTCTAAGGATTTTATTTCTTGAGGAATGGGGGAAGAAATTCAGTTATCCATTAACTAAGAAAATAATCACAGCACAAATTCCTTCCCACATGGCTGTATCACAGAATAGTTTTAAGAGAACAACTGTCTTTTCAGACATTTATCTGCCAACTTTTCAATCTCTTTTCTACCCTGTGAAGATGACTTGCTTCATCACTTCACTTTTTATTCCTCATCTGGTCCTTAAGCTCATGGTGAGGTTTTTTGTTTGTTTTGTTTTAGGGTAAACACCACTATACTCAAACTCTAAGGAAAGGGTATACCAGGGCGAGAAGAGTGCCATGCAGGCACGACTCTATAGGCAGGGGTTGCTTCATCTTCCACAAGTCTAACGAAGAGAGCCCTTTTACCCCTTTAACGTAGGCAAATGTAGAGAAGCAGACCCCTGAGGCTTCCGGATCTGCCATCCTATAGATTTAGCTTGAGAGCTCATTTCCCCAAAAAGGGAAAAGAAATCCCAATCACCCTCCATAATTCACAATTAGCCCAATGAAAGAGTTTTTGCGAAATCAGAGTGATGAAAACAAAACAAGATCGAGGGAGTATGGAAGGGCATTATCAGCGAACAATAACATACATGAGGACATAGGTCACACATACAGGTCTCTGCCATTCTCTGGGAAATGGCGTGCTACAACTATCTGAAGACAGAAGGTTCTTGCCAGTTCAGCTATTTCCTACACGTCCGGTGAGGTGTTTGCTTCTTCTGGATCTCCAACCTGCATCGGCTACGCTCATCCAACCAGGGCAGCTCAAAATTCCTGGCAAGAAAAAGGTAAGGAAATCAACTTGGAAGACTAGAAGGGATTCAGTGTGGACCAAAGATGAACTCTAAAAAAGATACTATGCCCCTCACCACTCCTAACCCTGACTCTCAAGTTCTAAGTTTAGAATGTCTTTGCTGTCCCAAAGCCAGAGAAACAGTGTGCTATTAAAGTGACTAAATAATCTCTTTCTAACTCAAAAAGCAATCCTTCTAATTATTTTATCACTCCAATGCTAGTTGCCCAGATAGCCTCACTTCTGTCAAAGAGCCATGGCTATCCCTAAGCCACCTGTTCTACCTTATTATCTAGGCCTTCATGAGGTCTAAAAAGAAGGTAAAGTGCAGGCTACCTGAGAAGGGGTGGGGGGGAACCTTTATACTTACTGCGGAGTTAATTTGGGTAATGGTCGTCCAAATGCTACAACAGGCAAGAAGGGGGTAATCATCAAACTTTCAACTATGGGAGAAAGCCAAATGGGACCTTGTTAGTGACATAGAGGGGAAATGTCTAGCAACTACACCTGCTCCAAAATGCTGTTCATTCATTCAGAGCAAGTTGTACCCTGGAGCCTTGCACCCTTTTCCTTCTTTGAAAAACCTACTTTTTAGATAGACAAAACTTACCGTCATCTGGCTCAGGGAAAAATGAGGTAACCTCAGGCTCAGATTCCTGAATTCCTTTCTTTTTATACATTCTGAGCTGCAGTCGTTGTAAAATTCTTTGTTCCCTGATCCTCTGAATATCCCATCTGGGAAAAACAAACCAGACAAAACAAAGAAACAAACCCAATATTACTGAAAACCTGCTCTATAAAAGCAGCTAACACAGTCCAGACACTAGGGAGACCTGTGCTGACTCTTCTTAATGGGGTGGGGAGGGTGGGGGGTGGTAAGTGAACTGTGGTAAGGTGAACTGTCTGCCTGGTCAGGAAAGAGCTCTTTAGGTCTAGCAGTCCCAATCACGTGTTGATGTTCCACAGAGAGTGGAACTGAGGAAGGGCATACACAAAGAAAAAGAAGCCAAATATCTTTACTTGTAACAACTACCACTTCAAACTAAGATACTCAACCAATTGGGATGGCAGTAATTTAAGAGTGTTAAGGGCTCCAGGGTTTTTCACAGCATGGATGAGAGAGGTTAGGGTCCCAGGGCTCAGCTGTTCCAGGATGTGTATCTCTCGCCTCACCTTTTCCTTCTCTTCTCATCCAGCTCCAGTTTTGCATGCCGCTTTGAAAACACACTGTCATCCAGGTTCTGTGTAAAGAACAGCAGCTGATAAACTATTTATCACCACATGACACATGTATATGCAAACTCATTTCCAGGTTCCAGGAATGTAAAATCTTTTCCCTGCAGGTCCCACCTGAGTTTGTGAGTTTATGGATGTCATGGGAACCTCCTAGTAACAGAATCCAAAACACATACTCTTCTCCCCACACCCACCTTTGTAGACTGTCCGAACTTTGGAATTATGTCCTCAACTTTCCAAGGTGAAAATCATGTCAAACTGAAACAACCCTTGAGACTGCCATAAATCCTCCCTACCTCCATGCTTTGCGAGAGTCTGAGTTTTAAGAGTCAAATAAGTTTGGAATATGTAATTTTGTTGCTGAGTGGCACATTCTAACTTTTCTACTTAGCATGAAATTTCATTTTGTTTTGAACACTACCTAGTGATTTATTTTTGAATAAATCATTTACTCACTCTGAAACTCAGTTTTCTCTTCTATATAACAAACTATAGAAATGATCCCTGAAAGTATAGTCTTAGTTTTCTCTTCTATATAAACAAGAGCAGGGCTAGATAATCGCTCAAGTTTCCTTCTGGCTTTAAGAGTTATTTAACCCATCCATCCCGTTACTAGGACACATTCAAGTTAAACCTCCGTTTCTACCCTGTCCCTCACTCCCCTCTGCTGACAGGTCTTGGGTACCTACCTCCAAAAGGTCTGAAGGATTTGGGTCCCTTAGAGGCTCTACTGAGTGGTCCCTCCAAGAAGGAACTGAAAAAAAAAAAAGAAAGAAAAAGAAAGGGAGGAGGGGTGGAACCACCCTTAAATCCAAAGTCACACAACCCTCCTACTATTCACTAGGACAAGAGGTCTCTCCCCAGATTGGACAAAGTTACCAAGTGATAGGAATCCATTCTATGGCCTCACCTGAAGCCATATTCAGTGTCCTCGCTATGGTATAAAAGAACCTAAAATGCCATTGCAGTCTGCCAAACACAGGATCACAAAAAACCCTAAGCCAATACCTGACAATTCATATAATTGATGCTATTGCAGTTCCTGAAAAACAACTGAAATTTGTAGTCATTTTGAAGTCTATAGTGTAATCATACACCAAGGAATCTCACTCTCCCACATCCAGCTGATGGGGAACGCAGCTCCCAACCATCCACCATCCCACCGACCCCCCACCCCAGGCCCAGCCAGCACAGTTCCTATTCTACTCACCAGCCAAGACTGAAGTTTCTCCTGCAACACTTGATGGCATCAGATACCCTAAATAATGCAGGAAAGAAGAATCATCTCAGTGTAAAAAGAAAAAAAGCCCATACCCAAAATGGAGGAAAGGATCATCACTGAAGTTCTCACTAGGAAGCCATTTTGGTTTTTTTGAGTTGTTCTTTTGAGAATTTCTCTCTGGGGGAGGGGAAGAGGGAACAACAGACAAAAGAAAAGAAAATAAGCCCACCACTTTTTTTTTTACACTGAGACGACTTCTTTTCTTCATTATTTAGGGTGGTTTCCCTGCAACAGTTGATGGCCAAGGATATCAAACCTTAAACTCAGAACATGGCAGGTGAGTAAAAGTTGACCCTATTTTTCAAATAAAAGATCAGTGTTCTCAAAACTTACATATGTAGTCTTCTTAAACAGCTCCCTCCTCCCTCCAAACAAACTACCTTGCTGGTCCAGCCTGAACAACATGCACAAAGACTTTGGCTTCCTTAGAACAAGCCATTGAGCTTCCTCTTGAGATAGGGGCATCAAGAATAAGGATTCACACGTTTATTCACAACTCAGGCTCCTCAAAGGGCTGGGATTCCCCCCAGTCGGACTCTTTCTGTACTGCTATGCCCACAATCTCAGAGGTGTTTGGAATTTTCTGTACTAGGGCAGAGAGGGTTTTCAAAACAGCCAGTCAAACAGAACAGCTCTGGACCAAGCCATTTCCCAATCCCGGATGGGAAGTTGCTTCACAGTTTCTCTTAAGTTGTTACACAGCATTGCCATGGCAGCAAGAAGGTTAACCATTAAGGATGAACCTGTTCAACTGACTGAACCAACAAAAAAACCTGAACCTAGATCAGGATCCTGGTCTAGCTCATGTACTCAAGTGTGAGGCCTAATGAATTTTAGATAGTTAAGAAGAGTAATCTATCTTCCCCACTTAATTTTGTCACCAGAACAGCCAAACAAAGCCTGGAGAATGCTCTCGTCTTATTGGAATGGATTCCCATCCCCATCCCTGCTAGGGCAAGACACAGTGGTAGAAACTTGGGGCTGTGGCTCTCTTCAAGAAGACTTCCCCCACCATCACCCCGGAGCGCCCGCAGTGACTGTCACAGACTAACATTACACAATTGAAGGCACATTACAGTTACTGGTTGATGTAGGAGATAGGGTAGCATTTCTGTGTGGAAGCCATAAAGAAAAAAAAGGGAATGAAGACCAAGGTCCCACACCCCACACCCTCCCCAAGCAGCTCAGATATCCCAAGATAGTCCTTATTGTTTGAAAAATAGTTTGTAGACCATTTTATTTAAATATATGAACAACCAATGGGCTACTGCAATCCAAGTAAACTCTTCACATTTAGAACCTTTGTGAAGTATAGTAAGATAAAGTAAGACTGTTGGTCTTTGGCAGATTCCTCCTGCCCCCCAGACCGGGACATAGAGATACAGATAAATGTTTATATAGTTAAAGAGCGGAGGCCCAGGTGAAATTCCCCACCCCAAGCTGGCTCCCCAACCCAAAAATTACCATTGGCCCCTGAGAACACCCAAAGACCACCCTCCCAGGTTTCACACAATATCAATTGCAGGAACAGTCGTGCATGGCAAAGTATAAGTTCTATGCATTTCACAGCACAGAAAACCCTTCTTTCAGAGGGCATGCAAGTTGCCGGAGATTACACCCCCGAGTCTGGTGCTCTTGTGATGAGCAACTTACTGGCAAACACATCTCCCAGTGTTGTAAGCAGGCAAATACATTGAGCACATTTTGCTGTAATTCCATCTATTTGCAATGCCTGCACAGTGTCTGTCTCTGGCTGTTAACTTACTCATTCTTGACAGAACTCTGCTTTATTGATTGCACTTTTTTAAAAATGCCAAAGGCATTTTCACACTTGTTAGCTTGACCGCCACCACTAGGGTATAAGAGCAAGTGTTCTCTATGCCTTACTTGCTACAGTCTCCTCCTTCTTTGGAGAGGATTCCCGTAATGGTAACGGTGATGGGGGAGGCTGGTGCCAACGACACAAATACATTTCTGTGGTGGAAAGGTACGGCAAATCTTCTATCTCACTTGAGAAGGCTTTCTCCTTGGGATGGGTGCTGGGTCCCTTCTGGGGAGTGGAGAGTCTTGGCGGGGTGTCCACTGAAGACCGGGGCTTTTCTGGAGTTTCTTGGCTCCTCAATTCACGTTTACAAACAGTTTCAGATAAGGAACCACAGGGTTCCTCTTTAATGGGAGAGTGCTTAGGAGTTTTTGTTTTGACTTTTGAAAATTCAGGAGCCAGCTTTTTAACAGGAATCTTTCTTTCTGTACTTCCAAATGGGGATTTCCTATTAGATAGGGAAGAAAACATTATAAAATGTATTGACTCTTGAATAAAATCTGATTTGATTACATTTGGGGGCAAGAGAACAAACAAGTTCAGGTATCTAAATACCTAAACATCTGATTCAGTTGGCAGTCACGAGCAGGAACAGCCTCATGCTTACCAGTATTTAGAAGAGGCCCTCAGTTAAGTGTTTGTTCAACAAATCAGTTTCCATGCTTAAGAACCTCTAATTGCATCTTATTGCCCACTAAATCTAAAAAGGTTCCTATTTTATTCAAGACCCTTCAGCTAACATTAGGTGCCACTACTCTGTGGCCTATTTCATTCCTGTCAACCAGAGACCAGTCTCTTATTTTTTGCCCCAATTCTATACCATGTTAATTATAATCTATTTCTTTTTTCTTGCTATCTGCTGGCTTTCTCCCACCAATCTCCTCCCCCCCACCACTATTCCTAGAATGCCACTTCCTTTCCTTTTTACCAACCTAAATTCTATACTTCTTTTTCAAGAACCATCTCCTCCTTAAAGTTTCACTATTCTACCTCAGAATAATCTTTAATGTCTCTGAATCTTACAAAACTTAGTTTATATCACTGTTGTCTACTTTCATATTTTATTGCCATTGAATTCCGAGTTTACAAAATGTATGCCACCTTCCCAGCTAGACTGACATCTCTTTGGGTCCAAGGACGGTCAGACCTTACTTCTTTGTCCACTATTACCTAACACAATGAAGGAATTTAACACTTCCTAACTTGAAGTGAACTGCTATAGTTTTAAGAAACTCAGCTGTCACATTTGTTGCCCATTCTCTTTATGATGTACTCCACATTCTGTAATTACTACTGTGACCAAAATGTTCCCAACAGATTTTTATAGCCTGCAAGAATGTTTCAAGATAGTTTCTCAGCATGGAAGACCTCATAATTCAGGACATGGTTGTATTAAAACCAATTCATAAATCCCAATCCCCTACTCTCAGTCACTGGAAACACATGTCCTCATCATGTTCAGACAGTGTAACAAAGTTATCAGCACACCTTTTGTGTCCCTTTCCACTCCGCCCACAAGAGAAAGGCTTGGGAGGCAGAGTCTGGGATGTCTCGGAAAGCTCCGGCTGGCACTCCAGTTTAATTTTCTCGGATAGCTCCGTTTCCTCTCTCTCTTCAGTTTCATAGCCCTGAAACAGCTTGTGCCTTTCTTTCTCGTTATCCTTCTTTACCAGCTGCATCCGCCTTTCCATACGTTCAATCCGAGCAAGGAGCTAAAAGAGAGAGTGCCAAAATGCAGACTTAAAACACAAAAAATTACACCCAGGTACTTAGCCCCATTTAAGCATCAGTATGGTCTTCTGCCTCTTTCCATGGGTCATAGCAATTCAACTTATTTTTAACAGACAGGCATGAATCTGAAGAGTTTTCCTTAAACGCAATAGAGAAGACAAAGTACTCTGCTTAATTTTAGGGCTAACCTAGTTGAGGAGGGGTCTGGGGGAATTTGTAGTTCATTCTTTTGAAAGAAGATCCTCTTCTCTGGGAGGGGCCACAGCATGCCTTTCAGATGGCATGGTCTCTCTACTGCTAACCATGTGGCTCCAAGTCAGTTTGGGAGTTTCCAGAATTAACCTTATGTTCTTTTAGGAGGCCCTAAGTTTCTCCAAATCCTGTCCTCTCCACTTTCACTCCAAAATGCTATACACAAGGGCAAAGTCCAAACGGTATACTGAGAAGGAATTAAAAGCTCACAGTCACAGTGCCACGAGGGATTGCAGTGTTATTTGAAAGGGGCGTGCAGGGCATTGAAACAATGAACACTCAATCTGGAAGAATTGTAAGAGTAACCAGTACCCATAATCCCCCTGATCATGAAATATGCATGTTTCTTTGCATTTGAGATAACAGGAAAAAAATCTACCTATTTATCTAAATATTAATTAAACCAAAGTCTTTTAACTTTAATTAAAGGAGAACTACATAATCAAACAAAAAATGGACGTCTATTATCATTGAAAACTTCACATTAGAATGTTCTGAGAAAAGGTGCCAACTATGCTATTTAAAACACTATAGTAAGAATTTTATTTGGGTAGATGGCAATATTAATGTTGTCTTCATTATATCTACTTAGCTGCAGAGATTTCAGTAGAGGCCAAACAACAACTGGAATAAGAAAAACAAGCTTAAGCAATGCTAAGACTGCAATACACAACAAAAACGGTGAATGCCAAGTTCAGGCTGATACTCTATCCTTAACTCACCCCACTTTTCCTGCCTAGGAAAGTCTGCAAAGGGGCCATTACCTCAGGAACTGGGCAGAAACCTCCAAATCAGCAGAGAGCCCCCCTGTCAGCCATACTCTCATTTCATCTTCTGTTTTGATTCACAGCCTTAACATTACTTAACCATGGTTTGTGGGTGACATTTCCTTAATTTCTTCTCCTTCACTGGTCCTTCTCTTCCCGCCCCCCCCCATGTAAGGATATGATGTGTTGTAATTACAGTACCATCACACCCCTAGACTGCAGTACAGTAGCTGAGCAGTGCCACCTCCATGTTGAGTAACTTCCACAAATCAACACCATGAGGTATTTTGATGAGACCTGCCCCAGCTCCCATTCCACCTTGCAGAATGCATTCTCCAATAAAACAGCCGATGCCTGATGCGATTCATTTGTAAAGCAAACAAAATGAATAGCCCTCTGCTCCCCTGCTCAGCCCTTGGCGCACACAACGCCAGAGAGAGAGAGAGAGAGAAAGAGAGAGAGAGAGACTGCTGCAGCCTGAACACAACAATTGTAGAAACCATGTTTATTTTTAGGCAGCTGTAAGGTATGCTAGCACAGTAATACCCCCCCACCACCACATACACACAGCTTTCCTGATATCTGGAAGAGTATGTTTTAACGCATAAGGTGCTCTTGACTACTGCTGCAGTGAAAACAAGCCTATACAGTCATGCTCCTCAGAAGTAAAAATAAGTAATAAATTACTGCCCTACTATCTTAAGATTCTAAAAATTGGGATTTTCTGGGGAGGGCGTCTACGTAATACATTTAACAAACTTCCTTTCCCCTGATGCCTTAAAATCTACCAGCCCTTCCACACTACGCTTATACAAGGGAGCTGGTCAGTGGGTCATGTTTTATAACTAAGATTCTTATTCAAAACTGTCTGAAATCAAAGGCAGTGATTCTCTTCATATCATTTAAGAAGACTAAAATAGGATCTCACTGTGAATCACCTCTACCTCTCTGCCAATTAGAAGGCCTACTGCCCTCCTGTCTAAAGATGCTCCAGCAGTGCAACAGCTGCTCTGTCCCTCTCTAAGAATGCATTTCTAATGCACAATCTCTTTCATTCAACCCCTTCCATAAAGCCACCACATATGCATCCCACCTTTGCATTTTCAACCCTTCACAAATGAGATCTTTTCCCACTCTCCACGTCTTTCCCACAAGTCTGGGGCTGTCATTTTAAATTAACCCTTTGGCACCTGAAGCCTCCCCTCCCCCTCCCACTGGGAGGTTGCCCTTTAACCCTTCCCTCCAACCCAACGTGTCTGTGAGCCTGGTTCCCAAGGACCCGACACTTAAGATACTCCTTCGCTGGTGGCCAACCTCCTTACCCCTAACCAAGGGATACCTTAACCTCCTACAGCCCCCTTCCCCCGAGCATGCGCACAACTCGCTCGTCGTCCCGAACGCAGATTAACCCCTCCCGTACCGTGTCTCTCTCTGACTTCAGCTCCTCGATCTCCTTTTCCTTGGCCTGCAGCTGCTGCTGCTGCTGTTCGATGAGGTCCAATTGCAGCAGAAGGATCTGTTTGAGGCAGGCGGCCTGACTGGAGGCTCCCGAGCCGCCGCCACCCCCGAGAGGGCTCTTCCTCATACTCTTCCATCTGCCCTCGCTGGCCGCCAGGGTCCCGGCGGTGGCGGTGGGCGCGAGGGGTGGCGGCCCCGGCAGAGGTAGTGGTGGGGGTCCCGCCGGGTCCGAGGCGGTGGCAGCTGGGGGAGCCGCCCCACCCTTGTCCCCAGCCCAGGGCGTAGGCTCTTTGGCCGCCGCCACGAGAGAGCCCGTCTGAATGGGCAGCACCGCCTGATACTTGGGTCGGGGACTGCAGCCGGCTCCCGCGGCCGCTGGCTCCCCCCCAATGCCGGCTTGTTTGGTGGCCGGGGGCGGACAGGGCAAGGGCACCGAGCCGCCCCAGCTCTCTTCCTGCTGCCCGGGGGCCGCCCCGGCCGGGAGTAACAAGCCCCGGCCCTTGCCGCCGCAGCCGGCCGGGGAGGGCGCGGGGCTCCCGCCCTGGGAGGAGGCCAGCGGGGGCCCCGGCTCCTTGAGCTTACGGTGCCGGGGGAGGAAGTGGGCTTCGGCCGCCCCGGGCTCGTCCTCGGGCCCGCCCAGCGCCGCAGCCCGCTCGTAGTCCAGTCGCTGCTCAGGGTTGCCGCCGGCAGGGGCCGCGGCCGCCTTGAACACTGCGGATCTCATGGTCATAGTGGTCCGGAGCAGCGCCGGGGACCGAGACGGAGGAGGGGGTGGGGAAGGGGCGAGGTGTGGGGGGTCGAGGACGGAGGAGGGGGAGGGGAGTTTGGCGGGCTCGCCTCAGCAGCGCGGCAGCAGGCCTCGGCTAGCGCGGCTCCTCCGGGGCCCGGGCGCCATCCCGCCGGCGTGCGGAGAAGTGGAGGCCGCGGCTGAGGCCCGCCGCCGGCCCATGGGGGCCTCGCCGCCGCCTCTGCTGCCGCCGCCGCCGCCTTCGCCTCAGAGGCAGGAGCTCGCACCCAGCCGCCCCCGAGCTCATCCCCGGAGCTCGCTTCGGCCCCCCCTGGCCCGGCCGGGCCCGCCTCGTCTCCCCACCCCACACCCCCCCTTCCCCGCCCCGGCCCCCCGCCCCGGAGCTCGCCTCAGCCGCCCCGAGCCTCCATTTTCCCCCCGCTCCTCCTCAGGAGGGGGTGGGAGGGATGGGTCCGCCCAAAGCCCTCCTACTCCGGGAGGGGGTCTGTCGCCTCCCCGGGGGTCTCCGCGGCTCGGGGTCCCCCTCCCCCACAGTCACCCCCGGCGCCTCAGCGTTTCCCTTTAAAAAAACGGAGCCGCTCGCAGCCGCCACCGCCGCAGCCGCCGCTGACCGGAGGGCGCATGCGCCGGGCGGGGAGCGGGCGGGAGCGAACCGGGAGCGGAGAGGAGGGAGGCGGGCCGCGCTATTGTGAAAGGGGCCGCCGCCGCCTGGAGGGGGGCGGGGAGGGGGCTGCGGGGGCCCTGGGCGCTGGGGGCCGGCGAGGGGAGGCCGGGGATGAGGGGCGAGGACCGAGAAGCCCGCGGAGGAGCGGGGCGAAGGTGGGCTGCCGAGGGAGGGGCGAGCCGGGGGAGGGTCGGGAGGAGGGAAGAAAGGGCGAGGGCGGCGACGGGCAGATGGGGAATGCGGAGGCTCGCCGGGAAAAAGGAACGCGAGAGAATGGAGCGGAGAGGAGGGCAGGGGGCTTCAGGAGGCAGACGCGCCCTTCGGGGCAATGGACCGAGCGCTCCACGTACCCGGCCTGCGCTGGGCGGCCCCTTCCCCCAGCACCTTGGCAGCCCGCCCGGCCCTCGCCGGAGGGGCCCCGCTGCCCCCGCAGCCCCGCAAGCCTCCTGGACCAGAGTCAGGATTCGGGCTCCTGTCTGAGCCTGTGGGTGTTTCCTGGGGGTAGAATTCTAACTCCTCCACCCGCTCCACTCCCCAGCAGCCCCACTCTGGTCTGGGAGAGAATGAAGTTCTTTGTCTCTGAGGGATCCAGACCAGAAACGGAGGGACCTCTGGTTCCCAGAGGGAGGAAAATCCATGATGTCTGCTGTCTAGGGAGTTCTTGCCACAACCTCCCTGGAATGAAGTATTGCCAACTACCAACAGTTATTTCCCAACGGCTATCTCCCCAGCCTTCTTAAGTCACTTCTAGCATCTGCTGGAGGTTCATGAAGGGTCGCAGCAAAAAGAAAACCTCGGAAGGGATTTTTATCACTTTTGTAAAAAGTTTATTTAGTTTTTAGTAGTCTACATCCACCGTGGGGCTCGAACTCACGACCCCGAGATCAAGAGTCACCTGCGCCTCCGCCATATTCAGCCAGGCGCCCCAGAGATTTTTATCTTTATTGGGAATAGGAATACTTGAGGTATTCTCTTATGCCGAGCACTTCTTCCAATCTCTCAATGTTCATTGTGTGTGTGTGTGTGTGTGTGTCTCAATTTCCATGCAACTTCAGCCAACAAGTCCTCAGTTCCTCCTGGAAAAACTTTTAAATAGTTTTAATTGTTTTTCTTTTCTGTTGAGATGTATTTTTTTCAATCCATATGAAGATGGAGATGACTAACATTCTTTGGCCTAATGTGAAAACCACTGATTAAAACTGTGTCTTGGGGCGCCTGGGTGGCTCAGTCGTTGGGCGTCTGCCTTTGGCTCGAGTCGTGGTCCCCGGGGTCCTGGGATCGAGCCCCTCATTGGGCTCCCTGCTCAGCCCTCTCCCACTCCCCCTGCTTGTGTTCCCTCTCTCGCTATGTCTCTCTCTGTCAAGTAAATAAAATCTTTAAAAAACAAAACTGTGTCTTGGCCTTGTGGGCCCAAAGCATAAACCCCTGGAAATATTAAACTAGTGGGTGTGATGTGTTGAGCCAAGAGGACCCCAGCCCTCTTCTACCAGACCGTATGGCCTAAGATCTGCAAGGGAGGTATTGGGGTTAGGGATACAATAAAGGGGGTGGTGGGAGGCACATGGAATACGGTGGTCTCTTTCAGTGTCAAGACTTTCAATATCATCTCTACACTGACAACTTCCAAATTTATATTTTCTTCCTGGAATCATCTCCTAATTCCAAAATTGTATAGCCACTCGCCTAGGAGACATACCACTTGGATGTCTAGTTGGTATTTCAAACTTAGATCTAAAATTGTACTCCTGTGGGGCGCCTGGGTGGCTCAGTTGGTTAAGCGACTGCCTTCGGCTCAGGTCATGATCCTGGAGTCCCGGGATCGAGTCCCACATCGGGCTCCCTGCTCAGCGAAGAGCCTGTTTCTCCCTCTGACCCTCCCCCCTCTCATGTACTCTCTCTCATTCTCGCTCTCTCAAATAAATCTTTAAAATTGCACTCCTGGGGGCACCTGGGTGGCTCAGTCGTTAAGCGTCTGCCTTCGGCTCAGGTCATGATCCCAGGGTCCTGGGATCGAGCCCCGCATCAGGCTCCTTGCTCTGCAGGGAACCTGCTTCTCCATCCCCCAACCCCCCTGCTTGTGTTCCCTCTCTCACTGTGTCTCTCTCTATCAAATAAATAAATAAATAAATAAATAAATAAAATCTTAAAATTGCACTCCTGAATTTCCCTCACCCAAATTCTGCTTCTACAGCCTTCCCACCTCTCTCTCTCACCCTATATCCAGTCAATTTCCAATCCCATTGGCCTTCAAATTATATATCCCGAATCCCACACCTTCACACACCTCCACAACTTCCACCTTGGTCTAAGTCATATAGTTCTATTGCACTTCTTTATTGCTGTAACCTTGTAATTAGTCTCTCAGTTTCAACCTTTGCCTTCCCCCACTTAAGTCTGTTCTCAACATAGCAGCCTTGGTGATCCTGATAAGATGTGAGTGAGATCATGTTCTTTATCTGCTCAAAACCCTCTCGTGGCTTCCCATCTTACCTGGAGGAAAAACAAAATCATCATTATAGCCCATAGGATCTGGCCCCCTGGTACTGCTCTCTTGACTTTGCTATTCTTCTCCTCCTTATTCACTACCTCACTACCCTCCTGCCACACTTGCCTCTTTGCTGTCCTTCAAACACACCTGGTATGTGTCTGCTCAGGTCCTTTCACTTGCTATTCCCTTTAGTTGGATCACTCTTTGCAATATTCACATGCCCTCCTCTCTAGTGATATTCAGTTCATTTTTTTAAAGATTTTATTTATTTGACAGAGACAGCGAGAGAGGGAATACAAGCAGGGGGAGTAGGAGAGGGAGAAGCAGGCTTCCAGCTGAGCGGGGAGCCCAATGCGGGGCTCGATCCCAGGACCCCGGGATCATGACCTGAGCCAAAGGCAGACACTTAACCGAATGAGCCACCCAGGAGCCCCAGTCTGTGTTTTAACAAGCCCTCCAAGTGATTCTGATGCC
This sequence comes from Mirounga leonina, assembly GCF_011800145.1. Taxonomy (NCBI): domain Eukaryota; kingdom Metazoa; phylum Chordata; class Mammalia; order Carnivora; family Phocidae; genus Mirounga; species Mirounga leonina. Next base: position 25,668,503 of record NW_023270503.1, on the reverse strand, counting down.
CCTCGAGTTTGAAAAGTTTCCAGAATTGGCCAACCTATTTTTTTTTTAGACTTTTTTGGGGGGGGCTCCATCTCACAACCGCAAGATCACGACATGAGCCAAAACGAAGAGTTGGACACTCAAACAAACTGTGCCACCCACGTGTCCCTTGATTTTTTTTGTAAGTAATCTCTACACCCAACATGGGACTTGAACGCACAACCCTGAGAAATCAAGAGTTGCTTGCTCCACCTACTGGGCCAGCCAGGTGCCCTTTGGCCAATCTATTCTTAAAGGGCCAGACAGTAAATATTTTAGGCTTTGACAGCCATGTGTCTCTTGCACTATTAAACATTGCTATTGGGGCACCTGGGTGGCTCAGTTGGTTAAGCGATTGCCTTCGGCTCAGGTCATGATCCTGGGGTCCCTGGATCGAGTCCCACATCGGGCTCCCTGCTCAGCGGGGAGTCTGCTTCACCCTCTGACCCTCCCCCCTCTCATGTGCTCTCTCTCAAATAAATAAAATCTTTAAAAAAATAAAACTCTGCTATTGTAGCGCAAAACAATACATAAATGAAAGTGGCTTATGATGAGTGTTTTGTTTTCTTTTTTAAGTAGGCTCCCTACCCAGGGTGGAGCCTAACTTGGGGCTTGAACTCACAACTCTAAGATGAAGACCTGAGCTGAGAGCAAGAGTCAGACGCTTAACTGACTGAGCCACCCAGGTGTTCCATGATGAGTGTTAATCTAAGGTGCCAGGGCTGTGGAGATCTAGAGGGAAAGAGGAGACACAATGGTTCGAAACAAAGGCTCTAGTATGAGATTGCAAGTAGCAATCATAATTCCACCATTCCATAGAATTTTATTTAGGGACACTGAAATTTGAATTTCATAAAATTTTCATGTGTCATGATATGTTTTAGATTTTTCAACTATTTTTTTTTAAGATTTTATTTATTTATTTAACAGAGAGAGACACAGCGAGAGAGGGAACACAAGCAGAGGGAGTGGGCTCAATCCCAGGACCCTGGGACCATGACCTGAGCTGAAGGCAGACGCTCAACGACTGAGCCACCCAGGCGCCCCTAAATTTTTCAACTATTTAAAAATTCTTAGTTTAGGGACACTTGGCTGGCTCAGTCAGTAGAACGTGTGACTCTTGATCTCGGGGTCATGAGTTCAAACCCCACCTTGGACATAGAGCTTACTTAAAAAGATTTAAAAAAAAATTTTTAAATTTAGCTTATTTTTAGCTTGTGGCAAATACAAAAAGAGACATTGGGCTGGATTTGGCACTCAGGCTGCAGTTCGCTACTCCCACTGGTCTGACCAATAGACCAAACTAGAACCAATCTACAACAACAACAAAGAACACTATACAGTACCCATGTAAATCAATACAGGGTGGCTTAGAACATTTATTTATTCTGAGATTATATGCTTCCTATTTTGTGTGTGTTAAAATTTACTTTCTTTTGTAAAATGATGGTGATAGTAAATAGCAATCAGTGGTAGTAGTTTTTTAATGTCCTTACTTGGCAAAATAGAATGCTGGCAATTCTACATCAGTCCCCCACATTTTTTTTTTTCTGGAACCTTTACAGCTCTGAAATCCAAAGTCTAAGATTTCACTACTCCAGACTAAGTAAACATGCTTTTCTCCCCCAAAGCCAAAGGGCTGGAATTTTTGGATTTGGAGGTCTGCTCTTGATCTCAAGTCACAGAACGAGGTAGATAAACCACCAGAAAAAGCCCTGGGAAAAGAAGCTCTTCTAAGGAGGGAAGAGATTTCTTGCTTCCAAACCGTTAGGTTTTTAAACTGTGGTAATCTCTGAACTAAGACACATAAGGGCCCAGGATATCAAAGAGGTAGACCTAGAGGGAGAAAGTGGAGCTGCTCCCTGTGAGGGCACCTAGGAAAACCTTAGGACCCATAAATCAAGTCCCTAAATAGTCCTCTCCCTATTTTATCCTTAATGGGATAATGACCATTCCCCTTTGCCCTCTGGCTAAGGGTATGGATGGATAAAACCAACACTATCACTACTTTATGATTTAGGAGGACTAGGATGGCGAATTCCATTTCTATGACTTACATTCTTTGAAGGGAGTGCCTATGGTGTGCAAAGAGTAAGCCCTTTTACCTGTCTGGGTCTTGGTTTCCCTAGACCAAAAAAGAAAATTGAAAATCATCTTAAGGCCCCTTCCATCTTAAAGACTGTATGAAGCTGTGTTTTCCTGCTAACTGTGGGGGCAGAATGAGGTAGTAAAAGAGGCTTGTTTTGGCTTCTCACCAAGGAGAGAGGATTCATCTGGGCGGCTTCCTGAGGCTCTTGGAAAGGTAAATAAAGACTGGGGTTGCGTGGCTGGCACTAGCCCAGCCCCACACGGCCCTGAAATGAGACCAAGGGGGAGAGGCCACCTTTCCTTTCTCCGGGAGGATGGGGAATGGGGAATCAGCAGGGAGCCACGGAGGTTTCCGGCTCCGGCTCCGAAGCCCGATACGGCTCAGAGCTCTTTCTGGCAGAAACCCTGCCCTGCGTTCCTGGCCTCCGCGAGCAGGAGGTTCGTGTGCTGCTCCTCTTTTCCCCTCTGCAGGGGCCTCTCCGAGAGCAGGACACACCCGCTCTGCTGCCTTTTTTTTTTTTTTAATAAAATCACAACTCAAATTTGGGTATTTTTCTCCCATTGCCAGCCCCGCCAAAACTTTCAGCGGACTCCGCCCACTCCACGTGGACCTCCCTTCCCTGTCCCAGCAACCCCTGCGAGAACCTCCCCCCCAACACGTGACCAATTGTTATGTTTCCTTCCTGGGGCTCCCTTTTCTCTGGCACCAACGACTGAACAAAAGTGCCCCCTTCAGGGTGAATGTGGGGCAGCAGCCTGGGAGGAGAGGAAAGTTGATTGAGGTGTGCAGTGCAATGTGGGAACGTGGCTGTGTCTACTTAAAATGATTTCATGCCTTATAGCTCCCCGGTTAGTAACAGTAAGGATCACACAATTTAGAAGATGAGGCAAATTCAAGAGAAGGGATATCATCAAAGAAAACGACTTTGGGGGTGGAGTTGGGTGAAGGTGTAATCCTTCAGTGCACAGTTGGTTACCTCTATCCCAACTCCCATTTCCCCTAGAGTTCTTCATTGTTGTTGGCAGAGCTCTCTGAAATCCTTAGATACCAGACAAGCACCAAGAGTTCTTGAATTACCGTCTAGATGATGGGAACATGGCCTCTCCTAGACTGAGTGTTCCACTTCTTGCCTCTTTCACCACATCCCCTTCCCCAAACAACACCGGAAGCAGTTCTCCCTCTATGGGCAGGTATTCCTCCAGAGCTGACATAAATTATTTCCAAAGCGTAGTCTCTTCTCTCAATGTTAAGGGCATCTGCCCTGCATGAGGAGAGCACAGGGGATCATGCTGGAGAGAGAGGTGGGCAGAGCAAAATTAGTCCAGTGGGAAGGCTTGATGCATGGAACAGGAGGACTAACCAGGAAAAGCTAGAATATAGGTCAAATGAAACCAAACAGGGAACCGGTTTTCCTTGGAAAAAATTCTGACTTAACTTTGTCCATTCCTTCCCACTCCTTTTCCCCACATGAAATGTGATGTTGAGAGATTGGACAGGGGATTGGGGTGATGGAAGGCATGTGGTTGGGGGCTGACTAGGAGAAAGAGTTATATCATGCAGTGTTTAGAGAAGGAAGGGTAGGGAAGGGTAAATTTATTTATTTATTTTTTAAGATTTTATTTATTTATTTGAGAGAGAGAGAATGAGAGAGAGCACATGGGAGGGGGGAGGGTCAGAGGGAGAAGCAGACTCCCTGCTGAGCAGGGAGCCCGATGCGGGACTCGATCCAGGGACTCCAGGATCATGACCTGAGCAGAAGGCAGTCGCCCAACCAACTGAGCCACCCAGGCGCCCGGGAAGGGTAAATTTAAAATCAGAATTCTCGGGGCGCCTGGATGGCTCAGTCGTTAAGCGTCTGCCTTCGGCTCAGGTCATGGTCCCAGGGTCCTGGGATCGAGCCCCGCATCGGGCTCCCTGTTCAGCGGGAAGCCTGCTTCTCCCTCTCCCACTCCCCCTGCTTGTGTTCCCTCTCTCGCTGTATCTCTCTCTGTCAAATAAATAAAATCTTAAAAATAAATAAATAAATAAAATAAAATCAGAATTCTCACAGGGCCATTTGTCCCTCAAAGTCATAGAGGTCATGAATAGTAGTCCAAGAGTTACAGGTCCTAGGGCCCAAAGAGGGGGCCCTTATTGTAACCAAGTAGCCGGCTCTCCAGGGGCACGTGTGGAAGGGAATGGGAGGAGTCCGAGGGCACCTATTTTCAAGGGAAACATCCGAAAAGCGAGTAAGCTAGAACATTAAAGACCAGGGACACTTGCTCTCCGATAACTCAGCATCTGTCAGCGCTCCCATTACCAGGTGCTATTTCCAGAGTCCCGGGCTTATGGAGGAAAAGGGAGGGGCCCTGGTGGAGAGACAGTGGGAGACCCGTTGGGCTCCTCCCCCAGCCCAGCTGCAGTACCAGAGTTTCGCCACTCCGGGGCTCCCGAGCTCAACCACAGCCCCATTAGGGTAAGGGAGGAAGAGAGAATCTCCCAGCAGTGTGAGACGTCAGTGACAACCCTGAGCAGAGAGGTGACCTGGAGGTCATCTGCTCTGAAGCTGCAGACCCTCCACATGGCCGTTGGGAAGGCATCCAGCCTCAACCCTTCTGTCCAAAAGGGACCTGTGGCGCTGGGAACTAGCTCCCATCTCTTACCCTCACCCTCTTCTCTGTGGTTATTTCCTCCCCCTCGTGTTTCCTTCCCCTCTCCCCAAACTCAGGGTGGGAGCACCACCACCATCCCGCCCCCACCTCCAACCCCCAGCCTGTCAGAGTCCTGAGGAATGTTCTCACCCTGGCTGGGTGCCAGGCTGTGGACTTCCTGGGCTTTGGGGGTGGGGCTTGGCGGAGGGGAAGCCCTTTGGAGAGGAGAGCCATCCAGCCCTGCACTGCCTGCGTGCTCTCCCCCTCATGAGCGCGCGCGCGCTCTCTCTCCCTTAAGTAAAAGGCTCATCTATCATTCTCTGTCACCACCACCTAATTTCCTCCCCCTACAATAGCATTTCCTTGCCAGGGCAAAACATCCACAATCTGGAGGCAGTGGGCATCCTAAATACTGTGGCTTGTAGTGAGAGAGAGGGAAAACACCCCTTTCAGAGCCTGCCTTCCTGTTGCAGAAGCCTGTAGCTGGAAGGAGAGGTCCAGTTGCCAGGGTCCTGAGGTAAGGGGTTTGTAAATGGTAATTCGGTTGTAGGGCTTCTTCTGGATCCTTCTCAAAACCTCAGATCTAAGGAAGTACATGCATCTCTATATAGTAAAGCTTGGGAGTGGATTTCTGCATATCTGACCACCTCTACTCAGCCTTCATATCCCTGAAATAAATCAGTCGAAATCTGAACTCACCGGCCCACATCAAGCCAAGGAAATCTTTCCAGTCCCTGCAGACTGGGGTGGGTTCAGCAAGAATGGGGAGCAGGCAGAAACCACTTCCAAATCTAGTGCCTAGAGACCAGGCCTGACAGAGACTTCTGGCTCCCATCCGAGGGGTCACTGCTCAGAAATGTTTGTGTATTTGAGGTTTGGACTAGCTTGTGATATTGTCCACAAATGACAAAGTGACAACTCAGTCCTGCAGTACCCCCTGCCTGTGGTCCCTCCGTGCCACTTTTGCAGCCTCTCTCCCTGACGTCATCTGCAGACCTGTGCCAGATTCCCAAGTTCCTATCTTGAAACCTCAGCCCCCACACCCAGGGCCTAGGGGAGAGCCGATGTAGGTCAATGCAGCTGAGCCTGCAGGGCTGTCTGCTCCTTGAGTCCAGAGCCTTTCAGGCACAGAGAGGAACCCTTGCAGAGAGAAGTGAGAGAAAGGGCTCTGTGAGAACCAGAAGAAAGCATATTTCTAAAAAAAAAATGAAGCAGGGAGAGGCCAGGAATCAACTGGTCACACTTGAGACAGTAATGGGATCTTTGCTCCTGAGAGGCTATGTGTGATGGAAAAGAAAAGGCCAGAGGAGAGGGGCTGAGCATGGGTCTCATCTCTGCCCGCCCCCCCCCCCCCCCCCATGCCTTACCCTTGCTCTGTTTGCCTGTGGAAGGAACCCTTCTGATCTGATGTCCATTCCCCCAGTCACTTTGCTTTCCAGGCTCAGGTTTCATTCTCAGGAGCCTTTGTGATTTGCCTTAGAGACCCTCTGCTTCCTCTGGTCACAGTTTCTGGGGCTCAGGAAGCTAGAGTAGGCCAGAGTTGTCCCCACCCTCCCCCATTGAAAGACTTTTCCTGCTTGTTATCTGTTAAAGTCATTTTGCCTGGGGTACTTCCAACCCTCTGGGACCACATTCCTTTTCTTGGCTCTCCCCACCCCTGTCTCTGAGATCCCAAGGAGGGTGTGTGCATGTGTGCACTTATGTGCATGGTGTTCATATTCTCTTAGTTATGCATGGGGAGTCAGGGACCTATGGCTCTAACTAGCTTGGGGTTCCCATGGTCAGGAAAAATAGACAAGGGACCAGTTTTTACCTCCAGCCTCAAAACAATTTAAGCCACAATCAACTGGTTGGTTTGGGGGGTTTTTTAAGATTTTTTTTTTTTTTTTTTTGAGAGAGAGAGACAGACATAATGAGAGAGAGCACAAGCCAGGAGGAGAGGGAGAAGCAGGCTGCCCGCTGAACAGAGAGCCCAATGCAGGGCTCCATCCCTGGGATCATGACCTGAGCTGAAGGCAGATGCTTAACCGACTGAGCCACTCAGGCACCCCCACAATCAACTGTTCTTTTTTTTTTTTTTTAAGATTTTATTTATTTGACAGTGAGAGACACAGCGAGAGAGGGAACACAAGGAGGGGGAGTGGGAGAGGAAGAAGCAGGCTTCCCAAGGAGCAGAGAGCCCAATGTGGGGCTCGATCCCAGGGCCCCGGGATCACGACCTGAGCCGAAGGCAGACGCTTAACGACTGAGCCACCCAGGTGCCCCCACAATCAACTGTTCTAATAGGAGTCTCAGTTACAGGATGAAAAGTAGGTAAGATGAAGAAAGGATAAATAATTATGACCCTAGCCTTCACTTCCTTTATTCTTCCCCAGTACCTTCCTCTCCCTTTTCAGATCTCAGTCACTCATCCTCCCACTACTTGTCTGCTCTCATTTCCAGAATCCTTGCACACAGTAGTCACTTGATAAATGCTTTTTACACTGAGTCAAACCGAATCTGGTTGTGCTCTCTGGCTAAACCTAGCTGAAAAAGCACAAAAGGGGAAGGGGGGCATTCCCCAGATCTTGGGCTAGACCCTGCAGGACTGATTGCTAGGGAACAACACCTCAGAGCAGCATGCTCACCTCAGCATGCATCTGAATCCCCTGCAGGGCTGGGCTCTACTGCCAGAGTTTCTGATTCAGCAGGCCTGGGCTGGGACCTGACAGTTTGTCTAACAGGTGCCCAGGTGATGCTGACCCCGCTCCTAATCCTGGGGCCACCAGCGCATCCCGAGAACCACGGTGTTAGGGAAGCACAGCCCCTTACCCTAATGCTCGCCATGGGGACCCGATTGGTTCCAATATTACATAGTTTAAGGGGAAGAAACAGGTGACAATTGGAAACATGACCCCTGCTCAGCCCTCCACCCCAACGTGGATAGGGATCTAAGATAGGGCAAGGGCCGCAGAAGTCGGGGAAGGACTGATAATCTCTTCTATGTCATTTAAAACAGCCCATGGACTCCATCCTTGTTGAAAGTCACTTCCCAAAAACATGTTTTGCAGCAACAGCAAAGGAGCACTAGGAATTTCCTGTGGCGAGGCAGCGCCAGCGTGGGGAGGGGAGAGGCAGTGCGGAGCGGAGAGCCTTCCCTTGGCTCGGGCAGGGCCACGTGCCCCACCCCCTCGCTTGCACATGTCTCCGCCACCGCCGCAGCAGCCGGGCTGTTTATGAGCGAGTTGTTGTGGTAGAAATGGAGCAGGCTGCACATGCCCAGGCCATGTGACCCCGGGCAGCCCGCGTGAGCCACGGCCCGGCACAAACACGCTCGGCCGGCCTCCCTGGGCCAGAGAAACAGGAGGAAAGATGGGGAAGGAGCAAAAGGGCACTAGGCTCCCTTCTCCCTATCCCCAGGCTCTTTATCCTGCTTCTGTCTCCTTTGTCTCTCCTGAACCACTGGGGGAGCAAATACGCAGGAAAGAAACATGGTTTTCCCGGGCATAGTCTCCTCCCAGGCAACCCAGTGGCGTTTATAGGCCCAGAGCCCTAGGCCCCATATGAACAAAGGCCTTCCCAAGCCAAGAGCACAGGATGGCTGCCCCTAGCCCTGGACTGGAGTTGATGTGTCAACGTCAGCCCGGAGCCAAGACTTGGTTTCCCTGCAGCCTGGGCTCCCCAAAGCAGGCTGCCTGGCCCCCTCTTTCTAGGAAGGAGGATGCCACACAGAGACGCAGCAAATGCCCATTCCGGGATTAGAACAAGGAGAGTTCAGGGATTTGTGGGGTCAGGGACAAGAAGCCAGGGTTGTTTCTTGCAGCAGTGGTCTGTGGGACAGGAAAAGGAAAGTCCCTCTGCCAGTTGGGGATAGGGAGGGGCTGAGGGTGGGGTGGGGGGGTGGGGGGATCTGGAGGAACTTCACACTATCCCCGGTCCAGCTGGAGAACAAACGCTAGTGTGAAAGGCAAGCTCAGCCTCCATCCCTCATGGAAGTGTCCCCTCCCATCCACCTGGCCCTCCTGGACCCATGGAGTCCGTCTCTCAGCACTCTAACCCCAGACCCCCACTGCAGCCCTCTGCTCAGGCCACCTCCCCAACCCCCACCCCCCGCCCCTGACCCCGTTTCTGAGCAGCAGTGCCACTTGCTGGGATGTGAGACCGTGCTGGAGTCAGGCGGACAGTAGGTTAGCAGGAACAAGCAAAAGAAACGAGCACGACCCACATTTCCTCATCGCACCAAAACTTCCCAGATCCTGCATTGCAGAGCTAGCGCTTTTTTTTTTTTTTTAATCTCTGCTGGGCCCCTACACACGTCTGCATTTTTGCAACCAGCACAGATTTTTTTTTTTCAGGGTGCAAACTGTGCATTCTAATGAGCCAAAGCTCCTTCCTGTGGCATTGAAAATCTCTTTGGCAAATTGCTTCTCCCCCCTTTACCCCCCCAATTTAGAAGAAGGGGGGGATCCCAAATTTGCGAAGTCAAAGTCGCATCCTGTCTTTCTCTCTCCTTCTCCTGCCCCCCCTCCCCCAAGATACTGCAGTGTTTCCGGCCCAACTCACAGCTGCAGACCAGGGGAGAGGGATGGGAGGAGGGAAAAATGAGCTTCTTTCCTTCTTTCCATGCAGGCTGAGCTTGGAGGGGCGGGGGATGCTTTTTTTCCTGGGCAGCCCATTGCACCCCTCCTTTCCCTCCCCATCCCAGCCAGTGTTTATGTAAGCCTCCCAGAAGCGACACACAGGGCCCCTGATGTCTGCCCAGGCCATGGTTCCTCCGAGGTCCGTCCTGCTCACGAGGACTGTCATGAGCCTCTGGCCTCCCCCAGGCAACTACGAGGAGATCTGCAGAGGCCCAAGGAATGGGGATAAGGAGAGGGTTCGACCTAGAGCTTGTGGTAAGAGGTGGAAACAGAGGCAGGCACCGCAGGTACCCCTTCACTCCCCACACACACTCCCCTGCATCTCAGTCCTACAGAGGCTCAAGGACAGACAACGGGCCTTTGCCAGGCCTAGAAGACAAAACCACCAGTAGGCTCCAGCAGCAGCATAGCAAAGGTTGGACAGGATGGCCTTGGCATAGCATGTGCTGGATGCCAGCACCCCCCAACCCCGGGGGAGGAACCCCATGCCAGAAAGAGGGTGATCTGAGACTTAGTCTTCCACTGCTAAGGACAGTCCATGTACCTCCTGGATCCTGTGATGTGAGTGGGATCCTGGCCTCTAAAAGGGGGACCTCTTTCTGGTTCCCCAAAGCATCTGCTGAAGAAGCGTTGGCCTAGGATGGTGGATGGCTTTAGAAGGGCTGTACTTAGAGGTGCACATTGCTCAAGCAGATACATGGGGGAGGTAAGATGTTGTTTCCTTAGGGCTTCATACATAACTTTAGGGGCCCTCCCTACTCTCATTGAACGAATCCGTTCTTTTTCATTTTTTTAATTAAACATTTTTATTTTATTTATTATTATTATTTTTTACAACATAGTGATTCAACATTTACATACCTTACAAAACGCTCACCACAATAAGCCTAGCTACCATCTGTCACCATGTGAAGTCATAGGAACCACTCCGTTAATACATCTCCTCAAGGAAGCACCATGGTGCTTTAAAGGGCCCTGACCTACCTGCCCCCTCCCCTTGTCACCAGCTGTGGATCCCAAAGTCAGAGGGGGAGAAGAGGGTTCAGATGCCTGCTGCCACCTCTGGAGGGGTCTCTGTGGACATGAGTTTGCTATGTGTTTCTTGCACCCTCTCCTGGCCCCCGGCTCCCTTTACAACCGCACAAGGGGAATGTGGGAGGGAGATAGGGGAGAGGATAAGGAAGAGGAAATGTGGGCCTGGCAAGGTGAGGTACCTGTGGGGACAGGGGTAGGGGTGCTTTAGGCTTCTCTCTTCTTGTTGACGCGCCACCCTTCCAAGCAGCATTATTGCTTAGGAAACACCAGGACGAGATGGCCGCTCAGAGGTTTTGGTGTTTCAGTCGAAGTGATCATTTTCTCCAAGATGGACAGTCTTGCTAGTGGAAACAGCTGTACCCTCAGACCTGGGGTCGGATTCCCAGCACTCCTGTTTTCACTGTGACGTTGACAGTGGTAGTCCCAAGAGGTAGCTGGGGGAGCTTTAGCCCCTCCAAAATCTCCACTGACTCCACCACTTTTTGATGCGATGTCTTCTCAATCTTCAGGGCCTCACTTCAAGGAGAGCTTCAAGGCAAACCGCCCAGCCTCTGCCGCATCCCGGGCAAGCTAACAAACATCTCAAAGTCTCAGGTTCCCTATCTCTGGAAGAAGAATGAGACCTGCAGCATAGTGTTATGGATATTAAATTAGATAATATATGTAAACCACTTAGCCCAGAGCCTGGCATACAGTTGGTACTTAATACATGCGTATTATTTCCTTTCTTTGGAGAAAGGAGTAGTGAGGTAGGAATAGAATCTGAGGCAAAAACACGTCTGTGGAACTCAGCCCTAGACCATGCTTCACCCTCTCTTTCTTTTTTTTTTTTTTTTTTTTTTTAAGATTTTATTTATTTATTTGAGAGAGAGAGAATGAGAGACAGAGAGCATGAGAGGGAGGAGGGTCAGAGGGAGAAGCAGACTCCCTGCTGAACAGGGAGCCCGATGCGGGACTCGATCCTGGGACTCCAGGATCATGACCTGAGCCGAAGGCAGTCGCTTAACCGACTGAGCCACCCAGGCGCCCCACCCTCTCTTTCTCCAGCTCCAAAAGAACAAATCAGCTCAGACTTGGGCCCTCCTGTGGTATGTTCTTGAAATTCTCCCCCAAGACATCAACGCTTTGGGTGGGTGAAGGAAAGCCAGCTGGCCCTTTCGAGAATAGGAGAAGAATCTAGGAGGGCAAGGCATGAATCTCTCCCAGGCACAGGGCTACTTCCCTGATTCTGGAGCATCCCCAGGGTTTCTGACCCAGGTTTGCATCACCTGGGCAGGGAGGTTAGTCCCCTGGGCAATGATTTGCTTGGTGAGAAAGGAGGGGGAAGAGAAGGCACCTACTGAAGCCTGACCTGGTTTCCAGCAAGGACCCACCCTCAGTCAGTCAGTCAGTCAGTCAGTCAGTCAGTCAGTCAAGCAGTCAGCCCAAGATTTAGGCCACGCAGGATTTGCCCAGGGCGTTGCCCTGTTACCCAGAACAACACACTGGCAAGGAGCTTAGATCCTGGATCAAACACACACATCTGTGCACACTCATACCTTTTACACACACTCACACACTCAGTCTCTCACTCTTACGATCATATGCATACTCTGACTAGAATTTAGAGCTCTTGATCCCTTTCCTTCCCCTGCTTTAACTGTGCTGTCCAAAGAAATCCAGGAGAATTTAAAGACATATGTGGAAACACACATGATCCAACCCTGTCCCACAATAGGGAGGTCAGTCCTCAGACTCTGAGGAATCTGAGTAGAAAGAAGTGTGTGCAACATGGAGCCTGGGCTGTGCCTTGCTGTGCCAGGTCTTGGATATGCATCCATTCCACATGGTTCTAAGCTGAGCACTGTTTATTAAGAGTCCAGTTCCTTCTTGGGCTGAATTTGGCTATCGGAGGAACGGGGTGTGTGTGTGTGTGTGTAGAAGTGAACTGGAATGTCCAGCTGTCAGGAGAGGTGGGAGTCTGTTGAATTGCACCTGTTGTCTTAAGGTCAAGGTTGAGGTCAAAGAGAGGCCAAAGCTAGATTCCAGTCCAGGTCCCCAAAGGCCAGACTACTCAGCCTTTTCCCCCTCCCTTTGGTGGCTCTGGGTCCCATAGGTCTCTGTCCTTCTGCCAGTAGCTGCTGGTAGTAGAAGGAATGGGGTGGATAGACTAGAAGCTTCTGGAGCCAAGAAAGAGTCCTGCCTCTTCATTCTTCTATATCCTTCCCTCCAATTGTAGAAGAAAGATCCCAAAGTTACTTCTTTGTCAGGGAAAAAAAAAGGAGGGGTGCCCTATAAGAAGTGCTGCAGGGGAAGGAGGGAGCAGAGGTAACCCCCTCCCCTTTGCTTCCTCCCTCCCAGCCTCCGCCTTCATACCTCACTCAGACTGCAAAACAACCCAGCTCCTTGCCAAGAGTTAGGCTGACTGAATTTCAGCTCTCCCTGCCTTTGCTTCCTCTTCCCTCTCCCTGGCTGCAAACTCAGGGAGAGATTCTTGACCCTTGGCCCTTTCCCTATAGGGAAAAAGAGCAACAAGTAGAACAGGGGGTGGACAGAATCATGAGCAATGAACAGAGCTGTGGGCCTCAGGGAGGGTCCAGGACAACTAAGGGGAGTGTGCTGGTGCGGGTGCTGGGGCTGGTAGGGCACTAGAGGTCACGCCAAGGGCCCTGATCTTGAATCCAGCCTTGGCAGATACCTGAGCTCTGGCCCTGGCCATGAGGAAGAGCCAGGAAGAGCACAGAGAGCATGCAGTACTGGACACAGCAGCTCACCTCCCAGCATTCCCTCCAGAGCCCAGCAGGAGGGGGAGGGGAGAAGGCTGAGGTCAGAACCAAGTTTTTCCTGAAAAGCCTCTTTCCTTGTTTGTCCTAGCCCCTCCCAGGCCCTCCCAGGCTCGCTGGGCTACAGCTTCCCAGCCCTGGGCCAGAGGCCCAGGACAGGCCAGGGAAGAGCCCACTGTCTTCTCTCTCCCACTTTTCCTTGGGGGCGGGGGCATAAAGCTGAAGTCCAGACTATTCTAAGGAGCCCATTTGAGGGAGCACATCTCCTGGGAGTCAGAGGGTCAGTGGTCAAGCCAGCTACTCAGTCACCTCCTCTCAGTCAACCTCACTGTCCTCTCTTGGTTCGCACGCGTCCTCACCACCCAGGTTCCTCCTTCCTTGGTGCCCACACTCCTCCTTTTTTCCACCTCTCTGGTGACTGTCATGTTTCCAGGCATCCCTCAGTGCTGCCCCAGGAGCTGTCTGTGAACAAGTGGGGAAGGGCTTCCTGTGCAGGGAAACAAAAACAAAAACAAAAACCTCCCTAGAAGCGCTGGGACAAGGAGGAATTAGCAGGAAGCAGCAGGTGGCTCAGGCTCACTTGGCTGCTTGAAGAAGAGGCCCCATCTCTCCCCACAGTCCCAAGTCCTCGAGCAGGAGAGACCCATTTCCACCAGTGGGATAATTGCTGCTCTGAAGGGAGATGCTGGCTGTTTCTAACCCCTGGTCAGTGTTTCCCTTGCATGTCCGCCCATCTCCCTGCTGTTTAGGGTGGGCGGAGGGAACTAGGAATGAATGTCTGACCTTGGGCCACCCACTTCTTCTAGGCCTCATTTTCTTCTTACCGAGGAAAGGGGGCAGGGGTTAAGGTGATCTTCAAGTTCCCTTCTGAGTTCCCTTCTGTGGGATCTACATGCTGCACTCAAGCATTGGTGGTGGGGGGATGGGGTGTCACTCTGCCCCCAGACCCCTGCCTCACCTTTGGCCCCATTACTTTACGACCTCAAAGCACTTTCACCATGAAGTTCCCCTCCCTGGTCTTTTTTATTTCCCAGACAAAGGGAAATGACTCACCCCAAAGTCACCTCAAATGAGTGGGGTGGTGTCATACAAGCAAACAGGGAGTCCCTAGGGACAACGTCACCCCCATGGCAACAACTCCTTTCCCTAGGGGTGTTCTCCCTAAGGAGACTAGAAGGAAAAAGGGGTCACATTTCCTTTTGGTCTCAGGACTTGGCCCTACAGCAGAAACTCAGCTTAAGTTCCTTACTCTGGGGATATCTCCCCCCCCCCCCCCGCTACTTGTCATCTCTCCCTGTGTCACCAGGAACCTCAAGGCGAGGTCAGTCCTGCAATCACGTGAAGCCCTCACGTTTGCAAGGTTTGCAGAAAGAGCCTGTTAGCTTTGATCTCCCAGGGAGCAGCCAAGCTGGCCAGTCCCTCCCCAGGAATTCACATGCCTCTGCCATACAGGCTTTCCAAACACGCCACCCTGACTTTTCAGTGCACCCCACCCCATTCGGCTCTTAGCTCCTCCCCGGCCCCAGCAACGGCTTTTGCAAGGCAGAAAGGGGGAGATAAACGCAGTCCGCCCACTTTGCCAGTGGACTACAAATCCCGACAGGCTTAGCGTTACGCAGGCGCACGGAGCTCAACGTGCCTGCTGCTGGAAAAGTGTGTCACTGGGGCACGAGGCGCTCCCTGGGATCACATGGTACCTGCTCCAGTGCCGCGTGCGGCCCGGGAACCCTGGGTTGCTGGCGCCTGCGCAGAGCCCTCTGTCCCAGGGAAAAAGGCTGGGGCAAAAGGCGGCTGAGATTGGCAGAGTGAAATATTGCTGCCGAGGGAACGTAGCAGGGCACACGTCTCGCTTCTTTGCGCCTGGGTGCCCCCTTTCTCCCCATCACCTACTTACTTCCTGACTGCATCCTCTCTCCCTCTGGGACTTTTGCACCGGGAGCTCCAGATTCGCTACCCTGCAGCGCTGTGAAGCCGTCAGGCAGTGGCACCCCGTGCACTGCAGAGACCCGACCCTCCTTGTTACCTTCCAGCCAGAACTACAGCAGGCTGATTTCCCCCCTCCCCCACACTCTGCTCTTCCCATGCAAAGCAGACCTCCGTTGCCTCTGCGTCCTACCCTTCTGCAGGGCTGCAGTCCGGCCACCCTGAGACCTTGCTGCAGGGTGCCTCGGATCCTGCTTGTGATCCGCGGGGTCCATTCCCCGCCCTCAGTCACTGCCCAGGGGGCGACAGCGGCATTTGCAACCTCCAGTTTGTGTCAAGGTCCAGTTTGAATGACCGCTCTCAGCCGGTGAAGACATGACGACCCTGGACTCCAACAATAACACAGGTACCGGGGTTCCTTTACTATCATCATTCTTTGTCACTGTCTCCTCACTTCCATATATGCCTTAGAACAAGAGGAACTTTGTAAGGGACTGGGGACTCCCTTGGCCCGGGGATTTGCTAGCATAATGGGGACCATAGGCTGGGATTTCAAGAGCGAGTTGTTCGTCCTGGGAATGCGCCCGGAGGCGCCCCACCACCACCTCTCAGAGTCCCAAAGCTCCTTTTAGCCCGAAAGACTCGGATCCCGGGCAGGAGGTAATGGAGAGCGGGTACGTGTGGTAAGATGCACAGTTTTGAGGGACTGGGAGCTTTGGAGCAGAGCCCCAAACGCCCCTACCTCCCCCTCCCCCCTCGCTGCAGCTGTGGCATGCCTGGCTTTCTCGGAAAGAGGACCCCTCTCCTTCCTCTCCTCCTCCTCCCCTAGTTCCTGCAAGCTCAAGGGAACCCGAGAAGCAGTGGGGCGATAGGGGCTCCAGGCGGGAGGGACTGGGGGGAATGGGTCGGATCTCACTGGGGAATCCTCAGTGACAGTAGGGAGCGGCACTTGAGGCGCCAGCAGAGTGGTGCCCTGCCCCAGGGAGGACACCCACAGCGACCGGGAGGCCCGGAGGGCTCACATGGCTGCGGAGTCGGGCCCACGTGCTGCGTTTGTTTTCATTCAGCAGAAGCCGTGGCCGCCACCCCATTGGTCGTTGCCTTCCGGCCCCGTTACATAATGAGCTCCGCCCCCCCGGGTCGCCCCGGCAACGCGTGTTCCCTTCTCTCCTCCCCTCAGTTGCCCCGGCCCGGCTGGCGTTTGGGGCCCAGCCCAGGACCCGGAGGCCCGGGAGGGGCGGGACGGGGGCGGGGCTGCTGCTCCCGATTGACGGGAAGGGGAGAGGGCGGGGCCCCGAGTTCCGGGGTTCCTCGTTGGGGAGCCACGTGCAGGAGGCACACGTGGAGTGGGGACGTGAGGCCGGCTGAGGGCCCGGCTCCCGCCCCGCCCCGCCAAGATCTGGGTGAAGCTGGGCTGACTCACCGCCCCCGCCTGCCTCCTTTTCCTGTCCGCCTGCCTGGGGCCCCCTTTCTCCCCATCACCGAAGCAGAGTAAGATGGAGCCATCCGTGACCTCTCGTGGCCTCATGTTTACACTCCTCAATGGTACCTCACATCTAGCCACCCTTCTCCTCGTTCTTTTCCTTTTTATTCTGTTTGCACCTACTTCACTTTATTGCCTTTAGACTCCGTTTCGCCGCGTTCCAAATTCTTGCTGTTCCTGGAGCATCTCTTTCCTTAGTCCTGCAAACACACTGTCTTACTCCCCACCCCCACCAAGCAAGCAGCAGTTTGTCACGAAGGACTTCCCCAGAACAGCTACATCCCAGAATCGTAACTGAAGCTTTCACCTTTTTTTCCTTTTTTTCTCTTTACAGAAAGGAAAACTGAGACCCAGGGAGGGGAGTTAATTTCCTCTAGGTCACAAATCAAGTTGGTTGTGATAGATCTAAATCTAGAACTAGACTCTTTGGGGCATGCCCCTCACTTCCAGGTTCGGATTATCTTTGGATGAAGGTCTTACTCCCTTTTGGGGGATGGGTGAATTAGGTCAGGTTCATTTACCACCAAATAATATCCCATTTCCCCTCCCACCTGAACCCTGAAACTGTAGGAGCTGATCTGTTGTGCAACTATTTTACTGGGAACTGGGTTCACCCTGACCAACCTTGAGCTATTTTAAGGTTGCCCTGCCCAGCTCTGTGTGTGTCAGTGGGTGAGCAAGACATGTGCCTCTGGATACACGGTGACATGGCTTGTGTCGGCTCACACGTGTCCTAGGATCCTCCCTTCTCCCACCCCGCCTGTGGCAGGCCAAGCTAGGTGCCTGGCAAAGGTGTGGCAGGCAGGTCACCTTTTCTCCTCCTAATACCACGGGAACACAGCCACCTGGTTGGCAATGTAACCAGAGGGCCGAAGTCCCTAAATGGCTGGAGAGCCAAGGTCATTGTCACCAGGCTGAGAGATCTAGAAGGGAATTTCCAAAGCCTTAGGCTGGACAATTTTTTTTTCATGTCCACCTCCCGCAATGTGCACTGCTAAGTCTTTCCTGGACTCGGAGGGAGAATCCGCTCTGACTCTTCCTCTTGGAGGCCAGGGGAACCAGCCTGGGCAGGTTCAGTACCTTCAGTATCTTGGGAGAATATGTCTTCCAGTTTTGGGGGAATGTGACTGGCTTACTCTTGTTAAGACCTCTACTCTCGTCAGCGTTGGCTAGCTGGCCCTCCATAGTCTCATCCCTGGAATGGGCTTGGTGTTAACATTGGCAGCTGTTTTTTTGGGGGGGGGTAGGGGAAACTGGGCATTCTGAATGGGTCTCAAAGGCTCATCCCATTGTCAGGTCTGCCTCTGACAACTCAATCATTAGCAGCAGGCGATATTCCCAGGGAAGGCGTCCGGGGCAGGGGCCGGTGGGGGGGGGGGGGGCTACATACGTGAGATGCCTGCAGAGGTCCTGCCTCTAGGGAGGCACCTCACACCCAAGGCAGAAGCTGAATATGCCCTGCAAAGGGTCTTGGGGTGTTGGTTGGCCATGTCATGTCTGGTACATGTTGGGGAGTTGCTCACTGCGGCTCTTCCTGGGACTCCCAAGATTCAGAGTTCCACATGGTTAACTTCTGAGCATCCAGCAGTGTTTGGGAGAGGAAGGTGGCGGGGGGGGGATGAGCATAGTGGTGCCCTGGGACCAAAGATATTTGGCGGCTGACACCCCCTTCCCTTGTGTTCTCCTGCCAGGTGGTGTCATCACCTACATTGGCTCCAGCGGCTCCTCCCCAAGCCGCACCAGCCCTGAGTCTCTCTACAGCGACAGCTCAAATGGCAGCTTCCAGTCCCTGACTCAAGGCTGCCCTGCCTACTTCCCACCGTCACCCACGGGCTCCCTCACCCAGGACCCAGCTCGCTCCTTTGGGAGCATTCCACCCAGCTTAAGCGATGATGGCTCCCCTTCTTCATCTTCCTCATCATCGTCCTCCTCCTCCTTCTATAACGGGAGCCCCCCAGGGGGTCTACAAGTGGCCCTGGAAGATAGCAGCCGAGTGTCCCCCAGCAAGAGCACCAGCAACATCACCAGTGCGTAAATTTCCAGCTGATCTGGGGAAAGGCGGCCAGGCCTAGGTTGGGACTTGGCGTTCCCATGACACCGTTATTCTATTCGCGGGGCCTTCCCCGGCCTCAGGGCTTTCTCCTAGAGTTGCACCAGCCGCTGTCCAGCCCATCTCTGGCTGCTCAGACGGCCCTCCTGCTCACCCGCGGCCTCTCTCTTCCCGCAGAGCTGAATGGCATGGTGCTCCTGTGTAAAGTGTGCGGGGACGTGGCCTCGGGCTTCCACTACGGCGTGCATGCCTGTGAGGGCTGCAAGGTGAGGCGGGGTGGGGGTAAGGGCGGACGCGCAGGCCTGGCCTGGACAGAGATGCTCACTAGCTGCCCCCGTCCTTCCAGGGCTTTTTCCGTCGGAGCATCCAGCAGAACATCCAGTACAAAAGGTGTCTGAAGAACGAGAATTGCTCCATTGTCCGCATCAATCGGAACCGCTGCCAACAGTGTCGCTTCAAGAAGTGTCTCTCCGTGGGCATGTCTCGAGACGGTAGGGCGGCACCGTTGCCCCGCAAGCGTCCCCCCCACGCCCCCCCCTCCACCCAGAGTTCCTGAGTTCATCCCTCCCCTTAAAATGTCCCAACGGAGACCCGTCCCGCCGTGAGGCTCTTTTGCGTCGGGGACGCCCCTCTTTCATCCTCTCGGGTGAACACACTTCTCTGCTGTTCACTCCTTCCCTACTTGGAAACCCCCCCTCCGTGGGCGGGGCCTTGGTTCTGGTTTTGATGTGGAACCCCGAGCCTTGAGGGCCTTGCCCTTTCAGGAGGGAGGAAGGAAGAGAAGCACGTGAGCGTGTATGAGAACTTCCTGACGCTGCTCTCGTCCCGCCACAGCTGTGCGCTTTGGGCGCATCCCCAAACGAGAGAAGCAGCGGATGCTTGCCGAGATGCAGAGCGCCATGAACCTGGCCAACAACCAGCTGAGCAGCCAGTGCCCGTTGGAAACCTCGCCCGCCCAGCACCCGACCCCAGGCCCCATGGGCCCCTCACCACCTCCCGCTCCGGCCCCCTCACCCTTGGTGGGCTTCTCCCAATTCCCACAACAGCTGACGCCTCCCCGGTCCCCGAGTCCTGAGCCCACGGTGGAGGATGTGATATCCCAGGTGGCCCGGGCCCACCGAGAAATCTTCACCTATGCCCATGACAAGCTGGGCACCTCACCCGGCAACTTCAATGCCAACCATGCGTCCGGCAGCCCTCCGGCCACCACCCCACACTGCTGGGAGAGTCAGGGCTGCCCTCCTGTCCCCAATGACAACAACGGCATGGCTGCCCAGCATCATAATGAGGCCCTGAATGGTTTACGCCAGGCTTCCTCCTCCTACCCTCCCGCCTGGCCCCCTGGCCCTGCCCACCACAGCTGCCAGCAGCCCAACAGCAATGGGCACCGTCTCTGCCCCACCCACGGGTACCCAGCCCCAGAAGGTGAAGCCCCTGCCAACAGTCCACGGCAGGGCAACTCCAAGAACGTTCTGCTGGTGAGGGCACTGGGGGGTGAGATGGGCAGGGGGCCTGGGAGACTGGGTTTAGCGGAAGGCAGCTGGGTGTGCCTGGACGCTAATGCAGGAATATCCTCTTGCCCGGGGAGGATGCTCAGCTCTGCAGTAAGGGCTCTGCCTGCGAATCCCTGATCTCCACCTGGCACCTGATTACTACTGTACCTAAAAGACCCATCCTCTGGGGCCACAGCCCCTAACCCAGGCAGAAGCTGGGGTCCAGCCCTGCTGGGGGAACCCATCTGAGCCAGCCTGGTTGATACTCCCTTCCCCAAACCCCTTCCTTCTCCAGGCGTGTCCCATGAACATGTACCCACACGGACGCAGTGGAAGAACCGTGCAAGAGATCTGGGAAGATTTCTCCATGAGCTTCACACCCGCTGTGCGGGAGGTGGTAGAGTTTGCCAAGCACATCCCTGGCTTCCGTGATCTTTCTCAGCATGACCAGGTCACGTTGCTTAAGGCTGGCACCTTTGAGGTGAGTGACCCTTTGTGCTCCCTGCTCTTGACCTTGAGAAGGATCCAGTGGAAAGACTTGGTGTCTGGGATAGGCAGGGGCTCTGAAAGGCTTTGGAACCCCGGTATCTCTGTTCTGGCAGACTCTGACTGCCGGAGGAGGGGGCAGAATCCCTCCCCGTCCTGCCTTGGGATGGCTGGGTCTCCTGTCATCTCAGCTGGGGTCTAATCACATCCCATTACCTTAAAATAACACCTTCGGGCACATTGCTACCCCCTTCCAGGCATGAGCAAATTCAGTTGGGTGAACTTTTGTGACCTTGCCCAAGGTCACGGGGAGTGACAAAGCTAAGACTCAGATCCAGGCCTGCTGGCCATCCCTCTCTCTCTCCCCCACCCCCACCCCACTGCCCATTCAGAAACCACCCCCACTCTTTCCTGAGAAATCTAAGGCAGCACCACTGAAACCCTCTGGAAAAGTTCAGGGTCAATTTGGCAAGTGCTCCCCCCACCCCACCCGAGGATGACGGTCCCTGTCCTCCCCACCCCCCGCTTAGGTGTTGATGGTGCGCTTTGCATCGCTGTTCAACGTGAAGGACCAGACAGTGATGTTCCTGAGCCGCACCACCTACAGCCTGCAGGAACTCGGAGCCATGGGCATGGGGGACCTGCTCAATGCCATGTTTGACTTCAGCGAGAAGCTCAACTCCCTGGCGCTTACCGAGGAGGAGCTGGGCCTCTTCACCGCGGTGGTGCTTGTCTCTGCAGGTAGGTCAAGCTCCCGCCTGAGCCTGACCCCGGGGGAGGAGGCGGACGCAGTTCAATTCAACACACCTTTTATGGAGCACCTACTCTACGCCAGGCCCTGCACCGGGCACTGGGGGTACAGACATGATTCAGACACAGTCTAGCTGGGGAGACAGACTCATGCCCGCCTAATTATAAAACAGTGAGATCAGTGTCACAGTAGAAGCATGAACCAAGGGCTTTGGAAGCACAGACAACTATTTCTGCCTGGGGGAGCTGGGGAAAGAGGTGACACTTGAGTGGGGCCTCACAGGACAAGTAAGATATTGCCAGGCAGAGAGGGGGAAGGGCATCCCGGGCAGAGGGAACTACAGAGCAAAAAGCAAGGGAGCCTGGATGCGTTCGGCCTGTTCAGGGAAGGAGAGTGGCCTTGTGGGCTGGGAGGTGACCAGCCCCGCTGAGCCTGCGCTCCCAGCTTTCAGCCACCTCCTGCTCTCGGGGCAGAGGCCGGGGAGGAGGAGTTGCGCTCCCCTCCTCCTCCTTCCCCCCGTGGGCCCTCTGAGGGGCGTCAGGGAGAGGGTGCACCAGCAGCAGCCGCGTCCTCCTCCTCCTCCTCGGGGACCTCCTCGGGGACCTCCTCGGAGACCTCCTCCGGTTCCTCCTCAGAGGAGCTCGGGGAGCCTGCCTCACTGCTGTCGTCTTCCCCACAGACCGCTCGGGCATGGAGAATTCCGCTTCGGTGGAGCAGCTCCAGGAGACGCTGCTGCGGGCTCTTCGGGCTCTGGTGCTGAAGAACCGGCCCTCGGAGACTTCCCGCTTCACCAAGCTGCTGCTCAAGCTGCCGGACCTGCGGACCCTGAACAACATGCATTCCGAGAAGCTGCTGTCCTTCCGGGTGGACGCCCAGTGACCCGCCCGGCCGGCCTTCTGCCGCTGCCCCCTTGTACAGAATCGAACTCTGCACTTCTCTCTCCTTTACGAGACGAAAAGGAAAAGCAAACCAGAATCTTATTTATATTGTTATAAAATATTCCAAGATGAGCCTCTGGCCCCCCGAGCCTTCTTGTAAATAACTGCCTCCCTCCCCCCATCACTGACCCTCCCGGCCTCCCCTATTTAAATCACTCTTCCCTCCCTCCACCTTATTCTCTAGCCCCCCGATTTGTTCTATTCCTGTCTCAAATCCAATAGTTCACAGCTGAGCTGGCTTCTGTGGTGTGTGCTCGTTTGGGGGGCTGGGTGGAAATATTGCCAAGCCTGGGGCACACCTCTCCATCTGGTCAGTTGGTGGGGTGGGTACTCTGCCAGCAGATGGAAGGATACAGGGAAACAGCACACAAATCTAAGGGGGGTGCCCAAGGGGGTTATTTTCATCATATATTTATTACATAAATATATAGTAAAATAGACGAGCAACAATTACCATAAAAATATCTTTCTTTAAAATCCTGACCCAAAACACAACGGGGTGAAAAATCGCACGTAACAGACATACTGATTGTCAACGTGGGGCAGGAGTAGGAGCCCCCCAAGTCACCCCTACCGGCCCCCCTCCCCCCTCCCTGGGGAAAGGGGACCTACCTCCTTCCCTGTTTCTGGCCATGACCCCCCTCCCCCCACCCCAGCACCAACTTCTCATACATTCAGTAGCGCCTCCAGGGAAGTGCCCCCTCCCCCCACCCAGGAGTTCCTGGGGCAGGAATTACTGTCCCCCTTATGGACGGTGTCTGTGTCACACGCCCTGCCCTCTCCCAGCCCTGTAGACCCGCCACCAGGGGAAGGGGTAGGGGCTCCTCCACCCCCACCCTCCCCAAGGCTGAGCAGGGAGGAGGCTGGATGAGGTATGTGTGTTCTGAGTGATGGGGGGGGATACTGAGATGGAGAGGCGGGGTGGTGGGCACGGGGGAGTGGTCATGGCTCTGGCACCCCCTTGTCCTGGCCTGGCCCATTCCCAGCAGTCCCTCCTCCCACCAATACTGCACCTGCTGCCCCGCCCCACCTGCCCTAGTGCCCCGGGCCAATACTGGGGGAGGCATGCTAAGCACCCACGTCAAGGCCATCCCCCACATTAGCACCAATGGCCCCCAG
This sequence comes from Mirounga leonina, assembly GCF_011800145.1. NCBI lineage: Eukaryota > Metazoa > Chordata > Mammalia > Carnivora > Phocidae > Mirounga > Mirounga leonina. The sequence continues at coordinate 25,645,107 of NW_023270503.1, read as the reverse complement.
GAGAGGGCCCTGTCCCCCACTTCCAAAGCAGGGACTGGGACAGCTGCCTCTAGAGCAGGTGCGTGGTGCTCCTGAGTCCCCTGGCCCCTGCCCCACCACGTGTCCTTGCTCACACATTCACGCAGAGAAACACACACATACACCCCACATCACCTAGAGTGAGGGGGAGGGGTCAGAGATGGGGGGGAGGAGGAGGGGATCACAGCTCGTATGACTGGGGGAAGGGGGAGCGGGGGAGGGATTCCCAAGTGCCTGTAAGAGGCCAAGCCCCTTCAAGGCCTTTTCTCCACCATGTCCATGGCTGAGAATGGGGACTGGGGGGGGGGGGGGGGGGTTGAGGTGGGGATGGAAGGATGGGGGAGACAGCAGACAGGTCAGGAATTCCACTGGGCCCCCAGGGGTGGTGCACCCCCAGAGGAGGGTACAAGAGGGCTTACCCATGGGACTGGAGTAATACAGGAATCAGTACCCCAGGAGAGAGAGAGGAGAGAGACAGACAAAGACAGCAGGGGCAGCCCACGAGCCCAAGGAGGGCCGGGCAGGCACATGCACAGGTGACCGCAGATGTTCTTCCAGGCCCTCCGCCCCCGTCAGAACACCTGCACGGTGGGGGAAGGACGTGCCCTGTTGGGCGGCATAGCGTTGCCTTCCCGTGTGTGTGTGCGCACGTGTGTGCGTGTGTGTGTATGTGTGTGTAGGGGGCTGTGGCAGGCTGAGGGTCAGGGTGGGATGGCAGGTTCCCCACAGCTTAAGACATTTTTGCCCCAATAGTGCAAAGCGCAGGAAGCCCTGGCACCCCTCCCCCTGCCCCTGCCCCATTCCCCATGGCTTCCGGGGGCATCTAGGTCCACCCATCCATCCCTGCCGACATGCAGCCCTGAGCCCAGGGCCCTCTGGTCTGCTCTGTCCCGCCCCACCCTCCTCCCCCCACCCATGGGAGGGCTACCTCCTCCCTCCCTCTCTCCCCTGTGGAGTGGGCAGTGGGCAATAGCCAAAAGGAAGAGGAGGAGGGCAGCTCACCCAAGTGCAGACCAACAGAGCACTCCTCACCAGGAGGGTGGGAGGTGGCTCAAGCCAAAGTCCCTGAATTAGAGAAAAGAAGAGGGGAAAGGGGTCCTAGGGGCAGAGGGGCGGCTGGCCTAAAGAGCTTCAAAGAAAAAAGGAGGAGCACCAACCGCCCCCTCCCCTGGGGCCCCAACTAAGTGCCATTTGTCTAGGCACCCCCATTCTGGTGCCTGCCCGCCCCGAGTCTGGGTTAGTGCATTGAGTGGGAGTGGGGAAGAGGGCAGAGGTTAGAGAGAGCCCAGAAGACAGAGCGGGACAGGGTCCTAAGGGAGTGGAGGCTCTGGGAGAAGCTCACACACACCGCCCCCCCCCGCCCCCTCCCCCAGCGCAGCAGCATCTGGATTGTAGCTAATACTGCAGATGTGAGGAGGGCAGGAGGTGGAGCCACAGTTTTTCCTGTGTGGGTGCCAAGGTGTGGAAGGAGTGGGGGGGGGGCAGGGAGAGGCCCCTGGGGCTGGGCACTTGAGAGGGGAGCTGTGTGGGCAGCAGGGCAGGCTGGTGAGGGGCCAGCTGGCATCCAGCGTGAGAGGTAGATGGAACTCAGCGGGCACGAGTGGCAGAGAGCAGAGGGAGCACTGGGCTGGGGGGGGGGGGGGCCGAAGGGGCACAAGGGGGGGGGGAAGGCAAGGGGGGGTGGGCCGGGCCCCGTTGGGTTACCCCACGGCTGTGATCGGCAGCCCTACCCTGGGGGACCTGGTATGGGGGGGCAGTTCTCTCTGATTTGGGGGGAGGCGCAGCTCTCAAAGTGCTTAGGGGTGGTAGGGGGCCAGCCTCGGTTAATAACTTAATATCATCTCTCTCTCTCTCTCTATCAGTCGCTCACTCTTTTTTTTCTTTTTCTCTCTGTCTAGTTTTTCTTCATTTATCTTCTCCCCTTGCCTGGTTTCCAAAGTGCAGTTAGAATGACTAATTTTTAACCTCCAGGGGGGAGGAGCCAAGCCAAGTCTTTCTTTGCACCCAGGCATCTGGGGGAGCAGAGAGGCTCTTAGCCTGGAGGGGGAACCTCGGTCAAGGATCTGGGCAGTGGGGCTCTCTCTTGTGTGTGTGTAGGGGCTGAGTTGAGGGCATCTTCCCCCCACCCCACATTCCTCCATCCCCTACGGTCAAGATGGCTTGTCCCCTCTTAGTTCTCCCTCCCTTCCCCTACCTTCTTAGAGGATGGGGTCCTGGGAACTGCAGGACACGGTCCCCCAGCCTCCCACACTGTCCTTTTCATAGCAAGTTCATGTGTTTGCCCTGTCCCAGGGCTGGAGGTTCTGAGGAGGGACGGGCAGTGCAGGGGTGTGTGTGGGAGCTGAATCTATCCGAGGACGAGAGGAAGGAGAGAAGAGGGGTGGGGGGCCTCCCTCAGCCCCCAGCTCTGCCCCTTCTCTCCAGGCTCCTCCCCACCAGCTCCGCACACCCTCTGGCCGCCTGAGGCTTTAGACTTCCTGATCCTCAAAGACCTCGAGGAAGAGTGGGGGGAACAGTTCGGTGGGGCACTCGACTTTCATGTGGAGGAAGCGGCTGGCGTGGCAGGCCCCGATCATGCGGAGGTCAGTCACCTTCATCAGCAGCTTGGGCCAGAAGTGCGGAATGTTGTGTTTGCGGTGGTTGACGTAATGCTCGAACGCCAGCAGGTACGCCTCCTGACTCTTCTCGATCTTGTCCACACACAGCAGGCCCGAGCGGTCTGCAGGGGAGAAGCGGCATGAGGGCGAGTGAGTGGAGGGAGACGGAGGCAGAGAGGCTAAGGCGGGCAGGGGGAGAGAGACACAGACAGGGTGGGGCGCATACATGAGCAAGAGCTAGGGCTGAGGAGGAGGCTGGGGCGCCGGGGGTTTGGAGAGGTAACGAATAAAGAAGACAGAGGGACTGAGAGGTGGGAAGAGAGGGGAAACCTGGAGACAGGGCAGGACAAGGGGGCAAAGAGAAGGGTTGGTGGGCAGAGGGGCAGAGGGGATGAGGGGCAGGGAGAAGGGACTGAGGACAGAGGAGGGATGGGGGACAGAAGGTACCTGGGGGGGTGTGGGGGAACAAAGGCAAATGTGGGCAACAGAGAGCGGATGGGGGGGCCGAGAGAAAGAATGGGGTGAAGATGGGACGAGGAGCAGAGGAGGCATGGGGAGGCAACAGATGGGCCTGGACATCAGAACCAAGGAGGGGATGGGTGTCAGAGGAGGGGACAGGGCACAGAGAATGGGCCCAGGCACAGAGGTAAGCTTGGGGGACAAAGATTGTAGCATTCAGGGAAGAGGAGAGTGACGGGCCAGGGCCCAGCCAAGCTCCAGGCCCCTGGAAGCTTCTGAGCCCTCCCAGCCAGGAGGCAGGTACCTGTTGACATTAGCAGCACAGCCTGCAGCAGAGCCACTTCCGTATCATCCAGGTTAAAGGCAGAGAGTGACTTGCCCAGTTCAAAGATGGCGTCCGAGACTACGCCCAGGCCGCCATTCTTGAGCTGCTCCCGCTTGACGGCCATCTCCCCGCTCAGCGTCAGGGTGTCGCTCTCGGGGTCATAGCGGACAGCCGCCCGCAGGGACATGATCTCCATGCAGCACCCCTTCAGGAGGATGATCTGGTCTTCGCAAGGCAGCTGCGGAGTGGCAGGGCCACAGGGACACTCAGCACGCCCCTGCCTCCCCGCGAGTGTCCCCTGGGGGTGTGCTTTGGGAGCTGTGAGGTCCCCACCGGCCTCAGCCAGTAAGGTGTACTCTGAACAGCTAACCTTGCTCTGGGCCGCGGGCATGCCCTTTGTCGTTAAACCTCACAATCATGCCTATGAGTTAGCGCCCATCATTATCTGCAGCCCGACTGCAGAGGGCGGAAGTGAGGTAGGCGGTTGGGTAACGTGGCCAAGGACACACAGCTAGTAAGACAACCTGCGCCCAGAGTTAGTGCCCTTGAAAATGACAACGTTCAAGCTGCTGGAGCCAGGATGGTTATGGAGATGTGGGGGGAAAGGGGCAGGGAGGGGTTGGGAGGCTGGACACGTGGAGCCTCTTGGGTCCTTAGGCACTGGCTAGCCGTGCGTGCGTGTGTGCGCGCGCGCGCGCGTATGCACGTGCATGTGTACATGCGTGCGTGCGTGTTCGCTATGTGTTGACCTACAGGAATTGCTCCCTGTCCAGAGAACCTCAGATGAGCATGTGCTGACACTGGGTGACCCAGGGAGCAGGCCCAGTTCCCCTCCAGTGTGGCACCATGTCTCTTCCCATCCGCCACTCACCTCGGAGAACATGGGCAGTTTTTTGGCAAAGTCCACCACACGGGTGATGGCCGGGGTGATGATCTTGGTAAACTCGCTGAAGGCCTCTAGGTCCACCTTGTCTCCATCCGGCATAGAGACGATGGGTGACTGGCCGATGTCATCCGGCTAAGGGAAGAGACAGGGGTCAGCTGGGGCTGCAGACCCCTTTCCACCTCTCACTGAGGCTCCCTGCCCACCAGGGGGAGCTCCAAGGCAGGTTGGGGACGAGGGGCCGCCAGTGTCCCGGGGACTGCTGTGTCCCTGGCCTAACGCTTCTCCTTCACCTTGGGGCAGAGAATAGATCAGAGCCAGAGCGACAAGTCGGCTAATAATAACAATGATCACAACAGTAGTAGAAGTAATATCATAATAATAGAAGCTATGTTTATTGAATATTTAATACGCAGCTAGGCACGAGGCGACAGGTTTTTTTTTTTTATTATTTTTTTAAAGATTTTATTTATTTATTCGACAGAGAGAGAGACAGCGAGAGAGGGAACACAAGCAGGGGGAGTGGGAGAGGGAGAAGCAGGCTTCCCGCTGAGCAGGGAGCCCGACGCGGGGCTCGATCCCAGGACCCCGGGATCACGACCTGAGCCGGAGGCAGACGCCTAACGACTGAGCCACCCAGGCGCCCCGAGGCGACAGGTTTTATATATCTCATTTAACCTTATGAGGAGGATGTTCTACTTACCACCATTTGACAGATGAGGAAACTGAGGCATAGGGCAGCTAAGTAATAAGCCCAAGGTGACAAGACTAGTAAGTGGTAGAACCAGGATCAGAACCCAGGCAGTCTGAATCCTGACCACTGTACCCACATGTGCTTGGTCTTGGAGCCTGTGCTCTTGGTAATATACTGTTCCACCCACTGGCACACTCCCCCCGGGAACCAGATGCCAGTTCCCTTGCCTTCACTCGCCATATACAACCAACTGTCCATCTCTTCCCTAACCGACCGTTCACTCAGCACTCAGTTTTGCCAGAGCCTAACACAATGCCTGGCACCCCTCAGGCGCCCCCGAATGCTGTTACATAACTGGGTCCTTACCCTCTCCTCCCAGTCACTGTGGGCAGGAAAAAAGGGAGAGGTTGCCCCTGCTCTCTGGAAATTCAATGAGGAGGGCCAGGCCCTGTCCTCCTGAAGCCCCCAGTCGGATGGACCAGGCAGGCCTCTGACAGCAGCAACCCACACACGGGTGCATGACTCAGGATTGCCAAGTTGCAGAGAGCATTAGCTTCGGGTCAGATTAAACTAAGAAGGCTTCCTGAAGGAGGCAAGGCTCTGAGCTCGTTCTCCCTCCTGGGCACTTGGCTGCCGCCCTCCGCGAGCCCCCTCCCTCCTTACCAGGAATTTCCGCCTCTGCTTCCAGTGGCTGCCCTGGGCATTCGTGCTGCGATGGGCCTCTGTGGCAACATGGATCAGGTCCCACTCTTCGGGAGTGGGCTCTGGTCGCTGCTGCAGTGATCGGATCATTTCCTCCTTCCGTCGCCGCTCCCGGTTCTGCTCAATCAGCTTGCGCTTGGCCACCCGCTTCGAGTCATCTAGAACCACTGTCAAGAGCAGAGAGACGCGACGCCCTTTGCATGCCACTCTCCACAACCTGCTCAGAAACTACTCTTCCCAATGTACAGGTTGGGAAACTGAGGGCCGGAAAGGTTAAGTGACTTCCCAGATCACCCGGAAGTTGGGTGGTACAACCCGGATCATGATAATCAGCTGGGACCACATCAACTCCAATTTGAGCTGATCCAGACGATTATCACATCCTGGTCTAAAGGGTGACGACGGCAGTGGTTACTAGAAGACCCTGCTACCTGATCCCTAGCCGATGCAAGATGCCCTCTCTCACCCAGAAGTGGGGTGCCTTCTCTTGTAGTCAAGAACACTGTGCCAGGCCGGGGTCCTCAGGACTTCTTTCTACCCGACAACTCTAAGGCCCTGACCTGCTGAAAGGCAGGTAGGCACCGGGAGGAAGTAGGGCTCATGGAGGGTTCCTGCTTCCTTTTCCCCAGGGATAAGGGCAGCAGGGACCAAGATCCTGAACACTCACTCCACCATCAGCCTGACCTGGATCGTCACTCTGTGCTGTGGGCCCTGAGGATCCCCTGGCAGGAAGCAGTCATACCTGAAGCAGCCCCCCCTCCCCCGCCCGCCCAGCCACAGCCACTTGGCTCCACCCCCCCGTCCCCTTACAGTCCATGGCCATGCCCACGGCGATGCACTTCTTGAAACGACACAGCTGGCACTGGTTGCGGGTGATCTTGTCAATGACACAACAGCTGTCATATTTGCAGGAGTAGGTGGGATGGAGGTTCTTCTGGATTGTGCGGCGAAAGAAGCCCTGGGGTGGAGGGAGATTGGAGCACGGAGCGATCGTGACCTCCCCTGCCCTAACTGACCGTGCAGGTCACTGGGGCGTGGAGGGTTAGTGAGGGGACCTGGCGTCCTCCTGACACCAGCAAGCCCAGGATCACTTGGCTGGGCCGAAGGACCTTAGAAATACGTGTCCTCAGCTCCTAGGCTGTGGGGGGGCAGGGGCGGGTGGGTGGTGGCAGGGGTAAGGATGAGGACCACAGTACAGAGACATGAGTCTGGGATGGTGTCAGGTGCTACGACGCCTGAAGGAATAGCAGCTTTGGAGGTCCAACGGATACCTCATTTTCCATCTTGCTAAACAACTCGGAAAATAAAACGGACCCCTGCCCCGCAAACCATCCTTATACATGCTGCTTGCTGCTCACGCAGGTGGAACTCTTGAAATGGGGGGGGGGGGGTCAAAAAAAATCAAGAAAAGACACCGTGTATGGACACTTCTAGTAGCTTTAAGAGAAACTGTTTAATTCTATGTATCGGGTTTTGTCTTTGCTTTAAAGGTAAAACCTCAAGAATCAAGATGGCAGTAACAATACCAAGAGCTAATATGTGCTGAAGGCTCAGGATGAGGCACTTATAAGCCTTTTTTATTTATTTACTTATTTATTTTTGGTGCATCATCGCATCTGATGCTGTGCCAACCCCATGAGGTAGAAACCCATTTTGAGACTAGGAATCTGAAGTTTGGAGAGATTAAGCAATCTGCCCAAAGTCATCTTAGCCAAATGGGCAGGAGAGCCAGAACTGGACCTGAGCTACGGGACACAAGGTCCGAGTTCACAGATCCTGCGGTGCACTGAAATCATCTAATGCACTTACGAAAAATACCAATTCCTGGGTCTCACTCTAGACCTACAACATCAGACTCTGGAGGGGCGGGGACCAAGGCATTTCTGGCTTTCGGGGATGCTCCTCTGGGACTTGGCTGTCCTGGAGGGTGAGGATCCTTGCTCTATGTTACACTGCTTGCAAATGGCTCCAGGAACCCTGCTACGGGACCCTAAGTCCCCGGGGCTCTTGGCTTGGTTGATACTAAGAGAGAAAGCAACTGGAAGCCTTAACATAGTTTTAAATACTTTTGTTTCTTGGCAAGTCTTACATTTTCACGAGGTGATGACCCTGGAAAACCCTTGCAGGTTAAAATGAGCAAAGTGAGATCTAACTAAGGCCCCCCAAGCCTATGACCTTGTCCCTTCTGCCCAGGGACACCCTGGCATCCCCTCCCGCTCTGGGCCCCACCATGCCCCCCTCCCCAGCACTGGTTCTCTCCCTTCTAGGTGCAAGAAGAAGCAACTGGGGAACCTGTTTCAAGGCAGAGTCCACAAAGGCTTCACCACGAAAAGTTCTGATTGAGTAGGGTGGGATGGGGCCCGGGGCTCTGCACTGAGCTCGTACTGAGGGTGGCCCCGGACCACATTTTGAAACAGTGTTCGTTTCTAGTGTGCCTCTCTCTGGTAGGCTGTGAGCAGCTGGAGGGCAGGGCATGTACTACATCCCTCATACCTGATCCACCAAATGGATGGACGATAGCTGGGGTTTACTGAGCGCTTCTGACGTGCCTGGCACGGTTTTAAATACTCTGTATGAATTAGCTCATTTAATTCTCCCGACAGCTCTCTGAAGTAGGTAGCAGGATTATCCCCATTTTATAGATGAAGAAACTGAGGCCCAGAGAAATTAGGCATCGTACGTATGAGTGGCAGAGCAGAGACTGTGAATGAACAAATGGATGAAAGAGAGAGCAATGGTGGTGCAAACAGGTGGGCATGTTTATAGGGCTGTCCTTGCCAGGTGCTGAGGGCCTTAAGGCGGGTGAGATGGGGGCTCGGGTGGTGGGGGAGGGGCAGGAGCTGGCTGGTCCGTACCTTGCAGCCCTCACAAGTGATGCAGCGGTAGTGATAACCGGTTGCCTTGTCCCCACACACGACACACTGCTCGTCTTTGTCCAGGTAACTAGGGATATACCCTGGGAGGGAGGAAGGGAGGCAGGCAGGCAGGCATGGTTTGGGCCCCCAGCAGAGAGGCTCCTACACTTTTTCATCCCCCAACTTTTCCTTCCTGGCCCATCCCCTAGCCCAGCCTCCTTGACGGGGTTTTGTGTCTAGGCGGAATCCTGGAGACACATCAGAGGTCACCTTGTCCATCCCCTTCCCTAAGAACATGAAGAATCCCAGTTCTTCCGACTGCCCATTTGGGGATTTTCTCTTGCTGCATCTGAGGGGCGGGGGGTGCAGGAGGAGGAGAAGCACCTGTCAGCAGCTCGTCTCAGGGGAATACAGTCCCTTGGCCCTTTAGCCCAGACCCTGATCCAGGGGTGCAGGGGGGTTGGGCTCAGGCAAGGGGGTTATCGGAGAAGGGAAGAGGACCTTCTTGACCTAATCCATCCTCAAAGGCTGGGGCATGCCCTTATCACCCCCCTCACCTCCAGACAAGTCCGTCCCAAGCCCTCTAGGAGGCTCTCCCCAAGGGACACAGGAGCTGCTGGTCCATGCCCAGGGCCCGAAAGAGCCCTAGGCTGGTTTGGCAGGGTTGAGGGTGGGGAAGAAGGGCACACACAGCCAGGCTCACCTGACATGCTGGTTTTCAGGGAACATTGGCCGTTCTTTCTTTTTCGCTTTCCATCTGGTGACCTGGCACTGCATGGGGGCAAAGTGGGCAGAATCACAGACCAGTCTTTGGGCAGCCCCCTTCTCATCCAATAGCTTTATATAATCCCCCAGGCCCAACTCCCTCCATCTTGTGTCCTCATTCTACCTCCACCCCTAGGTCAGCTGACAACACCGAGAAGGGTCCAGTTATCTACAAGCTTTGGGGAGAGAGATACAGGGCTTGGCTGGGACACAGGCATGTTCTAGAGCCCAAACACATACATACACACACACACGTGCCCGCGCGTGTGCGCACGTGCACATTATAGAACCTTAAACACCAATAATCTACAAGATATCCACATGGTTAAGCCTTCAATAACATGACACTTATGCAGAAAGAGTCTCTAGGACATGCTTAGAGCTATATAACCTTTAGAACACACCCACATACGTAACATAAGACCAGCGCATCTGAATAACTATGCAGCCTTCAGTGTAAACCTAAGCATAGTAAATACGCACCAGGATCTATATACCCATGAAATTTTCAGGGCATTCTCAAATGCGTTATCTGACCTCTAGATATGCCCATGCGTTACACAACCCTCTGGACAGACACCTAATAATACCACCCCCTCCCCCCAGTGAACGTGTTGCCTGATTTCCAGGTCATGCGCACATGGTGAATAACCGCAGTGATTGAAAACACACAGTGCCAAGCGACTAGAACCTAGAACCTGGAATCTGAGAGTAAGAAGAGACTTCCAGCGTCACCCTGTTCGTGGCCTCCATTTAGCAGAGCAACAAACCGAAGGTCCACTTGTGCCTGGTGACGCCTCGCCCGGGAGTCAGAGCCGGGACAAGCGCTCTGAGCTCCTCCATGCAAGGTATTAGCAACCCTCAGTCACTGCACATGTATGTCACCAGCCTCGGCCCATACGTGTTACATAACCTCAGCACACACAGGTTACATAAGCCTCTACATGCATGCACGGATTGTATAACCTCCCATATCCACCCTGCGTGTGGCATGTTGCAGGGCTCTGCCCCCCGGAGCCTGACGCAGGGCCCAACACACTGACACAGTGACCTTGGCCAGGGTCACAATCACAAACGGGTCTATGTTCCGGGCCCCCTGGGGGTTACCCCTGTCTGATTTCTACAACCACTGGAGATTCAGATCTCCCTCCTGCCGCCAGCAGGAGTGGGGCCTCTCCAGGCCCAGTCTAACCCTCCAGTTGAGCTTGCGGTTTTCAACGATGACGCCTCACAGCCTCTGGGTGCAGTCCCAGGGACAGCCACAAGGTGGCGCACGGACATGGGGGAGGGGAGGAGGATAGGGGGAGGGGATGCAGCTCTAGGGGACCCGGAACATGCATTCCTGTTTTTCTGTGAATTAGGAGCAGACTCGCCCAGACTCACAGAAGTCTGGGCAGGGAGGTACAGAGGCTGCAAGTGAGAGCCATGCAGTGACAGTCCAGATCTTTTTCAGAGCCCCCCTGGGGTGAGGCTTTAGGGAGGGATACCTGGGGTGTCCCACCGAACTGCCAGCTTCATCCACCTCCTCCATCCCTCCAGGGACCTAGACTTGGGCCCCAAGGCTTTGCCTGGCCAAGCCTCTGGCCTCTTGGCTCAAGATCTGGTCTCCAAGGCAACAGCCACACTCCTCCCCAGAGCACCCCCACCCCCACCCTCTCCCTGGCCATAGGCACAGGCTGTACCCAGCTCTTGGGGCTTCATGCCAACTGGGACAGAGCTCTGTGCCACTTGGGGCCGATGGGAGAAGTGGAGACCCTCTGGGCAACTCAAGAGCCATGCAGATCACAGGTAATGCATCCCTAGTTGTGTGTGTAGGGCTGATTCCTCCTTCACGTGTGAGTAAACCCTTCAGAGTTGGCATTCACTTCCACTTCCTGGGAGGAGCCCCATGGCAGTGCCCACTCTTGCCCACGAACAAGGAAGAGCTTGTGGGGCTCCCAATAGGTTCCAAATATAAGCATGGGCTGGGACCAACAGTCACTGGTGCACGTGCCCTGAAATGTCATGTCCCACGCGCCATGGCTTCTGGACCACACGCTGGTCTGGTAAGGAGAGGGGGAAAGCGGCAAGGCTGTTTGCATTGCACATGCTCAGATGAGAGCAGTGGAGGGACACTGGGAGGGCATGTGAGATTCCCCAGCACTGTCGAGGAGCCACGTGCCTGCCACCTGTCATTGCTCTGCATTACCTTCCCCCTCAGAAATGGACACCTCTCAATCCAGGTGCCTAATTCCCTGCCACATGTGGCCATGACCTCATCTCCTGGGCAAAGGTAGACAGCAGGCTTGCTGGTCTCATGCCCATCCCTCCAGAGGTGCTTAAAAGGCCCAAGCTCAGCTCTCGTTTGCCCAGGCCGGTGATGAACATGCCTGTTCCCCAGGAACTGGCACGTCCTGGCTGCTAGACCCATTACCTGTTCTCCTCTGGGTCTGACCCACACTCCACCTTGCTTGGCTTCTGTTCCATTCACTTCAATTCCATCCAGGATGCCCTCCAGCACGCCAAGAGACTGGGGTGGGCACAATGGCCCCCCCGGCACACCCACAGGCCACCCACCCCCTGCCACCCAGGCCTTAGGGCACAGCACCCATGGTGCCCGCCTCAGCACTTGGCCTGTCACACCATGCCCTGTGCCCCAAGAGGGGGGTGGGCGGTGAGAGGGGCCAGGGAGTGGCAGGTGGTAGGGCTGAGGGCAAGCTGGGTCCGAGGGGGGGAGTGTCTTGGACTGAGGGAGTAGCTTTAGAGTCTTGTCCTGTCCAGAAGTCCCTGCAAAGAGAAGAGAGAGGCAGGGATAAGGCAGCGCCATGGTGGGAGTGGATAGAAGGATTCCTTTGGTTGCAACATTTTGGGCTCTTAGGGGCTCATCACAAGATGGTGGCGGGCATGGGGGGCAAGCACAGAGAGGGGACCAGGACAAACTGTCAGATCAACAGGTGCAGCAGGCAACACTGGAGATACCCATCCTAACTTGGAAAGGTATGGAGGAAAAGAATGAAGGCAATCATGTACCATGTCTCAAGCCTGACATTCAGTTAAGGGCCTGGCCCTTGATAAGCATCCATTAGTCGTTGGCTATTGTTACCACCCCTCTAGCTGAGTTGTTTTTTTTTTTTTTAAGATTTTATTTATTTATTTGACAGAGAGAGAGTGAGAGCAGGAACACAAGCAGGGGGAGTGGGAGAGGGAGAAGCAGGCTTCCCGCGGAGCAGGGAGCCCAATGTGGGGCTCGATCCCAGGACCCTGGAATCACGACCTGAGCTGAAGGCAGATGCCCAACGACTGAGCCACCCAGGCGCCCCCTAGCTGAGTTTTTGTAAGACGTATAGGTATTATAGGGCAAGAGGGGACCCAAGATGAGCAGTTTTCAGCCCAGGTGTGGGGGGTATCTGAGAAGGAAGGGTGGGGCGTGGGGGCAGCACGCAGGGATCGGGAATGCCCACCTGAGTGCCTTCATGGAGAGAGGTGCTGAAAACAGTGGGGAGCTGACCTCCCCTCTGCTGCTGACCAAATTATGACTCCCCAATCCCAGCCACTACCACCCCCACCCCCCCACCCAGGACTTCAGAACTTCCTGTACAAGGTCCCAAATCACACTTCCCAGTCTGAGGGCCAGACTTCCCAGTTGGTTTAGCTGGGCTGCCATCCACCAGGACAGCAAGGGAAAGGAAACAGGAAACTACCAGGCCATCTGAATGGATAACATGTGCCCCTCTGAAGTGGGCACCAGAACCCTACAGACGAAGATGCAGGCTCTGACAGCTGGGTCACTCACTCCCATCCACCCAGCTAGCAAGCAGGTGGCTCGGGGAGCAGCACCTCACAGCCTGCCTCAAATGCTAGCGTCTGTCCCCAACCGGGGTCCAGGGCAGGGCCAGCCTGGGCCCACCCTCCCGTCTACACTGCCCCTCTGACCATGGGCTACAGACCGGAGGCTTACTGTCTGCACACACCGGCTGGTGTGAGCCTGGGAGAGGGGGACAAAGGGTGCAGTTCCCCACACGCAGCCTCCCTCACGTGGCTGCTATACCAGAGACCTCAGCCCTGGGCCCCCCGCCCCACCCCCAGGAACTGATAAGGAGCCAGGGTGGGAGGGGAAACAGAGATAAGTCAGGTCATTGGGCAGGGCAGGGTGACAGGACAGGGCCTCTGCACCCAGGCGAGCCCCCCGCATGAGGAACATGGCAGGAGCGCAGAAAGGTGGCCCCTGGTGCCTCTGCTACCCCCTTAGACCAGGACTGGGCACCGGGGACTGGACAGGAGACTGGGGTTTGGTGGGGGGGGGCAATGAGCGGGGAGCCTTAGCCCAGGGAGCCGTCAAGAAAGTAGGTCAAGTTTTTCTTGGCTTGTGAAGAAATTCCTGTTATAAATTTATAATGGCGTAGCCAGCCCTAAGGGGTGGAGGTAGGGGGAGGAGAAGGAGTGGGTGGGGATGCCCAGGGACTGGGCACCGGGGCCTGCCGCTCTTCGCCAGAGCACTGAGGGGTTGGGGGCCAGGGAAGTCATGGGGCTTGGGCTGGACAATAGAGGGCCATTTTCTGTTGCCTCTGTTTCCACTTCTATCTGTGCCCGGCGAGGTTTCCTTCGGTCCGTCCGTCCGCATCTGAATGTCTCGCTCTCTCTGGCTCTGGGTGTCTCCCTGTACCCCCCCCGAGGCTGTGCCTCGGTGCTTGGCACACCCTGGCTGCGGTGCAGCCCCCGCCTGTCTCCTGCCCACCTGGCACGCAGCCACCACTTGTTTACAGAAGCTGGAAAAATCCACTCGCCAGCCGGAGGCCCGAGCGCCCCCAGGGATGGGAGGAGGCAAGCACAGGAGTGGGCACGCTGAGAGAGGGGCAGCCCTGGGGAGCAGGCCCTGGGGGCAGGCAAAGAGGGCCAGGGTGGAGCGCATGGGCACTGGCCGCCGGGGGCCAGGCTGGGCGGGGAACACCAGCGGCAGCCACATGGCCTGGGCAGCTCCTGCCTCGGGGCCGTCGCCCCGGAGGACCCCCTCCTCCCGCACCCCTACCACTGCCAGTTGCTACAGGCACACCTGGGGTAGTGCCAGCCTAGGCCACCATGTTTATTTTCCCTTCCCCCTCCCCGGCCTTAACTCCAAATGTGTCTGGGCACTGCCAAGGGCTTGCACGTGCCTGCTGGGGGGAGGGGCGAGCTCCCTCTCCGCCCCACCTCTGTGCGGAGCTGCATGGCGCCCCGGGGCCCATCGGTGCAACCGGGCCACACTGACCCCTGGCAACGGCAGAGGAGCAAGGTGCTGCCCCAGTGCTCGGGGCACCCTCACGTGGCACCAAGCAAGAGACTGGAGAACCAACCCCTGGGGACCCCTGGTCTCTAGGGACATACCTGGGCCTCTGCGGCAACCCAGAGCAAGCAGAAGGCCCAGCATGCAGGGAGGCATAGACCCTGTGAGCCTGTGTTAGCTGTGGGCAGGAAAAGGGCAGTGGGGAGGCGGGGGGGGGGCGGTGAGGTAGGGATGACCGCCCTGAAGGGCAGCGTCTCTCCCCTCTTCCTGGAGTCCAGCTTAATTCCTCAAGCTCCCTCCTGGCACCTGCCCTGCAGAGGTGGAGGCTTAGCCTGAAGAAGGGGAGGTGGAGCTGGGGGGTTCTGAGACTAGACTGGACAGCCGGATGGCAAGACCCACCTGTCGGGTGGGCCGGCCACCCACTCCTTCTTTGTCAGATAAGAGCGGTTGGGTGGCAGTATGGGCAAGGTGCCCACGGAGGGGGAAGCATTTCATTAAGCTTAAGTGCTTCTGCGATGGGGGGACAGAGACAAGAGGCCAATGCGGCATTCGTGGGCACCACACCAGGTTCCCACTGCTGGACTGCCCCATTCCGCAGTCCTGCAGGCCCAAGGGGACTCTCTGTCCCCAGAACCTAGCCCCAAATTCTACACACACTATTCCTCTGAGTGTCTGCTCTGGGCTTTCGCCTCATCTGTCTGGGGCCCCTGGACTTTGTCCTTAATGCTCTAAAGAAAGCCCAGCCCTCCTCCTTGCCAACCACAGAGGAAAAGACACACACGGGTAGAGGGGGGCTGAGAAAAGTGGAGAAAGAGGAGGAGAGGGGCAAAAGGGATGATGGAGGAAGGGGAGGGGCAAGAACAAAGAGATGGGCAGGGATGGGGGGTAGAGCTGGGATGACAATGAAGTAGAGGGAAAGGCAGCAATGAGATGGGGGATGGGGGACAGAAGGGGTGAGGAAGGGAGGAGAGACAAATGAAGGAGAGGGGAGACAAAGAGAGAAAGGTAACAAAGAAAGATGGGTGGGGGGTGCTTCATGCCCCGCCTAAGTCCCACCCCATGGAGGCTGGGGGAGGGGGGAGTAGAAATGGTTTCCACGGTGACAGCTGGTTCTTGGTGGCCTGGCATGTGGGCTATTAATAGTGTTGTGGGTAGGTTCACGCCTCCCTTTCCCCTTCCCCTTTGCCTGATGCTAGGGGTGGGGGAGATACTCCCTCCCCCCAATAACCTGGCATTGAGGCCCTGACTCCACACCACGGGCGCCAAGAAGGGTGATGCTAAGGGGCCCGGGTGGCCACTGTAGCCCAAACATACACAGGGGCATGCACAGGCAAACACAGGCATCTGCGTGCAAACCACCGCCGATGCCAAAGTGGGCTCCCACGGGCAGCCACAAACACCAACAGCCCCTGGGATTCTGGTGAGAGCGAAGGCTGCAGCAGAACACAGGGTCCCCCCCTCCCCTCTGAGAAGGGGTAGGTCCCATTCAGGGCCAGGACCTCTTTCTCCTTTCCCAGGTCACCCTGTTCTATTCTCAGGTATGGACTGAATAGCCAGCCCCACCCAACTCACTATTATTCTAGTGCCAGGAAAGAAGGGAGTGAAGGCGGGAAGGAAGGTACTATTTGGCAGGTATGAGATGGCAGAGGAATACACAGACGCACCGGCTTGGCAAGCAGGAGGGAGGTGAAGAGGGAGGCAGTACTCCTTGGTGGGCTCTCACCGGGGGCCCTGTGAGATGCAATTCTGGAGCTTAAGGGCATAGAGCCTTAAGTCTGATCTCCTAGCTCACCAAGGGGCCCTGGAGGCTAGAGAATGGGAGATGGGGGTGGGGGATATGACAGGGGGCGAATGGTTACTTAAACAAAAGATTCTCTCCCCCCAAAGAATATAACAGGAAACTCCCCCCTGCAGATCAGAGACAGAAAGACATAAACAGCAGCCTTGACTTGGGCCAGATGCCCAGTATTAACATCAAAGACTGGAAAGACTGTGCATCCCTCACCACCCCCCCCATAACCTTAACCACCTGTTGCTCTCCTCTCCCTCTTCCCACCCTGGGCCAGCTCCAGTCAGGCATCAAGGTGGGTGTCCAGGTCCAGAGGTCAACTCCATCCCCCAAGCCCACACCCACACTCAAGAACTCAGCCCCTTCCCTGCCAACCCACAGAACTTCTTGCCTCTGCCCCAGTTCCCCTCAGGAACGGAAGCGGGAGATCCAAGTAGCCAAGAAGGCAGCTAGGAGCACCCCCAAGCTGGGCATGGCACATTTTCCCCACCCTCCCCCCAGCAGCCAGCGGGGTAGGGTAATCGGAGCTGGGAGCTAGGGCAGCTGAATGCTGGAGGCATGAATGTCACGGGGCCAAGGCACTCGCTGCAGATGGCACCATGGGCACAGGGCTTGGGGTCCTCCCTTCCCCACTCCCTTCTACCCAGGAGGCCATAGAGAGGAGCTGTCTGCAAGCCCTGGGGAGCACAGTCCAGGAGGGAAGAGAATGGTAGAGGCAAAGAGAAAGGCAGGGATGTTCTCCCAAGCACCCCAGGGACGCGGGAATTAGCCCCCACCCAAGCAGAACTGGCAGAGGCAGAGGGAGGGGGCGGGGAGAGGGAGAGAGAGGGAGGGAGGGAGAGGGAAAGAGGGAGAGAGGGAGGGAGGGAGAGGGAAAGAGGGAGGGAGGGGGGAGAGAGACAGCGCGCGGCGAGGGCTAGAGGAGGAGGAGAGGGGGAGGGAGGGAATGGGGAGAGAGAGATTGAAAATTGTGTGTGTGTGCGTGTGTGTGTGTGCGCGCGCGAAAGACACAGGAGAGAGCGGGAGAGAGCGAGAGAGAGAGCGCGCGCGAGCAAGTGAATGCAGCTGAGTCTCCGGCACACACACGAACACGTGCAGACACACACACTCACCGCGCATGCGCAGAGCGGCTCCCGGTGCCGGGTTCCAGCAGATATTCAGAGCCCTCCCCAGCCCACACATGCATAAAACACGCACACATGGATGCGCGCACAACACACCCACTCACTGATGTGTACAAAAACTCCGATAGCCACCAATAGCCCATAGCCTCGGCTCCGCGCTCCCTTTCCCCCGCCCACGCGCCCGGGTAAAAGAGAAAATGAAACAGACAGCTCAGGCTCTGGGAGCCAAGAACTCGTCTCTTCCTTACAAGAGGAAGACAGGAGGGAGAAGGGGAGGTGGGCTGGGGCTGCTCTTTGCCACTGCTGGGGGGGGGGGGGGCGAGGCTTTGCCTTTGGCCCTAACCTTTAACCCCAGTCCCTAGTCCCCAGGCTAAGTGCTCATCCTCAGAGCAGGGGAGCAAGGATAGCATTTCCTGGGCACCAGTAAGTTCCACCTTGCTTTCCTTGTCTACCCAGAGAACTTCTGACCCCTCCCTCTGGACCACCTCATACAAAGGCATACTAGAAGGAGATCCCCTTTGTTACCCCGACCTTGGCCTGCCAGGGAGGAGGGCAGACAACACCCCCTATGCCTGAAAACCATATAATGCCCCCCCCCACCATCAGCACACACCAGCCCCAGATGCCCCTGTGAGAGATTGGAAACTGTCTCTGGTTCCAGGGGGGCATGTAGATCCCCTCCCTGGAGCACGCCAGGCCCCAGAAGAACAGGAGCATCCACAGGCATTGCTTATGAAGCCAGGATGCGACCCGGATTGAACACAGGTGTCAGGCCACATTATGTTATTTACCCTCCACTGGGAGTGAGGTAGGGCATCATTGTCTCCAGATGAGGAAAATCCAGGCCAAAGTCAGCAACCAGGGAATGGCACAAACCCAGCCTCCAGCTCCCAGCCAGTGCTCTTTCCACTATAGGCATGCTTGCCTCCCTCCCCAAGAGGCACAAGGCCCCTTTGCAACCGTGAGAACTTGAGTTAAGATTCGCTTCCCACCCCAACGGCTCCCCAGTGGCCCACCACTGTCCTCCACTGTCCTTGCTGCATCTTGAAGGGGAGGGGCTGACGAAAAGGGATTTGGGGGAGAGAGGAGTCTTATCACCAGACTCACAGGGGAAGAGAGGCAACCCAGGACAGGCGGGCCCTCAAGGTGCCACACCCACCCACTGGTCCTTACTCAGTGCCACCACCCGTCACACTAATGCCCCCTCGGTGCAGGGATGGGGAATCGGGTATCCATCAGCCAGCACTAGGTCCTGGGTGACTGACTGACGGTAGGTGGCTGGGATGCTGTGTCCCTAGTGGACAGGTAGGGTGCTGTACACTCGACATGCAAGAGGCAGAGGGGCTCCAGGCTGCAAAAACTTGTGGGGAGGGGCGCCTGAGTGGCTCAGTCGTTAAGCGTCTGCCTTCGGCTCAGGTCATGATCCCAGGGTCCTGGGATCGAGCCCCGCATCGGGCTCCCTGCTCAGCGGGAAGCCTGCTTCTCCCTCTCCCACTCCCCCTGCTTGTATTCCCTCTCTCGCTGCGTCTCTCTGTCAAATACATAAAATATAAAAAAAAAAAAAACAAACTTGTGGGGAGAGAGATGTGACAGCAAGGGTGAGGAGGCTGGAGCTTAGGGACCCACTGTCCTCCCCAACCCCCATCCCATTCCTGTGACATCTGGAGATCCACTTCTTCACCCAGCTTCTCCAAGAAATCCAGGGGACCCCAGACCCACAGGCTTCCTCATTGTAACAGCTAACACATACGGTGCTTCTTATGCACCAGGCACTTTTAAAAGCATTTTATATATTCTAGCTCCTCGAATCCTCAAAAAACTGAACGAGATAGGTATTCTCATCCTCAATTTACCGACAAGGCATGGGAGAGGTTAAATCGATTGCCCAAGGTTATACAACCAGCAAGTGGCAGAGCTGGGATTCAAACCCAGGCACTCCAGCTCCAAAAAAAGAAAAGAAAAAAAAAAATCCCTCCTCTTAACCATGAGAGTATATCATCCGCTAAAGGAACCATAGCTTGTTCTTTGATCCAGCTATGTCTCCCCTGTGACTGAGCCTCAAATTCCCCTTCTGTAGCAGCCTATGGATTATCTAGGGTAGAATCACTACCAGTGCCTCCTCATCCAAACAGGTCATGGCTGGAGGGGAGCATGGCCAGAAACGCTTGGTGCCCCCCTGGGCTCTGGGGCCCCTGCCCCACTACCCCCTGGCTCAAATTCCCACTCCGGGCTGGAGCCTACATTCATGAGACAGGGCCTCACTCAGCCCCCCACCTAATCTGGGCAGCTGTACCTTCAGAACCAAGCTCTGAGGCTGGGCAGAGGGCACAGCTGTT
Organism: Mirounga leonina; assembly: GCF_011800145.1. Lineage (NCBI taxonomy): Eukaryota > Metazoa > Chordata > Mammalia > Carnivora > Phocidae > Mirounga > Mirounga leonina. The sequence continues at coordinate 25,625,321 of NW_023270503.1, read as the reverse complement.
GGGCATCTCCGAGGTGGATCTCAGCTGCCAGGGGTGTGGAGAAAGGCCATTGTGAGCAGTGCCACCGACCCTGCTCAGTCGGGCCCTGCCAACTCCCGCCACTGCCCATGAGGGTGACAATTTTCCAGTGGGTCAGTGTGTGGGGGAGCCTCCTGGCTGGCTCGCTTAGGAGCTAGCTGGCTGGAGCCTGCAGACCGGGGGCTTCCACCCAGCTGGTGTGCCCTGGCTGAGCCTGTCAGCCTAAGAGGTCAGCGTGAGCTCTAGCTGACCCCCGTCCCTTCCCCCCACTCTCAGCCCCCAAAACTTGCTGCTGCAGCTGCAGTGCTGAGGAAGCGCAGGATGTCCTGAGCAGCCAGCTGAGCCCCCCAACCCCCCCCACCCCAACCTCTTGCTGACCCCAGAGGCAGGGCAGGCGGGGCGAGGGGCGGGGTTTGAGTCTTAACAACTGGAAAAGTATGAAGCTCATCACTGCCAGTTCCCAGCTCTGAGAAAGGAGGCTGTGGCAGAGACAAGAGCAGGGGTAGACAGGGGCGGCGACCCGGGTGAGAGTTCCAGACTGTCAGATAAACGAGGAGAGGGAGAATCAGACACAGCAAGACAGAGCAAAAGGGAGACAGCGTTAGAGAGAAATTCCAAGTCAAAAATACACATCACTCACCCAGACACTCACCAGCATACGGCCTCCTAAGGAAGGCTTCCAAGTTTAGACAGGAGGGCAGAGGTGGGACAAGGGGCCAGACTCATGGTGGGAGGCAGGAACTCCTCTGGGAGGGGGCGAGGCCAAGTCAATGGTCCCAGGAAAAGCTCAGACAAACGACCCTGGCAGGAGCAGCTAGATCCCGCGTTTGCTTTCAAGGTAGAGAGAGGGACCGCTCCCTAGGAGCTGGCTCTCCCCAACTCCTCCCCCCCCACAGCAGCTAGGATAATCTCAGCTGCTGGAAGTCACTGGACATTGTTTCAGCCCCATGACTCGGCCCTCTGGAACCCCCCTGCCCCTGCTCTCTTTGCTCTTGTTTCTCTGTCCCTCAAAAAAAAAAAAAAAAAAAAAAGCTGAGCCTAGAGGAAGACAGGAGGAAGCTTGAGGGAAAAAAATCTACAACTGTGTGTGCATCTAGGGGTGCGCCTGACTGCACAGCTACAGTGTGCACGTCTGGGGATGTCTGGACACGGCTGTCCACGTGGACCTGTGACTGTGTGGACCTGAGCCTTGTGAATGCCTTCTGCACCTGAGTCCCTGGGACTGTGTGCAAATGAGTACACCTGTGTATGGAGTTCCCAGGCAATCAATTAACAAGTATTTACAGAGCACTTCCTGTGCTAGGCTCTGGGTGGGATCCAGAGCTCTTGGAGTGATTCTCCCAGGTCTCAAGGAGCTCACCATTGAGGGGGGGTGGGAAATGACAAGCGACAGAGACTGAGAATATGATCATGAATGCATGTCTTGCACCATTATGCAGGAAAGTCTTTTCACAGAGACGAATTTGCTTTTCCTTGGAGTAGAGGTTTTGTTGTACACAGAACCTTAGAGATCCACTGTAAGAGTCCAGGAAAATACTTGTTGCTAAGTTGTGTATACATGTGTTGATGTGTAACTGCCTTTGCATTTGACTGAGTGACAGTCACTGTCAAGGCAGGGGATGATGCCTGTGGGACTGGGCTCATGCTAGCACGTGTGTGGCTGTGAGTGACAGGGTCTTTTGTAATGTGCGGCTGTGTGCAATTGCTCTGTGTTCATGCATGCGTTCGATGATAGTGACTTTTTCCGTGTGGGTGACAGCGACTCCTCCTTGCCCCTGTGTGTGACAGCATCTCCGTGTGACCCTGTGCGTGGGTATGTGCATGGATCGGTCTCCTTGCTCTTGGTCTCCCGTGGGTGTGTCCCACCCCTTTGAGCTCCCCGGTGCAGCGGCAGCCTGCCTCTTCCCTTGTCCCCATGTGGGTGTGTCCAGCAGCTCCTGTCCTTGAGTCTGCCTGGGTGTCCCTGGGTGTGCATGCATGTGGCTGTCTGTGTGGGCATATCTGTGTCTGCATGTCACATTTGCTTCCCCTCCCTCGTCGGGGACAACAGCCCCCTGCATCCCTTCCCCTTCCTGGGGCCAGAGCCATCATTGAGGGGCAGGCTCCTATCCCACTGGCTTTTCTTCTGCGACCTCCACCCCTGTAAAGGGGGGCTCTCTCCATTGGCCCTATCATCCCTGCCCCCCGCCCCAGGCCTTTCTTTCACACCGGACAAGGGAGGGCCCCAGGCACAGAAGGGGCACCAGAGACACGTTGCAAAAGGAGGGAAACAAGGGGGGGGAGGCACACAACACAGGTCCCTTCCTCCCTCTCTTCCCCAACCGCACTAGCTTGCAACTCTCCAGATCACCTAGGGACCCTCACATACACTCCCCCCTACACACACACACTCCCTCCCCTCCAAGCTGCGTTTTTGCAATTAGGAGTGTTGCAACCAGAGAGCCATGCTCAATTGGGGAGGCGGGTGGAATGGTGGTGGTGGGGAGACTTCCCTCTCCCGGGGCCTGTGCAAGCCCACCCCCCACCCCACTCATACAGCCCTCCGCAGCTGGAGGCGGCTTTGCAAAGGCCACTCGGCCTCGGCCTCGGCCTCTGCCTCGGAGGCTAGGGGTGGGGGCTGGGGGGGGCAGGCCTCCGGCGCACCGTAAACAAACCGCGGCGGGCGGGGGAGCTCCGGCGGCCGGCAGCGGGGCCGGGCCCGGGAGTGCGCAGCAGACGGGCCGGACAGAGGCCGGGCGGGCCCTCGAGGGGGAGGCCTGGACGCCATCTCTGCCGGCGAACCCCGGGGCCCACCGACCTCCCAGCAACACCTCCCTTCCCCAGGGCGTAAGTTGCGAGCTCCCGGACTGTGACAGGGTGACCGGGGCGCCGGGGAAAGCTGAGGCTGGCAGCGGGTACCCCCCGGGCGCCCCCAGCCCGCCAGGGAGCTGGCCCTAGAGCCCCACGGCTTTGCATAATCAATCGCGAGGCATTTGCATATTAATGCCCCCTCGCTCCCTCCCCCTTACCTCGGCGTGGCGCGCTGGACAGGGCTGGGCAGCGACGCGGGGGTCTCAGCGCCCCGTGCCGGGGGCGTCCATGGGGGGCCGGTGGGGCCCGGGCCGCCCGCCTCCAGCGCCCGGGTGTGAGTGCGAGCGAGCGCGGGGGGGGGGCGGGGGGCGAGTGTGGCGGCCCCGCGGCTCCTCCGGCAGAGGCGGCGGCCGCTCTTGGCTCCTCCCTCCCCCGCCCCGCTCCGGCTGGGGCTCGGGCTCGGCGCGCCCGGCCGGCTCACGGCTGCTCCCTGCAGGCCGCCTCGCCGCCGCCGCCGCCGCCGCCGGCCCCCGCCCCCCGCCCCCCGCCGCGCCCCGG
>NW_023270503.1:25478540-25621555 GCF_011800145.1 Mirounga leonina | reverse complement strand
AGGAGGAGGGCAGGCTGCATAAAAATGGATCTCCTTCCCCAAAGGAGAGGCCATGCCAGCCCCACCCCCCATGTACACACACACACACCTGCATTCATGGACATAAAACCATCTCAGTGACGCCAGAGCCCCTTTCATCTCGGGATCTCCCAGCGCCAGGCAGAACCCTAATTATCCCAGGTCCCCCCCCCCCCCCCGCCCCCGGCCCCGCCGGTTCCCCCACTGTCATTAGCCCAGTTTTACCAGCGGGGGCCACAGCCTTTTCTTGGCTCCTAGGGCGGGGCCCTGTCTCCACAGTCTGCTCTTGGGGAGGGGTGTGTGTGTGTGTGTGTGTGTGTGTGTGTGTGTGTGTGTTGAGGGGAACTGCTCTCCCACTTGCCTAGTTTGTACTAGGCAGAATCACTTGGCTATGGGTGGGGTTCTAAGTCTATCTGAGTAGGGCTGCCCTTGTTCATGTCAGTCTCAGGCTCTTGCATCCTCAGCTCTGTTAGAGCCACTTCTCTTGGGGTGGGGGCTGGAGCATAATTGGGGTCTGCAATGCATAGGGGAGGGGAGGGTGCCTCTCTTGGGACCCCTGGGAATCATGGGGATAACAAGGGCAGCTGGGATGAAACATGAGGGATGCAGAGTGGGTGGTGATGAGGGGTATGCAGGGGGAGAAGGAAGCCTGCAGTGCGCAGTGGCAGCCGCACTGGAGAATTGAGGCTGCCGTGTGCAGAGTCAGCATGCAGTAAGTGAACCTGTGGGTTCAGCCCGGGCTTGCAGTGGACATGCAACAGTGGTAGTGTGGGGTGGGAGGCTGCATCGTGCAGTCAGGGCAGTGTGCAGTTCGAGGTGCACTGAGGCTGGCTGGCTGCCAGTCAATGCCATGTCCTCAGTGATCATGTTTGGCTGAAACCCGAGGGAGCAAGTCTGTGGTGTGCCGTGTTTAGGGTGCATGCTCTACCCTGTATGGAAATAGTCTCTTGGGATTGAGCTGCCCAAGGAGTTGAGATAGAAGCCCTATGCATGGGATACATTTATGAGATGAGCTACATTTATACTCTGCATCCATCAGGCGGAACAAGGAGGCCATGGGGAAGTCTAGCACTAATCTGGATTAGGACAGGGTGACAGAGTCCAGAGCGGGAACACAAAAGTGCTATGGTTTTGTCTCCCTTCCATTCTGGCTTCCTCCACGTTTCTCTGACAAAAGGCCCTAAAGATATCTGGTAAGGGAGACTTTTTGAAATCCTAGATCCAAAGCCATAGAAAATGAAGTGCCTCCTGATCTATCTCCCCACCCCCCCACCAGGGGCAGAGTGGGGCACCTTGAACTCAAAGGTAAGAGTTTACCATTCCCATCTTTTCCTTACCTCTCTTCCTTGGCTCCCAATATGGGCTGGTAATAGACCTGGGCAAGGGCAAAGTGAAGGGCACACGGCCTCCGAAGCAGGCATCCCGCCAGATGCCAGGATCCAGCCCAGGTCTGGGCTTATAGCCCCTGCCTGGTGTCACATCAGCCCCCTTTCCACCCCACTCATCCTGCCTACCCCCATTTCTTGAAGCTTCTAGCGTCTCTCAGAGTCATTTCAGCCCCAGCTTCTGTTGTCTCTTTGCCAGGAAACCCCCACTCAGGCTGTTTCCTCCCATCCCCCCCACCTCTGCTTCAGGGCTGAATCCCTGAGGAGAGCAGGGGAGGGTGGGGCACAAGTAAGGATGGATAGAGACCCTCCAAGGGGATCTGCCTGATGGCCCCCTCCCTCTCAGATTTTGGTTGCCAAGGAGGCAGCAGGAACAGCCTGTTCTCTGGGCTCCCATCGGAGCAGCTAGGCCTGGGCCCCGCCCTCTCTCCCTTCCTTCCCTCCCAGACTGTTGCTAGGAAGCACCCCAAGATTTCTCAGGGTCCAATCCCTAGAAACCAGAGGATCCAGATATCTTTCTGAAGAGCTTCCCCAAAAGCCTGGAAGCCAAGACCCCACGCAGCATCCTCCACCCCTGCCAAGAAGCCACAAACAGTTGGGGCGGCGGGGGGGGCGGCATTGAGGATTGAAACAGGGGACAGGCCCTCTACCAGCCTGCCCTGGAACACCTCCGTGGCCTGGGCCTCAGTAATCCACTCCTCCCCCACCTGGAGTTCCTGGGCTCTGGGTGATGTCAGCAAGTGATGAGGTGTCCAGCAGATACCCCTTGACTCTGCAGACACAGCCCCACTTATTAGGGAGTTCTGGAAAGACAGCAGGGGAAACCAGCTAAGAGAACCTAATCCTCAGGTGTTTCTCCCCCTTAGTGATCTTTCAATCAAGAAAAGGTAGTGGAAATGGATAAAAGAAAGGGGGGGACAGTTTATGGGAGTTGGGGATCAGGTGGCTGGCAGAGATGAGAGACTGGGAAATTCACCAATAATTGACCTGCTAAGGGTAAAGGGGCCACTTAATGTCCTCCTCCCAATCATCTTTGTGCCATCATGTGCCCTGGGTATGGGTCACAAAGCAGAGGGCCTGGGAAGGGACTCAGGCCTGGCTGAGCCTTGCTCTTGGTAGCTGAGGGAAGAAGTGGAAAAAGAAGCTGACACCTTCTCCAGGTTGCCTTTTAGGGGTTCTTCTACTTTTATTCATTCTTTTGATACCTTTTTTTTTTTTAAGATTTTATTTATTTATTTGAGAGAGAGAGAGAATGAGAGACAGAGAGCATGAGAGGGAGGAGGGTCAGAGGGAGAAGCAGACTCCCCGCCGAGCAGGGAGCCCAATGTGGGACTCTATCCTGGGACTCCAGGATCATGATCTGAGCCGAAGGCAGTCGCTTAACCAACTGAGCCACCCAGGCGCCCGATACCTTTTTTTTTTAAAGCATTTAATATGTGCCAGATATTGGACCCCCTAAATTTTCCAGCTTTTGGTTTCATACTCTTGCACAGAGCCCCCTCATCCTGCCTTTGCCAGGAGAGAGGGGAGGAGAGCTAGGGGCACAGTGTCCTTTACCATAGAGTTTGAACCTTACCATACTGCAGCCCTCCCCTCTCCAATGAAAGGAGATGGGACAAGCTGGTGTGGAGGCCAAGAGTATAGAGTGGTTCTCAGGGCCCGGAGGGAGGGGTGGTGCAAAGGAAATGGCAGGCTGGCTTCCTTTCCCATTATTGCTCGGGCCTCAGGATCACAGGACGTCTCTTCTCTGAGCTGGGAGTAGAGAGAGTAGAGAGGGAAGGCATCCTTCAGGGTGTTGGAGAGGAAACTTCAGGTCCAGAGAGGAAAACTCCAATGATTAGTTCAAATTCTGCTTTTCATCGTCCCGGCTGGTCTCTCTCTGGACCTCCATGGGGCAGTGGGAAGACAGACACAGGGAACTGTGGGAGATCCAGGAACTGTCCTGAGGTGGGTCCACCTTGTAGGCTTCTCCCCCCTCCTTCTCTCCCCCAGAGAGATAGAAAGTGGGGATTTGGATGTGGGACTGGTCGGGGAAGGGAACTGGTTTGGAACCAGCTGTGTATGAGTTTGTGGAAACAAGTCTTTCTTTCTCCATGCACCTGCTGCCAATTAACTCCCCAGAGTGGGGGGACCCAGGCAAGCTTCTAAAGAAAATATTCCAGCTAGGGGAGGCGAATGACTCAGTTTCCCTGTGGAGAGAAGGGATGCTGAAACCCTTTGTGCCTTGTACGCTTACCAAGTATTTCAATGTTTCTGGGTCTAGACTCTTGCCACTTTTCCTTACACTTCTTTCTAGCCTAGATAAGGAATGTCCCCATCCCTTTGGGTACCACAAAGCCCTATTCACCCACGGCCTCTTACCCAGCTCCAAGCCCATCACTCTGGCCTACCAGCTCCCTTTCTGCCATGGCTCCAGTGTTGCCATGTCACTCCACCTGGGTGGCTTCCATCTGCCTCAGTTTGCTGGGCGGACCCTTCCCCCGCCAGACTGGCCAACGAGATGAAGAGGTTGGGGCTTGGAACTAAGGGAGCAGAGGTGGGAGCTCAGCCTTTATCAGCGCTGAGGGGGAAGAAATGGACAGCAAAAGAAAGTGGGGCTAAGAAGGGTTTTTGAGAGGGGCTGTGTGGAGGGAGGGTTTCCTTTCCAGAGAGGATGCTGGTATTTCTTCTCTTACCCACAGGAGGATTTTCAGAGTCCCATCCTTGGGGAGAGAGGATCCAGCCAGGGAGCAGGTGGGTCCTAGGAAGCTAATGTGGTGTGGAGGGAAGAGGTGGTGTATGGAAAGGCTCTCTCTGATATTGACAGACCAGAGAGGCAGGACAGTCAAAGTAGAGAAATTGAAGATGGCCCATGTCCAGAGCTAAGGGAGTCCTCATAGTCCCTTAGGAGTCCAGTCCTTGGGGGAACTCTGCCAAACCTAGAAAAGGAGCTGCTGGTGAGAGGTGGGGGGACGGGGAAGGCAGATGGCCTGACTACAAAAGCCGCCTCCCTGCCACTGTGAAGTGGGAAGAAGGCACCCCTCCATCCCCCAGAGATCTGCCAGGCTTCCTGCCAGAGAGGGATGGTTTAAGCTCAGAATATCACTATCCTCAGGGCCCAGATATTCCCCCAAATGTACCCAACACCCACTAACTCAGTCAAGAGCAGTCACAAAGTTGACAGCTTCTCTCTAAGAGGGGCAGTTTGGGCTACGAGGGATGGGAAAGGAGCTATAGGATCCAGGAATGGCTCAAGGTGGGGGGCCCTGGGCTGCTGTAACCAGAAAGGAGTGAACGGAGGGAGCAGGCAAAGGTAGAGTTGGGGCCTGGGAGAAGAAGGGAGGCCAGGTTCATGTGAGGCTTCAGAGGAACAGAGTTTGTGGTCGTCTCAAGTGTGAGTGAATGTGGGGTTTGTGGTAGCCTCAGGTGGGGCCGGGGGCAGTTTGGAAGTTAAGCGTGAGAAGTCTGGGTTCTCCCTCCTTCCTGCTTTGGAAGCTTTGGCTCTACATATTTGGCAGCTGTTTTGCAGAAATGCTATTTCCCAGTGGTGTCACTTGGGTAGGCACAAAGGGGAGCAGAATGGAGGCGGTGTGTATGGGTGCATGGGGAGGGAGAAAGGCCATAGGCAGTAATGAACTTAGAGGATTGTGATCTGGCCCTCCTTCAGCTGCACTCTACCCCTCAGAACAGGGGTCCTTGTCTCCCTGCTGTGATTTTGCTCCTATACCCAGGATCCTGTTATTCTCTGTCCCAAGGGCCAACAAGTTTACTTCCATAGCCTGAGTGCACTGCGCTCCCAGATTCATCCCCCTAATGACTGATTTTGCCAGTGAAAGGGTGGCCAAATAATGGTTGCTGGGGAATATGGATGGAACTTGGCCTCATGGACTGGGATATCAGACTTAGGGTATGGGATGGGGGAGCTGAAAGTAGGGGGTGGCAGAACACTGGCTGGGGCCTCCATGTTTACTCTTGTCCTAGGTTATAGATGTTAGGGACGATCTGTCCCCAGGACAGGGCAGGGATAAGGGCTGTATATAGAGAAGGCTCAGCCATTGAAGCCAGAGGTGAATAGCATTTGCTTCTGAGCTTCTCACTGGAGGGGGAAAAGAGGGCTAATGTCTAAAGCCCTGAATATAATTATGCACGATTTGGTTCCATAGGATAAGCAAGACATCATATTGTTTTTAATAAACTTTCAAAAAAAGAACAGTTTTAGATTTACAGGAAAAGATTTGAAGATAGTAGGGGGTCCCCACGTATGCCATAGCCAATTTCTCCTTTTATTAGCCTCTTACATTAGTATGGTATTTTTTACAGCTAATGAACGAATATTGATATGTCATTATTAACTAATGTCTATGCTTTACTCATATTCCTTAGTTTTCACCCAATGTTCTTCTTCGGTTCCAGGATGACATCCGGGATGCCAAGTTACATTTAATAATTATGTCTCCTTAAGCCCTCTTGGCTATGACAGTTTCTTAGACTCCCCTTAGTTTTGATAACTTTAACCTCCATTTCCTCCTTACTTTCCTCCTTACTTCTCCCCCTATTCAAGCAGTATGCAGGGCCAGGAGATTTTGGGAGGACTGCCAAATTTGGGGGTTAAATGGTGATGTGTGTGCAATTGATCAAGCCCCAATGTAGCCTCTGGAATACAGATGTGGAAATAAGAACTCTGGTACACCCAGGGGTGTAGGAGCACCAAAAAAACAAAAACAAAAACGAAAACCAAAACAAAACCACAAAAACCAAAACCGTTAAAACACCAAAAAAACCAAACCAAAACAAAAACAAAAACCAAAAAGGAAAAAAGAAAAAAAAAAAAGGTCAAGAAAGAGGAAAACGTATTGCTGAACGAACGCCACACCCCTGCTATGCCTAGTAACTAGCATGTAATGAAAGGGTGTCAGAATATCATTTAAATGCCTGGTCGACAGTGACGTCTTTGGGCGACGCTTGCTTGCGAACGGTCTTTCGAGAGCTCTCCGCTCCCTCCGCTCCCTGAGTCTGATGCTTCAGCTCGTACCTGTCCTTCTCTAAAGCAGAGAGACAATGCGGGCTCGCTAACGGAGTCCCTTAGCTTCCCTGCTAGCCCAGTCCAAGGAACTACAATTCCCAGAAGACCGAGTCCAAGGAACTACAATTCCCAGAAGACATGTCTCTTGCTGCATTCTTATTGGCTCATGTTTGTTATTCCCAGCCAATAGAAGTTAAGCTCTTTGATAAGTGCCAAGATGGCGATACCTAGGATCTAGGACTAGCTTGCACGGTAGGCTCAAAATTGGGGAGGTGGTGGCTGAAAAGGAAATAGGGAGTTACAGTTTCAAGGTTGGGGAAGGTGGAGGAAATGGTGGAAAAAACTGTGGATTTGGGGTGGTAGGGGCTGAGGGACGCAGCCAGAGCTAAGGGCGTAATTAGGCAATCGGAATAGGCTTAACCCCTTGCCACCCTCTTCACTCTTTTTATTAAGCCCCTTTGACACCCTTTTCTTAGTGCTCCAGTTGATTCAGGAGGGAGGAACCTGACAGAATCCCTTCCTTATCCTCTTCCCCGTTTTTTCTTTCTGATTCCTCTGCCTGCCTTAAATCTTCCTATATCCGTTTCATTCAACTCGGCCCTCCCCTGTTCTTTCCTTCAGAATCCCCTCTCCCCTTCTCTTAGCTCAGTCTCTTCCACCTTAGAGCTGACCGCCGCCGGCCCCTTCTCAGAGTGAAATCATGAAGGTAGTGAACTTGAAGCAAGCCATTTTGCAAGCCTGGAAGGAGCGATGGAGTGACTACCAGTGGGCAATCAACATGAAGAAATTCTTCCCCAAAGGAGCCACCTGGGACATTCTCAACCTAGCAGGTCTCAAGTGAAGTAGGAAGGATGGGAGGGCTAAACCCAGAAAAGCTATAACCACTCAGTCTTGCTTTGTTATTCCCCTTGCAGAAGCACTACTGGAGCAGGCCATGATTGGACCTTCCCCCAATCCTCTCATCCTGTCCTACCTGAAGTATGCAATTAGTTCCCAGGTAAACTGCCCCACCTATTCCAGAGAGTGAGGATTTGAAGGTAAAAGACTTGGAGTATAGTTGTCAGCTTACACTTTGTAGGTGAATTTGTTTGAACACAACACTTCTCTGAGCCTCAGTTTTCTTGTGAAAATAATAACACTTCATTGGTTGTGATGAATGTTACATTAACTTGTTCTATCAGTAAATAGTCATGAATGTGTCAGATAGTGGTGTAGGCCGTGGGGATATAGCTGTGAGCAAGACCTTATTCCAGCACACAAGGAATTTAGTGGGTAATAACAGACATGAAAATAAGCAGTCAGTCACAGGATGGGTTTGTGATGTAGGTTAAGACAGTACTAGGGGAGTATGTGAGAGAGGCACGGAATTCAGTCTGAGCAATCAGGGAAGGCTTTCTGGAGAAAGTGATATTTAAACCAAGACCTTATTGTTAAATAGGAGCCAAGCAGATTGGTGAGAGTGTACAAAGCAGAAAGAAAAGCATATATAAAGGCTGGGAGACAAAAATCACATGTTGTTTAGGAGCCGAAAATAATTTATATGGCTAGAGCAGTAGTTTTGGTCTCAGGACCCTTTCATGCTCTTAAAAACTATTGAGACTCCCGCAAAGCTTTTGTTTATATGTATTACATCTATCCATATTTACCATTTTAGAAACGAAAACTGAGAAATTTAAAAAATATTTATGAACTTATTTAAAAGTAACAAAAAGTAAAGTCTATTAAATAAAGCCTGTTACATTACATGTTAATATAAATAACATTTTAATGAAAACCATATTTTCCAAAACAGAAAAGCTAGTGAGGAAAGTGGCTTTGTTCTACGTTTTTACAAATCTCTTTAATGGTTTAATAGAAGACAGCTGAATTCTCATATCTGCTTCTGCATTCAGTTGTTGCAGTGGGCTATTTTGGTTGAAGTGTATGAAGAAAGTCTGTCCTCACACATCAGCTATTTAGTTAGTTGGTTTTTTTTTTAAAGATTTTATTTATTTATTTGAGAGAGAGAATGAGATAGAGAGAGCATGAGAGGGGGGAGGGTCAGAGGGAGAAGCAGACTCCCCGCTGAGCAGGGAGCCCGATGCGGGACTCAATCCCGGGACTCCAGGATCGTGACCTGAGCCGAAGGCAGTGTCTTAACCAACTGAGCCACCCAGACGCCCTCAGCTATTTAGTTTGAAAAGGGCAGAGAATGTTAATAAGCTTTTCAGATAAATTGGATATTCATTGACACGCTGAATTCAACAGGTGATGTGAAACCACATCAATGAACTTAAAAAAAAATAATTAGTTAATTATTTTTTAAGTAAGGTCTACACGAGACATGGGGCTTGAATTCACAACCCTGAGATCAAGAGTCACACATGCTCTACCGACTGAGCCAGCCAGGCGCCCCTCAATGAGCTTCTTATACTCTGTTACATTAAAATCCATTGGTCTCTGTCTTGCACTTTGAACAGATCTGTTAGTCATGCATGATTTTATAATATCATGAATTGGTCATGTGGAAAATATCTGTTACTGAGTTACACAGATATTCCAATTGTTGACACATTTAATTATATGATTCACATGTCATGGAGCCTATGGGACATTCCACATGCTGTTGTGGGAGAATGAGAGTAAAAAAGGCAAATAACATCTTAGCAGTATTTAAAAAATAGTTTTATTATTTATTTATTTTTAAAGATTTTGTTTATTTGACAGAGAGACACACAGTGAGAGAGGGAACACAAGTAGGGAGTGGGAGAGGGAGAAGCAGGCTTCCTGCGGAGCAGGGAGCCCGATGCGGGACTCGATCCCAGGACCCTGGGATCATGACCTGAGCCGAGGGAAGACGCTTAACGACTGAGCCACCCAGGTGCCCCTAAAAAATAGTTTTAATCTCACAGACTGTAGGGGTTCCTGGACCGTATTTTGAGAACTACTGGGCTAGCACTTCAAGAAGGAGACTGGCTTAGGGAGACATAGGGAGGCCTGTGGGTGATAAAGGACCTGTGGGTGATGCTAAAGAGTTTGGACTTTATCCTAGGGTGATGAGTAATCATTTAAAGAGTTTTAAGTGGAGGAATGGTGTGGTAGGATTTATGTGTGTGTGTGTGTATAGATATTTAACATGCAATAAAATGCATAGACCTTAAGATGAATTCAGTGAGTTTTAGCAATTGTATATACCCATGTCACTAACGTTCAAAATAAGATACAGAACATTTCCATTCTCCCAGAAAGTTCTCTTGTGCCCCTTTGTAGCCCGTCCTACAACCACTAAATGTTTTCTGTCACTGTAGATTAGTCTTGTCTATATTCGGATTTCATAGAAATGGAATCATGCATGGGGCGCCTGGGTGTCTCAGTCATTAAGAGTCTGCCTTCGGCAGGGTGGGACATCGGAGGGGGAGACGAACCATGAGAGACAATGGACTCTGAAAAACAAACTGAGGGTTCTAGAGGGGAGGGGGGTGGGAGGATGGGTTAGCCTGGTGATGGATATTAAAGAGGGCACGTTCTGCATGGAGCACTGGGTGTTGTACACAAACAATGAATCATGGAACACTACATCAAAAACCAATGATGTAACGTACGGTGATTAACATAACAATTAAAAAAAAAAAAAGAGTCTGCCTTTGGCTCAGGTCATGATCCCAGGTCCTGGGATCGAGCACCGCATTGGGCTTCCTGCTCGGCAGGAAGCCTGCTTCTCCCTCTCCCACTTCCCCTGCTTGTGTTCCCTCTCTCGCTGTATCGCTCTCTGTCAAATAAATAAATAAAATCTTAAAAAAAAAAAGAAAGAAATGGAATCATATAGCAAACACTTGATACTCTGTCTTCTTTTGTTTAACATAAATGTTTTTGAGAGGTGCCTGGGTGGCGCAGTTGGTTTTGGCTCAGGTCGTGGTCTCAGGGTTGTGAGATGGGGCCTGGTGCTGGGTTCTGTGTTCAGTGTGGAGTCTCCTTGGGGCTCTCCCTTCCTCTGCTCCTGCCCCTTGTGCTCTCATTCTCTCTCTCAAATAAATAAATAGGTCTTTAAAAAAAATAAATGTTTTTGAGATTTATCTCTGTGGTTGTTTATGTGATCAGTTCATTCTCTTTTATTTTTATTTAAGATTTTATTTCTTTATTTGACAGAGAGAGAGAGAGAGCACAAGCAGGGGAAGCGGCAGGCAGAGGGATAGGGAGAAGCAGTCTCCTTGCTGAGCAAGGAGCCCAACTCGGGCTTGATCCCAGGACTTCGGGATCATGATCTAAGCCGAAGGCAGACGATTAATCGACTGAGCCACCCAGGTGCCCCAGTTCATTCTCTTTAAATTGCTGAGTAGTATCCCTCAGGTGGCATGTAGTTCTTGTACTTCCTTTTTCCTCTTGGCTTATGTCTGCTTTCCATGTGAGCACATATTCATCTACCTTATTCTTTTTAACTGCTGCATAATGTTCCATATGTACTGTAATAGAGGTTTTTAATTTTTTACTGTTATACTCATTGTTTCATTGAACTTTCATTTAAAAAAAAAAAAAGACTTTATTTATTTATTTGAGAGAGAGAGAGCACGAGCAGAGGGAGGGGCAGAGGGAGAAGCAGACTCCCTGCTGAGTGGGGAGCCCGATGTAGGACTCAGTCCCAGGACTCTGAGATCATGACCTGAGCCAAAGTCAGACATTTAACCGACCGAGCCACCCAAGGAGTCCCTCATTGAACATTCTTATACTTACTTGTCTGCACTTCTGGGAATGTTTCCCTAGTATAGATACCTAGAAATGGAATTGCTAGTTTAAAGAATTCCCACAGGGGCGCCTGGGTGGCTCAATCAGTTAAGCGTCTGCCTTCAGCTCAGGTCATGATCCCGGGGTCCTGGGATCGAGTCCTGCATCAGGCTCCCTGCTCCGCGGGAAGCCTGCTTCTCCCTCTCCCACTTCCCCTGCTTGTGTTCCTACTCTCACTGTCTCTGTCTCTGTCAAATAAATAAATAAAATCTTTAAAAAAAAATAAAAAAATGAAGGGGACAGCTCTCAAAAATAAAGAAAGAAAGAAAGAAAGAAAGAAAGAAAGAAAGAAAGAAAGAAAGAAAGAATTCCCACATATTCAGGGTGCCTGGGTGGCTCAGTTAAGCATCTGATTTGATTTCGACCCAGGTCATGATCTCAGGGTTGTGAGATCGTGCCCCGTGTAAGGCTCCATGCTGGGCCTGGAGCCTGCTTAAGATTCTCTCTCCCTCTCCCTCTCCCTCTGCCCCTCCCCCCTCCCTCCCTCTCTAAAAAAAATATAAAGAAAAAGAATACCTCCATATTCAGTTGCAGTAGATCCTGCAAATTGCCCTCTAGAAAGGATGGTATTGGTTTACACCCCCTCCATAGTGTTTGATAGTGTTTCCCAACACCTTTCCAATGCTGGATAGAATTTTTTTTTTTTTTTAAGATTTTATTTATTTATTTGACAGAGAGAGACACAGCTAGAGCAGGAACACAAGCAGGGGGGAGTGTAAGAGGGAGAAGCAGGCTAAGTGCTGAGCAGGGAGCCCGATGCGGGGCTCTATCCCAGGACCCCAGGATCATGACCTGAGCTGAAGGCAGACGCTCAACGACTGAGCCACCCAGGTGCCCCTGGATAGAATTTTTTTAAATTCCTTTCCAGAAGGAAAAAATTACATCACATTATAATTTGTATTTCCATAACTGTGATGTTGAGCACTTTTTTTTATATGTTTATTGGCTCTCTGTATGACTTCTGGGAATTGCTTACGCATATCATTTGCCCATTTTTCTTTTGTTTGTTTTTTTGTTGTAAAAGCTTTATTGAAATATAAATCACATAGTATACAATTTACCCACTTAAAGTATACAGTTTACTGAATTGTAGTATTTTCAGAGTTGTGCAACCACCACCACAGTCAGTTGAGAACATTTCATCACCCCAAGAAAAATTCTTACTGATTTTTAAGTGTCTTAATATAATTGATCTTGTCATCTTTATCTGTTATTTATGTTTGAAATTTTCTATAACTTTTTTTAACTTTTTGTTTTTTTTTTCTTTTATTTTTAAAAATGTTTTATTTGATTGACAGAGAGAGAGAGCACACACAAGCAGGGGGAGTGGCAGGCAGAGGGAGAAGCAGGCTCCCTGCTAAGCAAGGAGCCTGACTCGGGGCTAGATCCCAGGACACTGGGATTATGACCCAAGCCGAAGGCAGACACTTAACTGACTGAGCCACCCAGGCACCCCTGGTTTTATTTTCTTAGCATGCAGAAATTTTTAATGTTTTTATTGTCAGATTTAACCATTTTTTCTTTTTTTTTTTTTAAAGATTTTATTTATTTATTTGAGAGAGAGAGAGCACATGAGAGGGGGGAGGGTCAGAGGGAGAAGCAGACTCCCTGCTGAGCAGGGAGCCTGATGCGGGACTCGATCCCGGGACTCCAGGATCATGACCTGAGCCGAAGGCAGTCGCTTAACCAACTGAGCCACCCAGGCGCCCTAACCATTTTTTCCTATATGGCTTTTGTCTTGCTGAAGGGCTTCCCTGCTCCAAGGATCAAAATATGTTCTTCTCCAATTTCTGCCAACACTTCGCTTTTATTTTTTGTATTTATTTTGTTTAATCCATTTAGAATTTATTTTTTTATTTTTAATTTTTTTTTACAATTCACTTTACCATTTTTTTTATTATGTTATGTTAATCCCCATACATTACATCATTAGTTTTTGATGTAGTGTTCCATGATTCATTGTTTGCTTGTAACACCAAGTGCTCCATGCAGAACGTGCCCTCTTTAATACCCATCACCAGGCTAACCCATCCTCCCACCGCCCTCCCCTCTAGAACCCTCAGTTTGTTTCTCAAAGTCCATAGTCTCTCATGGTTTGTCTTCCCCTCCGATTTCTACCCCTTTATTTTTCCCTTCCTGCTATCTTCTTCTTCTTCTTCTTCTTTTTTTTTTTTTTTAACATACAATGTATTATTTGTTTCAGAGGTACAGGTCTGTGATTCAACAGTCTTACACAATTCACAGCACTCACCATAGCACATACCCTCTCCATTGTTTATCACCCAGCCACCCCATCCCTCCCACCCCCCAACCACTCCAGCAACCCTCAGTTTGTTTCCTGAGATTAAGAATTCCTCATATCAGTGAGGTCATATGATACATGTCTATCTCTGATTGACTTATTTCGCTCAGCATAATACCCTCCAGTTCCATCCACGTCGTTGCAAATGGCAAGATTTTATTCCTTTTTGGGGCGCCTGGGTGGCTCGTTGTTAAGCGCCTGCCTTCAGCTCAGGTCATGATTCCAGGGTCCTGGGATCGAGCCCCGCATTGGGCTCCCTGCTCTGCGGGAAGCCTGCTTCTCCCACTCCCACTCCCCCTGCTTGTGTTCCTGCTCTCACTATCTCTCTCTGTCAAATAAATAAAATCTTAAAAAAAAAAAAAAAAGATTTCATTCTTTTTGATGGCTGCATAATATTCCATTGTGTGTATGTGTGTATGTGTATATATATATATATATACCACATCTTCTTTATCCATTCATCTGTCGATGGACATCTTGGCTCTTTCCACAGTTTGGTTATTGTGGACATTGCTGCTATAAACATCAGGGTGCACATACCCGTTCGGGTCCCTGCATTTGTATCTTTGGGGTAAATACCCAGTAGTGCAATTGCTGGGTCATAGGGTAGCTCTATTTTCGACTTTTTGAGGAACCTCTATACTGTTTTCCAGAGTGGCTGCACCAACTTGCATTCCCACCAACAGTGTAGGAGGGTTCCCCTTTCTCCGCATCCCCGCCAACATCTGCCGTTTCCTGACTTGTTAATTTTAGCCATTCTGACTGGTGTGAGGTGGTATCTCATTGAGGTTTCGATTTGGATTTCCCTGATGCCGAGCGATGTTGAGCACTTTTTCATGTGTCTGTTGGCCATTTGGATATCTTCTTTGGAAAAATGTCTGTTCATGTCTTCTGCCCATTTCTTGATTGGATCATTTGTTCTTTGGGTGTTGAGTTTGATAAGTTCTTTATAGATTTTGGATACTAGCCCTTTATCTGGTATGTCATTTGCAAATATCTTCTCCCATTCTGTCAGTTGTCTTTTGGTTTTGTTGTTTCTTTTGCTGTGCAAAAGCTTTTTATCTTGATGAAGTCCCAATAGTTCATTTTTGCCCTTGCTTCCCTTGCCTTTGGCGATGTTTCTAGGAAGAAGTTGCTGCGGCTGAGGTCGAAGAGGTTGCTGCCTGTGTTCTCCTTAGGATTTTGATGGACTCCTGTCTCGCATTTAGGTCTTTCAACCATTTTGAGTCTATTTTTGTGTGTGGTGTAAGGAAATGGTCCAGTTTCATTCTTCTGCATGTGGCTGTCCAATTTCCCCAACACCATTTGTTGAAGAGACTCTCTTTTTTCCATTGGACATTCTTTCCTGCTTTGTCGAAGATGAGTTGAGCAGAGAGTTGAGGGTCCATTTCTGGGCTCTCTGTTCTGTTCCATTGATCTATGTGTCTGTTTTTGTGCCAATACCATACTGTCTTGATGATGACAGCTTTGTAATAGAGCTGGAAGTCCAGAATTGTGATGCCACCAGCTTTGCTTTTCTTTTTCAACATTCCTCTGGCTATTTGGGGTCTTTTCTGGTTCCATACAAATTTTAGGATTATTTGTTCCATTTCTTTGAAAAAAGTTGATGGTATTTTGATAGGGATTGCATTAAATGTGTAGATTGCTTTAGGTAGCATAGACATTTTCACAATATTTGTTCTTCCAATCCATGAGCATGAAACCTTTTTCCATTTCTTTGTGTCTTCCTCAATTTCTTTCATGAGTATTTTATAGTTATCTGAGTACAGATTCTTTGTCTCTTTGGTTAGATTTATTCCTAGGTATCTTACGGTTTGGGGTGCAATTGTAAATGGGATTGACTCCTTAATTTCTCTTTCTTCTGTCTTGTTGTTGGTGTATAGGAATGCCACCAATTTCTGTGCATTGTTTGTTTTTTTTTTAAAGATTTTATTTATTTATCTGAGACAGAGAGAATGAGAGAGACAGAGAGCACATGAGAGGGGGGAGGGTCAGAGGGAGAAGCAGGCTCCTCGCCGAGCAGGGAGCCCGATGCGGGACTCGATCCAGGGACTCCAGGATCATGACCTGAGCCGAAGGCAGTCGCTTAACCAACTGAGCCACCCAGGCGCCCTGTGCATTGATTTTATATCCTGCCACTTTACTGAATTCCTGTATGAGTTCTAGCAGTTTTGGGGTGGAGTCTTTTGGGTTTTCCACATAAAGTATCATATCATCTGCAAAGAGTGAGAGTTTGACTTCTTTGCTGATTCGGATGCCTTTTATTTCTTTTTCTTGTCTGATTGCATACCACCCTGAATGCGCCCGATCTCGTCTGATCTTGGAAGCTAAGCAGGGTCGGGCCTAGTTAGTACTTGGATGGGAGTCCATTTAGAATTTATTGTGGTGTGAGGAAGAGATCCAAACTTACTTATTTTTCCAAATAGATGGACAGTTGGCTCAACTGCCTTTATTGAATAGGCCATTCATCCGTATCCTAAATTCTCTTACAAAGGTCTATTTCTTGATATTTTAGTTTAGTTCATTGATATATTTGTCTCTGCTTGCACTAGTACTTTACTGTTTTATTACTATACTTTTATAGTA
Organism: Mirounga leonina; assembly: GCF_011800145.1. NCBI lineage: Eukaryota > Metazoa > Chordata > Mammalia > Carnivora > Phocidae > Mirounga > Mirounga leonina. The sequence goes on along the minus strand of NW_023270503.1, from coordinate 25,605,504 downwards.
TGTTTGATGTCTGGTTAGGCAAGTCTTCCCTTAGTTGTTTTATTTTTCAAAAATTTCTTGGGTGTTTTCAGGCATTTTCTTTTCCAAATTTTAAAGTCACCTGTTAAATTCTTTTAAAAAGTCCGGTTGTATTTTGATGGAGATTTCCTTGACTTTGTGGATCTGGGGAATTTGTGGATTAATTTTAGAAAGATCACTGTGGTGGTAGTTAGAAGAATGAGTTGGAGGGAGGTAAGACAGAAGGCAGGGAGACCATTTAATCAGGCATATGTATATTTTTAAAGTTTATTTATTTAAGTAATCTCTACCACCATCCTGGGGCTCAAACTCATGACCCTGAGATGAAAAGTCACATGCTCTTCTACTGAGCCAGCCTTGCACCCAGGCTTTTTTTTTTTTTTGCCAAGGATCAGATAGTAAATACGTTCCACTTTGCAGGCCATGTGGTCTCTGTCACCATTATTCTGTCATTATAGTTTGAAAGCAGATATAGATAGTATATAAGTAAATGGACATGCCTGTGGTCTGATGAAACTTTATTATTTTTTTTAAAAAAGATTTTATTTGAGAGATTGAAAGTGAGCAAGAGAGAGAGAGGAGCAGGGGGAGGGGCAGAGGAGGAGGAAGAAGCAGACTCCTTGCTAAGCAGGGAGCCCGATAAGGAGGGAAGCCCAACATGGGGCTTGATCCCAGGACTGGGATCATGACCTGAGCTGAAAGCATATGGTTAACCAACCGAGCCACCCAGGCGCTCTTCCCCCCCCCGCCCCCGCCCCAATGAAACTTTATTTACAAAAGAGGGTGATGGGTCCAATTTGGCTTTTGAGCCATGGTTTTCCAACTCCTGATTAGGCTATTGCAGTAATTCAGGTAAGAGATGATATTAGCATAAGCATGGGAAGTGGCAGCAGAGAAGAAGATCAATTCAAGAACAAGGAGGTGGCAAATGAGAGGGTTTAGTGATTACCAGGATGAGGGGCATGAGAGAGAGGAAGAAATCATGGCTGATGGGATCATAAGGAGACAGTGAGAGAAGTGTAGGGCCGTTGTTGGGGTGCAGCTGAGTGGGGGAGAGGACATTGATTTTGGCTATTTTTTTTTTTAAGATTTTATTTATTTATTTGACAGAGAGACAGTGAGAGAGGGAACACAAGCAGGGGGAGCGGGAGAGGGAGAAGCAGGCTTCCCGTGGAGCAGGGAGCCCGATGTGGGGCTCGATCCCAGGACCCTGGGATCAAGACCAGAGCCAAAGGCAGAAGCCTAATGACTGAGCCACCCAGGCGCCCCTGGCTATTTTTTTTTTAAATATTTATTTATTTATTTGAGAGAGAGAGCAGGCATGGTCGGGAGGGGCAGAGGGAGAGGGAGAGAGAGTTCCAAGCTGACTCCACGCCAAGTGTGGAGCCTGACGCAGGGCCCGATCTCACAACCCTGAGATCATGACCTGAGCCGAAACCAAGAGTCGGACACTCAACCAACTGCACCACTTAGGTGCCCCTGGCCTTTTTTTTTTTAAATAGTTTTTCTTTTCTTTTTTTAAAATATATTTTATATATTATATATATTAAATATTTAATACATTTTTTAATCATATATATTTTTAGTGGCATCTGGGTGGCTCAGTCATTAAGCATCTGCCTTCGGCTCAGGTCATGATCCCAGGGTCCTGGGTTCGAGTCCCGCATCAGGCTCCCTGTTCAGCAGGAAGCCTGCTTCTCCCTCTCCCACTCCCCCTGCTTGTGTTCCCTCTCTCGCTGTGTCACTCTCCGTCAAATAAATAAATAAAATCTTTAAAAAATATATATGTATAGGGGCGCCTGAGTGGCTCAGTCGTTAAGCGCCTGTCTTCGGCTCAGGCCATGATCCCAGGACCCTGGGATCGAGCCCCAGATCGGGCTCCCTGCTCAGCGGGAGGCCTGCTTTTCCCTCTTCCCTATTTAAAGATTTATTTATTTTAGAGAGAGAGCTAGAGCACGAGCAGGGGGATGGGCAGAGGGAGAAGGAGAAAGAGAATCTCAAACAGACTCTCAACTGAGCACAGAGCCCAATGTGGGCTTGATCCCATGACCATGAGCTTATGACCTGAGCTGAAATCAAGAGTTGGACTCTCAACCAACTGAGCCACCCAGGCGCCCCTGATTTTGGCCTTCTTAAGTAAGGTGGCCTGTGTGGACTATCAAAGAGAAAATACTTGGTAGGCAGTTGAACATACCTGTGTGGAACTTAGAAGAAGAGACCTAGACTGGTACTGTTGATTTTGGAGTTGTCAACTGCAGATGGTAATTGAAGCTGTGGACATGGACAATAGTGCCCAGAGAGGGTGGAGAGTGAGCAAAAAAAATGACCCAAGCCAAATTCCCGAGGAACCAATCACATGTAGGGAACACACATAGGAAAAGGATTCCTCATAAGAGTCTGAAAAGAAGTCTAAGAGCAGGAGAGAGAGCATGGTGGTTAACTGGAAATGGGGGATCTGTGGGAAGTTCTCTCAAAGACAGAAGAATCTCGAGATGTGTAAACACTGATGGGAAGGCAAGAGGGAGAGCAAGGCTGAAGTAACAGTGAGAGAAATAAATGTATATGCGGGAGCTTCAGTACTTGTAAAGTGCTATGCAAAATTAGGCATTGATTCTTCCTTCAGAGTCAAGAGCTCTTCGGTCCAGTGCTGTGCACGTGGAGGGCACTTAGGAGTAGTTGGGGGTGTTTACTATCAAAAGCAGAGGAGAGGAGAGAGCAGCCGCTGGTCAGTCTGGGCTAGCCAGGTGTGCAGTGGGCCACATAGAGGGGCTCCCACCTCAGGGGCTGGTGGTAGCTTAGAACTCCTATGTTGATAGATATATTAAGAGTGAAAGAGGTTAAATACTGTTGTGAAAAACAGTAACAGTTCGCCATGTGGAAAGTATTTTTAGGTCTCAAGAGTAGCAGTGCTTTATTGATAACTGTTAGCAAAAACTTACTGGATGGAATTCTGAATTTGGAGACCATAAATATATTAGAACGTACAGCGTCCCTCAGAACATACAGAATTGGGGGGGGAGTTGCTCTTCTGGTAGTTTGGGGTCCGTTTCAGTGGGAACATCCAGCTCCCCCTTCAGGTTGGTATCCAACAAGGTTCAGGTCTCTGCCAAGCTCTTGCTATGGGGACATCAGCTATAAATAAACAAACACTCGCCTGGAACGTTATGGTCATCCTGCCCAGGCAGGCTCCCAACTTTTTGATCACCATCAGACACCAGCTATGGGTTCACAGAACATCTTGCTGAGAGCGGCGCTAAACGCTAATTGTGTATTTAAGTCCTCTGTGTGTTTTGCTCTTGTTTATTTAAGAATAGCAGTTAAAGGTGTCTGAACAGAGAGCACTCTGTTGGAGAAATTATACACAGAAGGCATTGCCGTGCATGTAAAATTCACCATACTAAGGCCATTGAGGCTGACTTCGCTTTCTCCTTAAATCTTTGGAAATTTCTATTCCTCTAGGGAAGACAGCCCACAAGGCTGGTGATTATCCTGACAGTTTCTGTCATTGTATTCTGCTTTTTTATTTTGGTGTATTTTGCCACTGGTGTTGAGTATATAAATGTAACTACTTTCTAAAGTATTACTCATATTTTATCAGCATGCTGTAACTATTTTTTAAAAATATGACAACTTAGAAGGCTTTCCGTAGGTTTTAATTTCATTCAGGACACATTAGTTATTTCTTTTGAACTACAACTCTAATCTTATGATGGTGATGAATAGGTTTTACTAACAGAGGTTTATTTATTTTATTTATTTTAATTTTTTAAAAGATTTTATTTATTTATTTGTGAGAGACAATGAGAGACCGAGAGCACGAGAGTGAGGAGGGTCAGAGGGAGAAGCAGACTCCCTGCCGAGCAGGGAGCCCGATGCGGGACTCGATCCCGGGACTCCAGGATCATGACCTGAGCCGAAGGCAGTCGCTTAACCGACTGAGCCACCCAGGCGCCCCAGAGGTTTATTTTTAAAGTACAATTTTTTCAGAATGCTAGTTCTGAGAATTCAGTCCAAAGCAGTGAAGACTTACTGAGGACCTACTATGTGCTAGGCGCAGGCTAGGTTCTAGAGAAACAGATATAAATTCACCACTATTTCTGTTCCCAGGGAGCTCACAGTTCAGATAGGATTTCCCTTAGTCAAATAAGCTTGGAAAGTATTGCTTACTTTGTCTCCGTTTATCTTGGAGGTTCTCATTGTATACACGCATATTATGATTTAGAGATACTCTATAGTAAAGAAAGCTCTTTATATTTATTTATTCCACAGTTTCTCAAATTAATATCACACAGAAGTTCTGTGTGTGTGTGTGCGTGTGTGTGTAAAATTTTTTAACATCTTGGGGAATCTTTGGAATAACATCATGCAATAGAAATTGCTACAGTAACAGAAATGCTCTACATCTGTGCCGTCCGATACAGTAGCCGTAGCCACATGTAGCGACGTGGCTAGTCTGACTAAGGAGCTGAATTTTAAATTTTATTTAATTTAAACTTAAACAGCCACATGTGGCTATGGCTTCTCTATCGAACAGTGCAACCTTGGAAGCTACTTTGAGAAATGCTGATCCAGGGTATGTCTTTCCTTACTCATTCTACAGACATTCTCAGCAAGTTCACGGTGGTCACTGAGTAAAAGCGTCCTTGTCCTCAAGGAGCTCCTGGTTTGGTGGGGGCAACAGGCACCCACTGTGTCGTGATGGGTATAAGGCAATTAGTTGGAGCACATGGGGAAGAATTTCTCGGTGGGAGGTTGGGATTGATCAGAGAAGGTGTCCTGGAGGAGTCCTAGAGAGCAGGTCCTAGAGAATCAGTAAGAGTGTGCATAATGAAATTCCCTACCTACTTCAAGGTGCAGGTGCTACCTGTTCCTTGCAGGGAATGTTTGTTCGTCTCCATTTCTTGTCCAAATAAAAGTACCCTTTATAGAACTTGTAGGAGTAAAGTAACATAACCTCATTCCTGTCCATTCTTCTGCCTACCAACAGTCATTTGAACCTTGTATGTAGTGGACAGTGAGTGGCATGTGAACATGGAACTCGGTACCTTTGAATGCCCACCCTCATCTTATCAGTGGGTGTATGCTGATGATGTCATTTACGGTGATTGCGATAGAAGCAGGAATAGGGACAATGCCTCTCTTTCAGTGGGTTGAGGAAGGCCTCTTGAAGGGGTTGAGGTTTTTGGAGAGCTGCAGAAACTTTAAGTGTCAGTATTTGATCCTGTCAGCTGTGTGACACTTGTCTGAACTTTGTCTTTCTTCTTTCCCTCCAGATGGTGTCCTACTCCTCTGTCCTCACAGCAATCAGTAAGGTATGACCATAGCCACTCATGAGCTAGGTGGAGGGCAGGGGGAGCAGAGAGATAATAGTCATAGGTGGGACCCCACCTCCTTGACTGCTCTGATCATGCAAACTCTGAGGCTGGACAGGCAGCACATGATGGCATTGCTGTGTTCCATTGGAGGGAGGGGGATCCTGGCAAGTGGAGGCTGGATATTAGGAGCCAATTTCCAATGTTGAAAGAATGCCGGGGGCGGCTGGGTGGCTCAGTCGTTAAGTGTCTGCCCTCGGCTCAGGTCATGATCCCAGGGTCCTGGGATTGAGCCCTGCATCGGGCTCCCTGCTCAGCCAGGAGCCTGCTTCTCCCTCTCCCACCCGCCCTGCTTGTGTTCCCTCTCTAGCTGTCTCTCTCTCTGTGTCAAATAAATAAATAAAATCTAAAAAAAAAAAAAAAGAAAGAAAGAATGCCGAGTCTGAAACCTGAGGTTGGAGGAAAGATGAGCAGGCATCCTGAATATGCCATCTGCCTCATGTGTGAGCCCAGGGGTTGACTGGGATGTTCCGTAGTATTGTTACTGTTCTTTCCACAGTTTGATGACTTTTCCCGGGACTTGTGTGTCCAGGCTTTGCTGGATATCATGGACATGTTTTGTGACCGACTGAGGTAATGGCAGGGCTCGTAACCTTCCAGCATTATCTTAGTGTCAGGGAGAAGCTCCTAGTCCATAGACTGACACCAACTCGATGAGGTCCCGCACTTCTTCCCTCTTGCTCATCTGCACCCACCCATCCCCATCCTTTTCTCCTTAGTCCCCTAGGACAAAAGGCCTTTTCTCTTTGGAGTGGCTCATTTGAAATCTTGCCCGGTGGAAGCCGACGGGGCTGTCTTCCCTAGGACTTTGCTAGCTTCCCAGCTCTCTTCCCCAGGAGGGGTGTGCCGGCCACTCTGGGGAACAGTGGTGTGGGTCATGTTTCAGCCTTTGGAGCGGAGACAGATTTTGCACCCTTTCCCCGGTAGCTGTCATGGCAAAGCCGAGGAGTGCATCGGGCTGTGCCGGGCCCTTCTCAGCGCCCTCCACTGGCTGCTGCGCTGTACTGCAGCCTCTGCCGAGCGGCTCCGGGAGGGGCTGGAGGCCGGCGCTCCAGCTCCAGCGGCCGGGGAGAAGCAGCTTGCCATGTGTCTGCTGCGCCTGGAGAAGACCCTCAGCAGCACCAAGAACCGGGCCCTGCTCCACATCGCCAAACTAGAGGAGGCCTGTATGTCCCCCTGGGTCCCCTGAGCCCCGCCTGCCGCTCTTCCCATAGCCGGTTCTTTAATTGAGAGGGGAGAGGCAGGATGCCATCCCACTTCTTTCCAGGAGGATCTGAAATCATCCCACTTCCTTTTTTTTCTCCCCATAAGCATTGCATACATCCCAGGGACTTGGGCAGGGTGGCACCCGAGCCAATCAACCAACAGGTATTTACTGAGCATTATTGTACGCCCAGCACTGTGCCAGGTGCTGGGGGCGGGGGGGCGGGGGGCTACCAAAGGAGCATGGGGCAGGGTCCCTGCCCTCAACAAACATACATGCTAGTGGGGAGCAAGACCAGTACATTAACATACATGGAAGAAATTAGAGGACGAGAGAAGCACACCATCCATCCTTGTGTTTGTCTTCACACTACTCGTCTGAAAGCACATGACTCTTGGGTTTGAGTGTTGCCTAACACGTCCCTTTAAACATGGTACCTGTCTGCTGTCAGGCCTGTTGGATCATGCACCTCTTGATTCAAGTGCAGATGTGAAATGTTGGAACCCTCCAGAGTCTGAGAGGAGACAGATCACCTGGTGGGAGGGGAGACTCTGGTGTTTCTGGTCATGGGGCCCAAGGCCATGGTCTTGTAGTGGCTTGAGACCATCTAAGGCTCTCTTACACTCCCAGTAACAAGAATGCTAGAATGGGTCACACCCAGGTCTTCAGGACCTGTTTGGAGAATTTATTATTAGGATTAGTATATTTGTTACTTCTCAAAGTATATTTGTTACTGTCAAAAGTCCAGAGAGATGATCCCTCCATAAAAATGGGCTGCGTTGACAGTGTCTTACCTATCTTGAGCCCTTGACAAATGTTTAGTGGCTTGAAAAGTAAATGAATATTTAACTTAATTTTAATGGATCTCGGGTCTTATCTTTTTGGTTTTTTTCCCCCATGCCACATGGAGGTTAACGGGCTAGTTGGTGCCAATATTCATCATTTGACCCTGTGGAGTTGTAACTAGGATAAGTGACTCAGAACTAAGTGCAAAATAATGCGGTATAGACCATTTCAAGCATTTAGGAGGAGAGGTCAGTGGGTTGGACTAATTGGGTGAGTTGTTGAAGTATCCGGGCTTGAACAAAGGCTTGAGGAGAGTGAGTTTGAGAGGTGGCAATGAGCCAAGCTGGGGCACCTACAGAGGGGGTGGGCGGTGAGAGCAGAGGCCTCAGCAGGGTGAGGCAGGGCTGAATCCAGAAGGCTGGTGAGGAATCTAGCTCGACAGCCGTAGAGAGTGGTGCCCACTTGCAAGGCTGGCCACTCCTGATGTGATTTGCGGCTGCCTCCCTGTTCCAGCCACTGGACCCCAGCCCTGCTGTGCCTCTCTCTGCCCCTGCCTGTGTTAGGCCATACGTAGGCTCTAAGGTCGGCTGCGTGCTTCCACTAGAAGGCAGGCCTCTGGGGCTAGTTTCTAGGGCCTTCACTGTTGGTGCTCACCCCCCTTCTAGAAAGAGTGCATGCTGCCCTCAGGCCCCTGGCCTCCATGTCATCCTCAGGGGAAACCTCCATGTGTGGTTTTGAGGGCCCAGGGGGGCCAAAGTTTTTTAGCTCAGGGCCAGTGTCTTCCTCTCGTCTGTTTCCCATCGTGTGTCTGCATTTCCTCTTCTTCACCAGCCTCCTGGACTGCCATTGAGCATTCTCTCTTGAAGCTTGGGGAGATCCTGGCCAGTCTCAGCAACCCCCAGCTCCGGAGCCAGGCTGAGCAGTGTGGCACGCTCATTAGGAGGTACCTGGCTCCCAGGCTGATCGGGCCCAGGGTGTGGGTGGGGAGTTGTGGCCCCTGGCCTCCACCCCTCTGCTCTCACCTGCTCTCCACCTCTTCCTGGCTCCTCACACTGTCCCCTGTATATCTGTTCCCTTCAGCATCCCCACAATGCTGGCTGTGCACTCGGAGCAGCTGCATAAGACTGGCTACCCCACGGTCCATGCGGTGGTCCTGCTCGAGGGCACCATGAACTTGACAGGCGAGACACAGCCCCTGGTGGAACAGTTGATGATGGTGAAGCGTATGCAGGTGGGGGGCCCAGAGCTGCTTCTCTTTCAACATGGCGGGCTGGCTACGTGGGGCAATGGGGAGGATTCTTCTGGTACTTCTTGGGAGAAAGGGGATTTCTCCTGATTCGCGGTGGAAAGCGGATCCCTGTCATGTGCGGTGGTGCCATTTCACGTGACATCCCTGCTTCTCACCCTGGAGTGGGGCAGTACCTGTTTGCACCGTCTCTGAGCTTGCCTGACCAGCCCCCACCTGCCCCCCACCCTGGGGCCTTCAGAAGATGAAGGGGGATGGGCACCCTCTTAGGCTTCACTCTCGGATCATCCCACAGCATATTCCCACCCCACTTTTTGTCCTGGAGATCTGGAAAGCTTGCTTTGTGGGGCTCATCGAGTCTCCCGAGGGTACAGAGGAGCTCAAGTGGACAGCTTTCACCTTCCTCAAGGTACCTGGGACGTGAGGGACACCTGGGTGGCTCAGTTGGTTAAGGTACCTGGGACGTGGGAGCAACAGAGCGCCCAGTCTAGAAATGGTTCTCAGGAAAAGCAGCGACACCCAGGATCTTTGTCCCTCATTTCTCCCCACCGGCATCGTCCGCAGCCTGCCAGGTCCCCCAGCGCAAGTTCCCATCGAGTCTTTTCTCTGAAAGTCCCAGGGCTATATTTAGCTGACTTGGCAGGCGCCTCCCATCTCTTAGCACACAGGTGCCGTTTAGCTCAGTCATCAGCCAGATTGGTACAGGGCAGTTATGGGAGCCAGGGAAGTGGCCCCAGTCCTTGAATCAGGGTTTCCTTGGCTTATGGCAATTCCTTGTGGAGCCAGCAGAAGTGAGGGGTCCCTGTGTCCTGTAGGCATCAGGCACCGGATGCTTGGATGCCTGCCAGCTTCTAACTTGGCCCTGAGAGTGCTTTCATTTCCAGGGTGGAAGGGTTTCTGTCTCTGCTTGGAGCAGGGAGATGGAGGGGATGCCTTTAGTTCTGGGTGAAGGAGAAGAAATTGCTCTTCCTGTTTCTCCTCTTGCCTCACTCTCTAGATCCCACAGGTTTTGGTGAAGTTAAAGAAATACTGTCACGGAGACAAGGTAAGTTGGAGAAAGGAGTTGGTGAATCCTTGTTTCCACAAGGGCAAGGGAGGAACGGGGCAAGGGAAGGGTCAGTCTTGCGTCCTTGCACCTGGGGGCTGGCTGGAAATGTGAGTGCACCTGACATCTGCGTGTGTCCACGCGCACACACCCGTTCTCCAGACAGAGGCGGCTGGGCCACACAGGACGCGAGGTGGCCAAGGTGACCAGGGCTAGTGTAGAGTGCTGGTCCTCTACACTCCTCCCCGTCGTGTCACTGCAAGCCGGTGGTGGGTGTGACCGGCTTGTCGGGGTTTCTATCCAGCGGGGTGTCCTTGTGAGCCTGCATCATAAGCTATGGGTGGACTGGAGGGCCTAGAAGCCAGATGGCAGCTCCTGGCTCTTTGTAGGACTTTACCGAGGACGTCAGCTGTGCTTTTGAGTTCCTGCTGAAGCTCACACCCTTGCTGGACAAAGCTGACCAGCGCTGCAAGTACGAACTCCCCTGCTCACCCCCGCTCTACTGGAAGGTGTTATGGGCTCTTCCCCTACTCCTCTGTGCCAGACAGACCTCAGGGAGCTGTCACCTGGTTCGTGCCCCTTGGCAGGGGCAGGAGACAGCAGCCTGAGCCCCTTCAGGCCCTTGAGTGCCTGAGCCCGTCTCCCATCCCTCAGGCATTCAAAACATTCTTCGTCCTGAAGGAGGGAGGAGACCAGGCAGGTGCCTGTTGTTCCCTCCCCTCAATAATCCCTGCCGTGTGCCCCGGCCCCTCATGATCTTTTTCCCTCACAGCTGTGACTGTACAAAATTCCTACTCCAAGAATGTAGCAAGCAGGGGCTTCTGTCTGAAGCCAGTGTGACCAACCTCATGGCCAAGCGGTAAGCGTGAGCTCCCTCAGGCTGGCCGAGGGACTGCTTGCTCTCCTTCCCTCGTGTCCACCCGGGAGCACTGGGTGCCCCCCCCACCCCGTCCAGGTGCCTGGGGCCATGCCTGGGGTTACCAGGAGCAGCAGACACGCTTCTGCACCCTTACGGGCTGCACTTGAATTCCCACCCTCCTCTGTGAACAAAGTAAAAATCCTAAATCTTCCTTTAATCTGAAATGAACTTTCAAAATTGAGGTAATTACCTAGTGACAGACAAGCAATTGCAACAGTGGATATGCTTTCATAAACATCACCACGCCCCCAGAGCTTCTCCTGTGCTCCCCACCTTCCCTGAGCCTCTGCTTCTGGGGCCGGACTAGGGAGCACGTCAGGAACCAGTCTCCATTTCTTTTCCCTTCTCTTGGCCAACGGCTTCTGGCCACAGCGCGGCAGACCGGGAGCATGCACCCCAGCTGAAATCAGGAGAAAATGCCAACATCCAGCCCAATCCTGGGCTGATCCTCCGGGCGGAGCCCACTGTCACGAATATCCTTAAGGTGAGTGTGCCCTTCTCTTGCCTCCAGGGTCATCTCTTCCTTTTTTCCACTTTTGCCTCTGCTTCCAGATAGATAAACTGAGGCCGTAGACCTCCCTATCTTTTGGCTAGAGAAACACGCAAGGCAGGGAAGCTGCCATTGAAAACTCACATTTGGGGGCGCCTGGGTGGCTCAGTTGGTTAAGCAACTGCCTTCGGCTCAGGTCATGATCCTGGAGTCCCTGGATCGAGTCCCGCATCGGGCTTCCTGCTCGGCAGGGAGTCTGCTTCTCCCTTTGACCCTCCCCTCTCTCATGTGCTCTCTCATTCTCTCTCTCTCAAATAAATAAATAAAATCTTAAAAAAAAAAAAGAAAAAGAAAACTCACATTTGTTGAGCATTACTTGGAGGGCAGGCCCTGTGGTAGGGGGGCTTCCACCTGCTCGCTCGGAAGCAGTGGAGAATCTTACCCTCCCCACCCCCACTACCACGATCGCAGTTTAGTTGGGAGGGATGGATCAGAGAGCAAGGATAGATTTGGGAAATGGTTTTCCAGATCGGAGTCAGAAGGATGTAGACTGAATTGCAGATGGAGGTTGCGGTATGCCATTTAGTGGAGACATGCAGGGAGGGAAGCTGTGGTCGGGCTCTATCTCGGGGGCTCTGCAGTTGTTCTTCAGGACTTGATTTCCTGTCCTGTCCCCAGACGATGGATGCAGACCACTCCAAGTCCCCAGAGGGCCTGCTAGGAGTCCTGGGCCACATGCTGTCCGGGAAGAGTCTGGATCTGCTGCTGGCTGCCGCTGCTGCCACGGGGAAGCTTAAATCCTTCGCCCGGAAATTCATCAAGTAAGGAAGGCTGGGCCCTGTCCAGGGTGAGGGAGGCAGGTCTGAAGGAGGGAGTGTCGCAGAATAGGGGCAAGGCACTGAGGTCTGGGTCTCCCTGGAGATGCCCAGGACAAGCCAGAGCATCCCAGTGGGAGACTCTGGGGGAAGGGCCAGGTCTTTGGGTGTCGAGTGTTCTTTTCTTTGCAGCTGAGCACGAGGTGGAGGTGTTTGATGAGATGAGAGGCATTGAATGGTGGATGTGGAGGGATTCGGGTGTGCCCAGTTGTTAATAAGGGGCTCTCAAACACTGTTGACTTTTTTGGTTGACCTGGAATTTGGTATACAGAACTTTGTTCCATCCAGTGAGCCATTCTCTGGGCCTTGGAAATCTTTTTTTTTTTTAAGATTTTTAACTAATCTCTATACCCATTGTGGGGCTCAGACTCACAGCCCTGAGATCAAGAGTCATATGCTTTACTGACCGAGCCAGCCAGGCGCCCTGCCTTGGAAATCTTTTAAAAACAGAAAGCATTTTTTTCTGTGTAGCGGTGGTGTTCATTTGAAGTTTAACCCCTAATTCAGACTCTAGTGATGCTTTCTGGACAGGTGTAGCCCCCTGACCCCTTGCCCTGCTTGCTGTGACCTGTCTCCATTCCTCCCCCAGTTTGAATGAATTTACCACACACGGCAATGAAGAACTCGGTAAGTCAGCTCTGTGCACCCCCAGACCTGGCACTGTGGGAGGAGTGGTGGAGGGAGAGAATGGGGGAGGGCAGAGGGCCCGTTGCTTCTCCTGGGGAGGCTGTTTTCTCCTCTGAGCAATGACTGACTGAAGTTTTTGTGGAGCCTTGACGGGGGAATGCTGGGAAAAGAATTCTTCCAAAACCACCTGTCTCTTGCCCTCCCCCTTTATGATTTGGCTGGGTACTGGGAAGAAGAAGGAGGGTATCAGGAGTCTTTGGTTCCAAGGAAGGGATGATGTTCTAATTGAGACTCAAGAAAAGGATTCTGAGCCTCAGAGCTTTGAAGGAGCCACTTGGTCACTGACCTTCCTTGAGGCAAATCCTGATCCCCTCCCGATTCAGATGAGGGCTCTGGGCCCTGTTCGGGGCTGTGGGGTCAGCCATCTTGTTCTCCGTAGCCAAAGCAGCCTCCGTTCGCGCCTTGCTCTTCGACATCTCCTTCCTCATGTTGTGCCATGTGGCCCAGACCTATGGTTCAGAGGTGAGAGAGAGGAGAACAGTCAGGATTAGGGGCACCAGGATTAGGGGCAGGGAGAAGGGGAAGGAAGTGACCAGTAACTTGGCCCCCCCCCGGTCTCCCAAGCCAGTTCGTTCTGCTGCCTGCAGAATGCAGGTGCCCCCACCCTTGGCGGGTCCATGGATGCCCCCTGGGTCCCATCCTGAATCCTTCAGTGTCACATCCACACCCACCACTAGGTGGCAGCACAGCCCCCGTCTTTCTCCCTTCAACCAACTCGTCTTCAGTTCTTCAGGCTGGAAAGTAGAAGCAGTGGGGCAGGAAACTGAGGCACAGGGCACTGGCTGCTGATGCCCCCTTCCTTTCCAGGTGATTCTGTCCGAGTCAAGCACAGGAGCACAGGTGCCCTTTTTTGAAACATGGATGCAGACTTGCATGCCCGAGGAGGGCAAAATCCTGAACCCTGACCACCCCTGCTTCTGGCCTGACTCCACCAAAGTGGAGTCCTTGGTGGCCTTGCTCAACAACTCCTCGGAGATGAAGCTGGTGTCAGTGGCCGGGTGCCCGCTCCAAGGGTGGCGGTGGGGGCAGGCCACGACCCTGTCCCTCAGTCCATCCCACACTCCCCTGTGGTGATTTTTCTCCCACCCTACCCCCTCATAGGCAGATGAAGTGGCACGAAGCCTGTCTCAGCATTTCAGCGGCCATCTTGGAGATCCTCAATGCCTGGGAGAATGGGGTACTGGCCTTCGAGTCCATCCAGGTAGCCCCACCTTTCCAGTAGCCTTCTCTTTTCCCTGAGACACAGAGCCAGTGTTTGATAGCTTGTTACACTTTATAAGAACAAGAAGACCCTTAAATCCAGGAGCTCATGCTTGGATGTTGATCTTCCTTGTAATCATAGGCTTAGCCACTCCCTCCCACCCAGGTAACTTCGGGAAAAGCATATTTGTGGGGAAAAGAGGTGTGGGATGTGGTCCAGGTCTCCGCCTGCTAAACTCAGCTGCCCACAGAGGCCGGGGAAAGTGATGGTCAGGGAGGGGGAGAGCGTGGCCTCAGCCACCCTTTCCCCTCCCCCCAGAAAATCACAGATAACATCAAGGGGAAGGTATGCAGTCTGGCAGTATGTGCTGTGGCTTGGCTCGTGGCCCACGTGCGGATGCTGGGGCTGGACGAGCGTGAGAAGTCGCTGCAGATGATCCGCCAGCTGGCGGGGCCGCTGTATAGTGAGAACACTCTGCAGTTCTACAACGAGAGGTCAGTAACCCGTCCCCTCCCTCCGGGAGCGCGGAGGGCCTGCTGTGAGCCGGCGGCATCTCCAGTAACCAGTAGCCCCCTCTCCTCTTAGCGTTCCTAGACAGGCTGCTCACTCACTCCCATTCTTATTTACGTGTTCACACACTGACTCAGCAACACTGAGTGTGTGTCTCTGTGCCGGGAGTGTTTACGGCCCAGCACCTGCTGTGTCCCAGAAACACAGCCCCCGAATTGCTAGGATTCCTGTCTTCAAAGAGCTCAAGTTGTGGAGAACTAGCTTACCGCAAGAACAGAGTGGTTGTCTTAGCTGCGGCACGGTGTAGGCCCCAGGAGCCCATCCGTAGATCTGTGAGCCTTGGACCCACCCACCCTCGTCATCCTCCCCCCGCCTCTCTCTTGTGACGTTTTGCTGCCCTGGCTTTTCAGAGGCTTGGAGGACCTCCCTGGTGACTTCATCCGTGTGGAGTTCAGTGGTGTCGGTTGATTCCCCCATCCAATAACTTTTTTTTTTAATTGTGGTAAAAAATATCTAACATAGCATTTACTATCTTAGTTCAGTATATAGTTCAGCAGTGTGAGGTATTCGCATTGTTGTGAAGCAGATCTCTAGAACCTTTTCATCTTGTAAATCTGAGACTTTGTACCCATTAAGTAACAGTTCACCGCTTTTACCTCCCTTAGCTTCTGGTAACCACCATTCTACTTTCTGTTTCTCTGAATTTGACTACTTTAGGTACCCCACGTAAGTGGAATCCTGCAGTGCTTGTCTCTCTGTGCCTGGCGTGTTCCACTTAGCATAATGTTCCCAAGGTTCATCCATGTCGTAGCCTGTGTCAATTCCCTTCAGAATAATAGTCCATTGTATGTATGCGCCACGTTTTGTTTATCCATGCATCGGTGGATGGACACTTGGGTAGTTTCCACCTCTTGGCTGTTGGGCATAGTGCTGCGAGGCAGTGAGCATGCACGACCAGTAAGCTAGGAGAGAGGACTCCCCAGGTAGCCACCCAGGTGCCTTAGAGGGGAGAAGTGGGAACATCGTGCCAAGATGTGGTGGGAGAGGGCCTGTGAGGTTGTGACCTTTTTCCTCCCTCCTTCTCTCTTCTTCCCTCACATCCTTCCTCCCACGAGTAATGGAGGGTTTGCTCTGACAGAATCCGTGCTAAGCACCCTGACCCTGACCCTGGGTGAGGAACAGTGGGACGCCCGTGGGTGTATCATGCAGGTGGGAAAGCGGCGCTGAAAGTCGCAGCAGCTCTTAGACCCACCCAGGGTTCCAGGAGTGGTGAGCACTCACCCCAGTGTGAGCGTTAACTCAGTCAAAGACTGCTCGTGAGAACATTCCTGGATATACGCTTCTATTTGCCCAGCTACCAAAGGCCGGGAAGAGTCGAGTGGGGCAGCCCTTGGGCCCCTGTCCTGGAAGTAACAGTTTATTTTGGGAGGAGGCCAGGGCTGGGCGGGGACCCCCCCCCCCCCCAGCACTCAGCACAGAGGGAAGTGATGATATTTATTTATGTCCAGGGATTGGCAGGGCTCAGGTCTGGGGGATGGGGAGAGTTGGAGACAGTGAGAGAGGAAATATGAATATATCGCTGGAATAACCTGGGGGAGGAGAGCAAACTGCTCCCCCACCCCCACTCCCCAGGCTTTGTGCCCAGCAGGTGAGCGGCCTGCCGGAAGCCGGACTGGTAGGGTCAGGTCTGCTAGGGGGTTGTGACTTCTTGTCTCCTCCCTCGGCGAAGAATGGGGTTAATTCCCCAGGAATAGTTCCGTAACTCAAGTCCTGGGAAAAGTCTGGCCTGGATGTTTGCTCTGTTCTTGAACCTGGTGTTGCCTGAACCTGAACGTCAGGTCGTCTCCCCGGCCGCCAGGGTGGTGATCATGAGCTCGATCCTGGAGCACATGTGCGCTGACGTGCTGCAACAGACAGCCACCCAGATCAAGTTCCCGTCCACGGGTGTGGACACAATGCCCTACTGGAACCTGCTGCCCCCCAAGCGGCCCATCAAGGAGGTGCTGACGGACATATTCGCCAAGGTGCTGGAGAAGGGCTGGGTGGACAGCCGCTCCATCCACATCTTTGACACCCTGCTGCACATGGGAGGCGTCTACTGGTTCTGCAACAACCTGATTAAGGTACCTGGGAGACCTAGGCTGGGGGAGCAGGTCTCCTCAGACCCAGGGAGACAGCTGAGAGAATACCGGGCAGAACCAGCATCCTGCACCCAGCCTGGTCTGCGGGGCTTGGTCTCGGGGCTCCTGGGCTCTGAGGGGGGCCACCTCCTCAGGGAGCGGTGGCCAGAGGCTGATGCGGAGTGAGGGCTGGAGCTGCACCTGGGGCCGCCCCTGTGTCCCCTCTCAGGGAACCCCGTGTGGGGTCCTCAGCTCCTAATCTCCCTGCCCTGCGCGTCCAGGAGCTGTTGAAGGAGACGCGGAAGGAGCACACGCTGCGGGCGGTGGAGCTGCTCTACTCCATCTTCTGTTTGGACATGCAGCAGGTGACCCTGGTCCTGCTGGGCCACATCCTGCCGGGGCTGCTCACCGATTCCTCCAAGTGGCACAGCCTCATGGACCCCCCCGGCACCGCTCTTGCCAAGTAGGATTCTCTCGGAGCCGCAGGTCCCCACGGCGCAGTGCCGGGTGCCCCTCACCTCGGGCCGCCCCGGGAGGCTGGGCTGTGGGGGACCCCTGGCAGCCCTGGCACAGAGGGCGTCTCTGGGGCCCCCTGACTTTACCCTCTTTTCCTGGAACCCTTTGCCAGGCTAGCCGTCTGGTGTGCCCTGAGTTCCTATTCCTCCCATAAGGGACAGGCGTCCTCCCGTCAAAAGAAGAGACACCGTGAAGACATTGAGGTAGGGGACCCTTCCATTCACTTGTTCATGTGCTCAGCAGACATGTACTGAGCCTTTTGCGGGTAAGAGGCACCTTCCCAGGCCCGGGCCCTGCCCCTGGGCAGCTGCGTCACGGCTCAGCTGGTTGAGCGTCTCCAGGGGTGACTGTGTGAGGAGGGGGTGTCTCATTGGGGTTGTGGGAAGGTGAGGGAAGCTGGCCCTGCTGGAGATGTCAGCTGAGGCCTGTGGGGACCGGACTCTTCCTCCTGTATGAGCTCTAGCTCTCTTCTCTGGTATCGGGAAATTTGGGGCCTAGCGGGTAATAGTGACTCTCTCGCCCTCCAGGATTATATCAGTCTCTTCCCCTTGGATGACATGCAGCCCTCAAAGCTGATGCGACTGCTGAGCTCCAATGAGGAAGACGCCAACATCCTTTCGAGTCCCAGTGAGCATGCAGACTGGGCTGGGTGGGCTCTTTTTCTGGGAACTCACTCCTGCCTGGAAAGGCTGCTTGGCGTAGAACCGGCTACTGGCATCTTTGCTGGTCAGAGTGTGGTGGGAGTTTGTCCCGTTCTGCCCCCCACTGCTGCTCTGTTTTCTACCTGCGGAGAGACCAGAGAGGTTGCCGGGCACCTCGCCCAAAAGACTGAAGCTCTTCTGTCCAGATGCCCCCCCAGCCCTGGACACACTGCCGTCCCTTCCCTACCCTTTACTCACCACAAGTGAGTTCACTACCTTGGGCACAGTCTGTGCCTTTGACTCACCAGCTCTGTCCTTCCTTCCCCTGAAACAGGCCCTGTGGCCTGGCCTGGGGCTGGGGCTGCTCCCCGCTCTTCCTGCCTAAAGAGCACCCCTCCCCCTCAGGCTCCCCTTGATGTTATTACCTCTCCCTGCCAAGGGCTTCTTCTATGGCATTTAATTTTTCCTGTTTCCAGAAATTTCTCTTGTGTCTAGAAGTTTCTCTAAGGCCTCCTGGGCATTAGGGTGCCAACTGTGCAGTTGAGTAGAGGCAAGATGCTACGTCTGCCACCCACAAACCTTATGACCTTTGGCTGGTTACTCAGCAAATCTGAGGCTCGGTTTCTTTGTCCGTGAAGTGGGGGTGTGAAGATTATGCGGCCCGATCTGTGTGTAGCCCGCAGACTGGCGCCTGGCAGTGCTCACCAAATGTACTCTCTCATCTCCTTCTGAGATACCTGTATTCAGGGCCCCTCTGTGACTCTGGATCCTGGACCCCCGCCCTGGGGCGGGGGGCTCCACACCTGACAGATGAGGGTGTCCCCTGGGCAGAGGGGTTTTGAAGCTGGGGGGCCTTTCCCTCAGTCTCCCTCCACTTGGCCCCGCAGCCGACCGCTCCATGAGCAGCTCCCTGTCAGCCTCCCAGCTGCACACGGTTAACATGAGAGACCCGCTGAACCGAGTCCTGGGTGAGTCCTCCCACCGCCCTCCGGCCCGATGAGGCTTTGCCAGCTAGAGGGGGGCCTCTTGGGGCCCCTTCACCCTTGTTAGTGTCCCCACCTCGTTCCTCCATCTCCCCGGGCTCTGGCTCTCCTGTCACCCCCAGGCCCCCATTCAGTCCCTCTCGCTTTCCTTCCACTTTTCCTCTTTTTGGCCCCCCCCCCATAGGGGGGCCCTCTGAGCACTTCTTTCTTTTTGCTTTGTGGTGCCACCACCTCCCAGCCTCACGTCTTCTCAGACGCTGCTCACGGAGTGCTCCCTCTCCCCCCGTTCCGCACAGCCAACCTGTTCCTGCTCATCTCCTCCATCCTGGGGTCGCGGACGGCCGGCCCGCACACTCAGTTTGTGCAGTGGTTCATGGAGGAGTGTGTGGACTGCCTGGAGCAAGGCAGCCGGGGCAGCATCCTGCAGTTCATGCCCTTTACCACCGTGAGTGCTTCACCCCCAGGTGCGGGCGGGGCCCCCCGCAGCTCAGATGGGGGCAGCAGAGCCTGGGGTTCAGAGGCAGCCCTCGGAGTAGGAGCCCTTCCTCCCCGGACATGGCAGCCACCACCAGGCAGCCCCGGCGAGCAGCCATTTGTCTGTCTGTGGCAGGTATCAGAACTGGTGAAGGTGTCAGCCATGTCCAGCCCCAAGGTGGTTCTGGCCATCACGGACCTCAGCCTGTCCCTGGGCCGCCAGGTGGCTGCCAAGGCCATTGCTGCGCTCTGACGGGCTTGGGGTGGCCGCAGGGGCCGTCTGGGGGACCACAGCCCCAGGTGCCTCAGAAGAGAACAGTGAGGAAAGATGAGACATCATTGCTCATATCCACATGATGTAAGAGCCCTATGTCATTTCTGGATCATTCCCTTATCCTGACATCTGACCTCTAAGACGTCTCCCAGTTTCTTTCATAATTTCCTCTGCCCACAGCCAGCGCCTAAAGAGTGCGCGCAGCCTGGCTCTTAGCCCAGGGCCCTCAGCACCCCATACCCCTGCCTTGCCCGCCTCCCCCTTCCAACAGTAGATGTAGCTCTGGGAACTTTGCAGGTGCAGAGTATGTATATTTATATTTTTGTAACACATGAGGGAAGTTCCCCTCAGCTCATTTGTAAATAAAGATCTTTGTGGGTCCCTGTGTGAGAGTCCCAAGTGGTGTCAGTGCCCACGTCCCACGGAGGCAGGAAACGTCATCTCCTTGGAATCCCATGTGCTGTGGCCCAGGAAGAGGCTCAGGCCTGTGGCTGAGGAGGGCGGGAGGGGTGCACGGAGGAGGGCTGGGCTCAGGTTCCTGTGTCTGTCCACTCCGCAGGGGCAGGGCTTCCCTTCCTCAGACCCGCACTGGGCGACAAGGAGTCAACACGCACGCGTGCCACCCACCCCCACACCCCAAAGTCAGACTTAACTCTGAGAAGGGAGAGGTTTTGGCGAAAGGCCCCACTGGTGCTGGGGTAGGGTGTCCTGTCCTTCTGACCCTCTCCCACTAGACCCAATCCCACCCAGAGTCTGACTGGCCCCGAGTTTGCTCTCTCTCCAGAAGAGGACTGGGCGATGAGGGGCAGGATCTGTTTAACCCTTGCTTGTCTTCTCCACACATCTCCAAGCCCCGGTTTCTTCAGGACCAAGCAGAGGGAGGGCTCTGAGCCACGCAGCTGGGGGTTCTGGCCCTGCTCAGCCAGACCTTCCTTTCTAAGGAGCCAGATGGAGAGGGGAAGTGGGAGGCAGCTGAGGAGCCCAGGGGAAGCCCTGAGATGGGGGACCGGTTGGCCATCTGGACTTTCCGGGTCTGGTGGAGGCGCCCTGGAACCACAGGTGTGTCTTGGCTGAGGACACAGAGAGGAGTGCTTCCGGCCCGTGATGTGAAGCAGCCCCTCCACTCTCTGCTTCTCCCTCACACACGCACCTGCCCTCCCGCCCCGTGAGGCTGAGACCAGTGGGAAAGTGACGGGTGGCATGAGGTTGCTCCCGGCCCGATCAGAGGCAGAGCTTGAGGGAGAGAAGTGCAGGGCCGGGAATTTGAGCTCTGACCCAAGTTGTCACCTTGAACTCCGAGCCTGATCTGTAAAGGGCACTTCTCATTCTATTTCTGTGGGCAACGGTGAGCGCGGGTGTGCTGGAGTTTATGGAAGATGGCAAATATTAAATCCTCCCTTGCTTTGGTGTCTGCGTCTGGACTATTAAGACTCCCCCCTGCCCCCAACCCCACGTTCTCCTCTCCCAGTATGGTGGCCCGTCTACCTTCTGTCTTCCCACTAGGCTGGGTCTCCGTGAGGGCAGGGACCTTGCCTGCCTTGTCCACTGCCGTGTCCCTAACACTTAGCCTGGTGCTTGCACAGAGTAGGTACAAGAGAAATCCGTGCCAAAGGCATCAATGTTGATGAGCTAGAGGACTGCCCCCTTCCTCCCTGCACCTCCTCTTTCCCTCCCTTTGGCTTCATTCACTATTCAACTCCCCGCCCCCCCCACCCCTGGCTGGGCACCAGCTGGACTCAAGAAGGAGGAAAAGACACTTAGCAGAGACAAACAAAATATTTTATTATCACAAAGTTTGGCTACAGTGAGAAAGTGGGGCAGAGGTGGAGGGTGAAGAGCTGAGCATTCCTCTCATATACCTCGTCGTATAACCCCCCCCATCTCCCCCTCCCATCTTCCCAGTCCCACCCCCCCACCCCCCCAGCAAGGCTGATACATGAGCCTCTGCCCAGCCCTTGAAGAGTCAGAATCCTGACCCTAATGAGGCTGGGGCAGGCGTCAGGAGCCTGTCATTGTCACTCTAGGGCATCCAGAAAGATGAGAAACGATGCCCAGGCTCTCCACCTCCCGTGGGGCCTAATGCTGGTGGCGAAGGGGATGTGAGGAGAAGCAAGACCTGGCCCGCCGGGCATGTGCAAGCCAAGCTGGTGAGGCCAGAGCGAGGGGGACCCAGGAGGGGAACACTGCTGTTTAAATATTAAACAGGGTTGTCTTGTCTCCCACATGGGAGACTTCCTGATGCTTCCAGGGGCCTCAAGGTGGGTACCGCTGGGGTAAGGAGTTCACTGGGGTTCTTCCCAGTGCCCACCGTGGAGCCAGGCCAGGGAGCAGTCACAGGACTCAATACGCGGTATTTACCTATAGCTACCTCCCAGTCCAGGGGACAGGAAGATGGGGGCTTTTCTCCCTGCCACAAGCAGGAGAATGGAACTTGGAGACGGCAGGAAGGACCCGGGAGTCCGGGGCTCCGTCCTGCTCTTCCTTGTCTTTAAATATTAGATTTAAATAAGCATAAATATTAAATAAAGATAAATACACTGGTTGGGGAGGGTTTTGCTCAGGGTTTGGCAAAGCAGCGCAGAGCGCGGTAGGCCAGCTCCAGGAAGCTCTGCAGGTTGGAGACCACCAGGACCCCTCCGGCCCGGCGCTCGAAGGCCGAGGTGAAGGTTGGCATGGTGCCCTGGCTGGGCGGCACTGCCTGGGCCAGCCCCAGCTCTTCCATCTGTGGGGGCAAAGAGGAGATCAGCACTCAGGCCCTGCTGAGTGGGCGTGATTAAGGAAATGCGAAGGGCTGCGGGGCCCTTCACGCCACACAGTTAATGGTGGCCTTGAACCCAGGTCTGCATCAGGGCCCAGTGACCCGGCTCCCGCCCTCCACTAGGGAGGGTGGGGAAGGGCTGGCAGCAAGAGGGCCCTGAGAAGGCTCCCACCCTGGCCCTAAAGAACTGGGACCCCTAGGCTTGCAGCCTGGTCTTTGGGGACCAGCTCAGTCCAGGCCCCTAACACTTGCCGCTCCCAGTGGGGCTTACCTGCTGCCAGATATTGAGAGCAAAGTCGCTGATGTCCAGCTGCAGCATGTCCAAGGTGGGGGCTAACTCGGGGGTTATCCCCGCCAGAGCCCGCAGGAGGCCCTGGTAGAGGACGAGGCCGCTGTGGAGTTGACGCAGGCAGCCCGTCTGGGGGACGGAGTAGGGGAGTTAGGGGGTGCTGCCTGGGGCGCTCCTTTCAAGGCCTGGAGGTCCAGAGAGACTTCCAGACCATTCTTCCCTCCCCTCCGCCCCCTCCTCCCCTCTGGAAACTCACCAGCTGCAGGGCCTGGCTGGAGCAGCTGCTCAGGGGAGGCTGGGGGATGCCCAGGGCGTGTCCGAGCAGCACCAGCTCCTCGGGGTGGCACAGCTTGTGGGTGGCGCACTGGGGACAGGAAGGATGCTGAGTGAGGGGGACCTGATGGGGCCCGGCTGCTCCTGTTCCCAAGTCCTCCCCATTTGTCCGAGGTCTTCCCCTCCCTCCCAGTCCTGCCGGGCTGCTCAGCCCCATTCTGCCCTCCGCTGCGATCCTGGCCATCCAGACACCGTCCCGAGACACCCTCTTCCCCCAGTTCCTAGCCAGCCTTCCCCGGCTCCACCTCTCCTGATGTTCTTCCCTTTCCCCCTGGGTCTCTCCTCTCCCACGCGCCTCCCAGATGATGTCTTCTCGCCATTCCCTTCCCCTCCCTCAGCCCTCACCCCTTCCTCCCTCCCTGCAGCTCAGCCCTCTGGGGCTTCTTCCCTCCTCCACCCCTGTCCAGCACCCGCGTCCCCTCCGCGCCTCTCACTCACCAGCCTCTCCTGCAGCACTGTGCCATCAGCCTGGACCTTCCGCATTTGCTCCAGGCACTTGAGCAGGAAGCTCTGGGGCAGCGAGCTGGTCGGGCGCAGGGGGGCGGCTGCTTGCACCAGCCAGAGTGCGCTGTGCCACAGCAGCAGCTGAAGGGCTGACAGCAGACGGGGGGCTCAGGAGACAGGCGCACTGCTCCCACCTGGGGCCCGTGCCAGGGCCCAGGGCCGCCGCAGCCCCTCGGCCGCTCCAGCCTCCCTCCCCGGGGGCCAGGACACTCACCCGTCAGCTTCATGGGGCTCTGGGCAGCAGGCTTAGCTGCAGGTCTGTGTGGCTCGGCAGGCTCTGGGCTCTGGCAGGGACCGGCTCCAGCGGACCTTTATACGGAAGCCCATGGAGGCCTGGGAGGAAATTACCTGGTGCCACGATGGAGGCTTAGTAATGACTTCCCAGGATTTATGCAAATTCGGTGTCCAGGACAATGCAGGGGGGCTGGGACAAGAAGCTGTTTGCGAAAGTTTTGTGAAATTGTGGAATCCCTGATCCTTCTTTGACGTCTGGTCCCCCTCAAACTCTCTTCCTCCCCTCAGCCCCACCCAGGCCCGAAATTGCCCCAGGGTGTTTGATCAAAACCGCTGAACGAAGGCTGAGCCACTGATAAAAGCCCTGGAGGCTGGAGGCTGGTCACACTGACCTGGGAGGGGTGTGGGGGGGGGGGAGAGGCAGGCCTCCAGGCGGCCCCTCCCCACTCCCTCCCCTGGCGGGTCAGCTGGAGCAGCCCACTTGCACGCTCCCTTGGGGTTCGCAAGCTACCTGCTCCCGAGACCCCAAATTCTGAGAGGGAAGAACCTAGCTGCCCCCATTTCTACCCCCCAAACTCCCAGGAGGCTGCCTTCCTGAGTCCCTTCCTGAGGGGCCAGGGGCCTGAGGTAGGGACAATGGGGTCTTGCCTCCTGTCTCCACCCCACACTTTGATGGGCATCATCCCAGGTTCCTGCCCTGAACTGGTTAGCTGGGAACTCCCCAATCCCCCCCGTGACTCATTCCCTTAAGCCCCCAGAATGCTGGCAGAAACCAGAGGAAACCGGATGTCTGTCCCAAATGAAGCAAGACCCTTGAGGCTCTGGGTCTCTTGGTTCACCTGACCTTGCCCTTCCTCCTCCTCACCCGGGGTTCCCCTCCCTCCAATGGTGTCCCAGTGCCTTGGAGCTGGGGGATGGTCTGTGGCCCGTGGCTTCCCTGGCCAGATTCCCCGCCTGCCCGAGTGTGTGCTGCCCTGAGGTGGAGAAGGGCTGGGGGTGAGAAAGAAGAAACTGCCCCAGCCTCGAATCCTAGAACCATGCCAGTCTTGGGGTCTGTTCTACACCCCGTGAACTGGGCCAGAGAGGGAAGTGCCTTGCCCAGGGTCACGGCTAGCAGACTCAGAGTTACCGCCTGGGCCTTCGCCTCAGGCTTGAGGGTTTCCTACAGGCCGTGGGCCTGCCTAGCGGGCCGGCCGACCACACCCAAGGCTGTCACTTTCTGTCCCAATTTACCTCAGCGCGAGCCAAGGAACAGACGCCTTCTGATGAGTCGGTGTGTCCGCCAGGGTGAGGCCATCTCTGGGGCGGGGTTGCCCCCTGGTGGTCACAGCTGGCAGGGACTTCACCTGCTGATCTGTCCACCTCCCACCTCGGGTCCCCAGTCCACTGGGAGGCTGGGGCCCCTCACTCCACCCCACGCAGGTTGGCCACCATGCACGGACTGAGGCCAGCTCTGTGCGTGGCTCCGCAAGAGCAGAGGGGTGGGTTTAGAGCTGTGGAGGGCAGGAGATTCACTTTCGCAGCCATGTCCCTTCACCCTCCCTCAAAGAACCTCCAGGGACTCAGCTGGTCCCAGACGCTGTGCTGAGCACTCTCCATTCATTATCGGATTTAGGCCTTTCCATAAGTCTATGAGGAACGTACTAGAACCATTTCCCCTTTTACAGAAGATGAATCTGACCTCAAAGAGGTTGAGTAACTTGCCCAAGTAGCAGAACCAAGGTCTGCCCTGTGCCGTAGTCTTAAACTCTTTTTTAAAAAAAATTATTTTTGGGGGGGGGAGGGGCAGAGGGAGAGGGAGAGAGAGTCCCAAGCAGGCTCCCCGGGAGCATGGAGCCGATGTCGGACCTGATTCCACCACCCTGAGAGCAGGGCTGGAGCCAAAATCAAGAGTTGGACACTCAACCGAGTTATCCACCCAGGTGCCCCTTAACCATCGAATCTCTTTTTTTTTTTTTTTTTAAGATTTTATTTATTTTTATTTGAGAGAGAGAGAATGAGAGAGAGGGAGTACATGAGATGGGGGAGGGTCAGAGGGAGAAGCAGACTCCCTGCCGAGCAGGGAGCCCGATGCGGGACTCCATCCAGGGACTCCAGGATCATGACCTGAGCCGAAGGCAGTCGCTTAACCAACTGAGCCACCCAGGCGCCCAACCATCGAATCTCTTAACCAATGTTTGGCCTTCCTCACCCACGGCCAGAGTGGGTGACCCAGACTCTTATCTTCACCTACAGTTCAAGTGTGTAGGATGTTTGTTAATTCTAACGAGGGTGGCCAGAATGGCGAGAGGACTCAGGACCACAACTTGAAGAAAACGGGCTGTCTTGACTGGGGAAGCGAGGGAGCAGGTTGTTGCCTGCTCTCAGGGGCTGGAAGTGGGACAGGGAGTGCAAGCCACAGCCAGCGAGTTTTCAGCTCAACGGAAGGAACGAGCTTTTCCAGCGGTCAGAAGTGTTAGAAGATGGAGCGGGCTGCTTCCGTCCCGGGAAGTGTCCTGGCCTCCACTCCGTGGGGGAGAGAATCCAAGTGTTGGCTGGCAGTTATCGGACACCTCTCGTATGTCAGGCATCTTCCATCACACTTTTCGTCATGTCATCCTACAAACCGAGTGGAGGGATGCGGATTACTCCCGTTAGAAACAGCGAAGGGTCTTGCCCCAGATCACAGAAGGCGTCGGTGGCCCAGCCAGGCGGGATGTGCAGTCAGGCTTCCCCATCCTGCGCCGTCCCCATTACACTACCTTCCTGTTCAGGTAGCTGTTCTTCTTGGAGGATGACGGCTCGATCCAGACGTCAGCCCTACCCATGGGACGATAAAGAGAGGCAGGGCTTGTTACTGGCCCTGTCGAACAGGCTGAGCCAGACCAGAAGGATCTTCTGGCAAAGGGCCTGGGTCCGGAGACCTCTGGCTGTCATTCCGCCTTCCAGGTTGCTAAAGGCTTTCCCAGGTGTTTCTCAATGGCTAGAACTGGTCAGCGACCTCCCCTCACGCTTCCTGTTTTCATCTGGTGCTGGACTTGGAGCATCTTTCAAAGGGCTCTGGGGTGACTCATTTGTTGCAGACTCAGCCTTGAGCCAAGATATGGACACCTCGAGTCAAGCATGGGTTTTACATTTTTAAGTGGTTGGGGGAAAAAAATCAAAAGAGTATTTCCTAACATGTAATCATCATATGAAATTCAAACCCCAGTGTTCTTAAATAATTTGTTTACATATTGTTTATAGCCACTTTCAAGAAGGGCAGAACTGAAATGAATAGTTGTGACAGACCACATGGCTCACGAGCCTAAAAAATGTGCAATCTGGCCCTTTGAGAAAAGTTTGCACACCACATACACAGTCCCTGCATAGCGGGGGACACACACAGCTGTCCTCTGGGGCTATGACCGTCAGAGCAAATCGACGCGCACCAGTCAGGAAAGGGCTAAATAAATCGTGGTCCATTCATACCGCCTACGCCTCCCCCACCCCCGCCCCAAGCC
Source organism: Mirounga leonina (assembly GCF_011800145.1). Lineage (NCBI taxonomy): Eukaryota > Metazoa > Chordata > Mammalia > Carnivora > Phocidae > Mirounga > Mirounga leonina. Next base: position 25,578,543 of record NW_023270503.1, on the reverse strand, counting down.
CTCAAGGAATAAAAAACCGTGAGGAAAGGAATTTGCTTTATTCATGCTGTTTGGAAGCGCCTAAGACAGTGCTGGGCATGGTATCAACATGACTAGATCTCAAAACCAAGACTGAGTGAACAGAGCAAGTTACGTTCATGTGATACATCACTTAAAGGATTTAAAAACGCAAAACACTACTATATTTTGCATAACATAAGGTATAAAAACATAAACTAGAAGGCTACCCACTGAATTCATTGGAATGCCTGCCTCTAGGGAAGGTTGGGAAGGGCCTGGGAAAGGAACAAGATGGGCTTCCAACTGATCTGTGATGGTTTTCCTCGGTTGAGAAAACTTGAAATGATAACCAAATGTCACCATTTATTAAACTTGCGTGGAAATACATGGGTATTTGTTATGATATTCTTCATGCTTCTCTGTAGTTCTCTAACTAAAAAACAAAACAAAACAAAACAAACAAAAAACCTAGAAAGTGAACACAGTGAACTCTCTAAGCATAAAAAAGACACTAAGCTTCTCCAGGAAGAGAAAACCAAGCCAATGGGTATGAATTACAAGAAACTTCCAGACGGCGAGCAGACAGAAAAACAGTCCATAGACTCAAGGTGGGTGAGAACCAGGAAATCATGGCAAATGACCCCGGCTCTCTGGACCAGGGTGACACACTCTCCAATCTGTTACCAACCAGGAGAGGGTCTGAAGCACTTTGGGCCAGGTGCTAACTTTAAGATTTATAACCTGGGGGCATCTGGGTGCCTTAGTCGGTAGAGCGTGTGACACTTGATCTTGGGGTTGTAGGTTCATGCCCTACATTGGGTGCAGGGATTACTTAAAAATGAAGTATTATTGGGCGCCTGGGTGGCTCAGTCGGTTAAGCGGCTGCCTTCAGCTCAGGTCATGATCCCAGGGTCCTGGGATCGAGCCCCGCATTGGGCTCCTTGCTCAGCGGAGAGCCTGCTTCTCCCTCTCCCTTTACCTGCCTGCCGCTCCCCCTGCTTGTGCTGTCTCTGTCAAATAAATAAAATCTTAAAAAAAAAAAAAAAAAGAAGTATTTTTTTTTTTAGAGAGACCGCGTGCACTCAAGCGATCACATGGGGGGGGCAGAGAGAGAATCTTCAGCGGGCTCCACGACCAGTGCAGAGCCCCACGCAGGGCTCGATCTCACAACCCTGAGATCATGACCCCAGCCGAAATCAAGAATCAGATGCTTAACCAACTGAGCCACCCAGGTGCCCCCAAAATAGTCTTTTTTTTTTTTTTATAGTTTCATTACACTGGGTGCCTGGGTGCCTCATTTGGTTAAGCGACTGCCTTCAGCTCAGGTCATGATCCCGGAGTCCCAGGATCGAGTCCCACATCAGGCTCCTGGCTCAGCGGGGAGTCTGCTTCTCCTTCTGACCCTCTCCCCTCTCATGCTTTCTCTCTCTCAAATAAATAAAATCTTTTTTTTTTTTTTTAAGATTTTATTTATTTATTTGAGAGAGAGAGCATGAGATGGGGGAGGGTCGGGAAGGTCAGAGGGAGCAGCAGACTCCCCGCCGAGCAGGGAGCCCGATGCGGGACTCGATCCCGGGACTCCAGGATCATGACCTGAGCCGAAGGCAGTCACCGAACCGACTGAGCCACCCAGGCGCCCATAAATAAAATCTTTTTTTTTTTTTTTTAAAGATTTTATTTATTTATTTGACAGAGAGAGACAGCGAGAGAGGGAACACAAGCAGGGGGAGTGGGAGAGGGAGAAGCAGGCTTCCCGCCGAGCAGGGAGCCTGATGTGGGGCTTGATCCCAGGACTCTGGGATCATGACCTGAGCCGAAAGCAGCTGCTTAACCGACTGAGCCACCCAGGCGCCCCCATAAATAAAATCTTTAAAAAAAAAAAAGTTTCATTACCCTAAGAGGTGGCAGTAGCTTTTTAAATGAAGTGGGCGATGCCAGATCACTTGACCAAGGCTGGCATGTGATCAGGAACCAAAGCAAGGCCTGTCTAAAACATGCCTTCAGTGGAAATTAGGGATACTGGGGGATGAAAAGCTTCAGCTGGTGATGAACGGAGCGTACCTTTCCTAACAAACAAGACTTCATCGGACCCAGTGTGCCAGGCACTGGGCAAAGCCCCGGGAGGACACAAATGCCTCATGCTAAGAACCTACGAGTCAGGAAGATAAGACTTTCACACGACCTCCTAAGAGTATCTGATCTCAAGCGAGTGTTCCAGAAGCCAGGGGGATCCATCACACTGCAAGGCAGGAAGCCTGGAGTAGAAATCCATGGGGTGGAGAGCCAGAGCACGGCTGGAAAGGGAACAGTTAAGCAGAGGCGGAAACCCACAAGGCCGTGTTCAGGTAACAGCACTTGGAGGGAGCGGAGAACATGTATGGCAGCGTCCCAGGGGCTGCCGGGGGACACAGCAATAATTCAGTGACCCGAGATGGGGAGCAGCGCTGTTAGGAGCCGGGAGACTTCGGGACCTAAGCAGACACCCCCCCGCCCCCACAGCTGGAGTAAGTGGGCGGGGCCACAGGGAGCCCCCTGCTGCCTGACCCAGGTCTGCTCTCCCTGGGGAGCTTGTCTCCCATTCGGTGAGGGCCAACTGGGCAAAGCCAGGCTCTCCCCCTCCGGCCGCAGACCTGTCAGAGCCCCTTCTCTCCTCCGCACACCTCACCTGGCCTTTCCTTTGACCCTCCAGAGCTCTAGGTTTCTAACTTTAGAGCCAGGGCACGGAGTCTAACCCTTTATTGGACAGGTGTGGGGAAGGAGCCTGAGAGGTTTAGCGACTTGCCCAACACAGGCCAGCCAGTTAAGAGAGGAGAGAGGCCCTTCTCGTGCTAGATCAGCATCCCTTCACCCTGCCCTTGGCTTCATCCTCATCCACTGTCACCCTGGGTGATCGCACTGGGCTGGTCCTCCCAAGACCAGGAAAGAAAAATCTGGCTCTGTCACTACTGCAGGTGTGAGAGCGAAGTACAGTCATTAAACAATTGCACAAAGAACTTTGGAGAACTTTTTATTGTTTAAAAATCATAATTGAAGCTTCAAAAAACATACAACCCAACACGTGCCCCAATTCCAGTCCCCAACTCCCTGGAGAGCACGGGGCTATTCCCTCCCATCCTGCTGCCCACACCACTAGCCAGGACCCTGCCCTGGGGAGGCCACCTGCCCACCCTCCTGCCCACCGTGCGCTATGTCACTGGCTGGGGAGGGGTCCTGGGGTGAGGTGGGGGTGGCTGGCTCCCTGCGCCCCTCACCCCCTGCACATACGCAGTCTGTGAGGCATGTAGAGGAAAGGGGCCAGTTCCCTGGGCAGGGGACCCCAAGGGGGAAAGATAATGAGCCAGTCCCCACTCACCCCACCCCTCCCCAGCCCCCCAGCTCAAGGAAAGCTGTCATCATCATCTTCTGCCATCTCCTTGGCAAACTCCAAGTCTTGCTGTTCTCGCTCACGCCGTTCCTGGGGCAAGAGGTGGGGTGAGGGCTGGGCTGCTGGGGACCAGTGGGGCTCTCTCACACAGTGCTTCACCCAGTCCACCCCACCCCAACGTCAGGGACTGCCAAAGCTTCAGAGCTGCTCCGAGCCCTTCCAGAAACCGCCTCCCTCTTCCCTCTCTGTAGGGAAGTCTGACCTTTCAGTCTTCTCTAAAGTAGAAGGCACCTTACCTCTGCAGACTCCAAGTCCTTGTTGTACGATTTGGGAGGAAACCTCATGGCCTAAAGCACAGCAGAGAGAGGAACAAGATGAAGAGAAGGCACGCACTTAACTTACGTTTATTGTGCTCCTTCTGTGTACCGGGCACCACGACATGAATAAGGTTATTCGCTCTCCAGTGGAGTCTAGTGGGGAGCTAGGCATGCAAGCGAATTACTACTACACCACGTGCTAAATGCTAAAGGAGAGAATCAGGAGACCCCGGAGGTGTAAGCGACTAATGCTCCTGAATGGGCAGGGAGAGGGATTGGCAGTGAGAAGGGAAAGGAGGAAAGGAACAGACTGGTGTGCGAATGGAGGAAAGGCAGTCCAGGCAGAGGTTTCAATGTGTGAAAAGGCCTGGCCTTCCCTGCTTCCCTGAGCACAGCATTTACCTGATTTTAAGCAAGGCAACAACATCCCTAGTTTCTCGGGGCAAGAAGAGACCAGGAAAAATTTGACACATGGTACCAGCCCCCAAGTCAGTGCCTGCCACAGGATAAGGGCTTAACAGCCTCTGTGGAACTAGACACCCACCCTGCCTTCCCACAGTTCAGACTTGACTAAGTGCCTTGAGACACTGCTTGCATTTAATGTCATCAAGCCTGAAGCACACAGGGCAGGTCCTCTCACTCGCACCATCAGCTTCACAGGCGGAGAAACAGTCTCAGAGAAGGCGAATGACTCAAATTTGGAAGCAAATCTGGAGCCCTGCACTCTGAATCCGTCTGGTCCCCTGGAAACCAGGCCCTTAGAAGCAGTCGAAGGTCCTCCAGGCCCACATGCCGAGTCCTTTGCTCCCTCTGGGCCCCCTGCCCTGCCATTCAGCGACTTTACAGAGAAGGGCCGGGAACTAGGCTAATCTCTGATGAATCCTTGGGTGCTGCCAAACCCCCCTCTGCAGCCCCAGCTTCTCACCTTGACGGACATGTTGTGGATATCGAGGCAGAAGGAGATCCGCTGGTGGAAGGCCAGCTGGGGCTCACGGGTAGAATAGATATCAATCATCTCCTTGGACTGGACGTAGCCCTTCTCGTGGTTGATGCTGGCCTCAATGACGCCATCCCGGATGGCCTGCAGGTCCCCAAGGGGACGCAAGGTCACCAGAGAGCCCTTCTCCTAAATCTGAGAACATCCTGTTCCTTTCCTCCTTATACTCTCACACGCTCACTTGAGTACACATTCTCTCTGGAAACTTCTTGGCTTCACTCTAAGACTGGCACTCCCTGAAAAGACCATGCCACCCCCTCCTTGACCAATCTCCTCTCATTCCCGTCCCCTGAAATGCGGCAGGAGTGCGGTAAGTGTAGTCCCCGAGCCAGCCCCACCTTGGCAACAATGAACTCCGCGTCCTCTGGGCTATCCAGCTGCAGCTTCTGCGCAATGTCAGCCAGGGAGATTCGGGAATACGAGAGGCTGATCATGCGCACACCTGGGAGAGGAAGGAGCAGTGGGGTGGGCATGGTGGGCACAGCCCCTTCACCCACCCACGGACACCCCTAGGGCTGTCCCCATCCCTTGCAGAAGTCTCTTCTGGGTCCTGCTCTTCCAGCGGCCCCTCAGACTCCCACCCGCACCTGTCTTAATGACGTTGTGCCGCAGTCGGATGATTAGGGTATAGGTCCCATCTGCTTGAAACTTCTCCCCAAACTGGTCCAGGACCTGGTTGAACTTGGCTAGGTTTCCGGTCCTGACAGCTGCAGGGGGAGAGGAGCGTGTCGGATGACGCCAACGGGCAAACCCACTGAGGAGGCCATGGCGACCGGGGTCCGGCCAGCTCTGGGAGCGGGGCTGGCCTTACCTTGAGTCAGGAGGAAGTAGGGCATGAGCGAGCGCTTGAGAGATGGCTGACGGAACTGTAGCCGGTCCGGGATCTCCCCGAGCAGCAGCTCCACCACAATCAGAAGCTTGTGCACCTGGAGGTGTGGGACACGGGAGGGCAGGGGGCAGGGAGCCCCAGCGGGGGGGCGGGGGGTAGAGAAACAGGGCTTCAGCGCAGCCAGACACACTGCGAAACAGGGAAAATGGCCCTGCGATTAGGCCCATGCAGAGCCGGGCCTGTGCCCAGAGCCAGGTCCTGGAAGAGCTGCCCCTTTGACCACACTGAGCCCTAAGTTCCACGGCACACCACGCTGCAACGGCAACGCTCTGGAAGTTCAGGCCAGATAGGCAGGTCCTGTGGCTCAGAAACAGTGAGGGGACAGGGCCCAGAGGTCTAGGGAATGGAACAGGATCGGCCAAAGATGCTGCTTAGGGAGGTGGATCGATACTGGAGAAGAGGAGGTGAGTGTGGAGAACTCGGCACCTGGCCAGAGGCAGAAGCGTGGGGAGGGGACGGGCAGAACCTCAATGAATGGGCCGTGTGCGGATGCAGGAGGCTGCCTGGGAAATCCAGCCCTTCCTTCTCCATAAAACTGAGGGATTTCTGAATAGTGCCTACCGTGGATTTGGCACCAAGTGAGGAAAATTACAACGGAGGGGATGATGCCAGCGATGAAGGAGCTGCCCACCAAGTAGGATGGACAGGGCCACATCACGTGACAGCAAGAGTCGTGAGGGAAGTAAGGGGTTAAGATGGGTGGTGGGTTGGGGCACCTGGGTGGCTCAGTCGGTTAAGCGCCTGCCTTCAGCTCAGGCCATGATCCCAGAGTCCTGGGATCGAGCCCCGTGTCAGGCTCCCTGCTCAGTGCGGAGTCTGCTTCTCCCTCTCCCTCTGCCCCTCCCCGCTGCGTGTGCTCTCTCTCTCTCCCCCTAATAAATAAGTACATATTTTTTTTAAGATTTTTATTTATTTGAGAGATTGAGTGAGTGAGAGAGCGAGCACACGAGCAGGGGCAGAGGGAGAGGGAGAAGCAGGCTCCCCCGCTGAGCAGGGAGCCTGACACGGGGCTCGATCCCAGGACCCTGGGATCGTGACCTGAGCTGAAGGCAGACGCTTAATTGACTGAGGCACCCAGGCGCCCCCCAAAAAAAATCTTAAAAAAAAAAAAAAAAGATGGGTGGTGGGTGATCATGCCAACACTCAGCCCCATACACCTGCGATGCTGCCCCGTTCCCTGGAGAATCCAGGAGTGAGGGGAAACCCAGGCGAAGGGCAGAAGTTAAGACATGCCGTAAGGATTTGGATGAAGCAGAAAAAGGAGGATGTTTTGGCCGAGGGAACAGACTGGCCAAGTGTGAGCACACATCTCAAGAAGTTTGGAAGGCTTTCATGGGGGAGGCTGGGCCCGTCTGGGGACGTGCTGTTTTGAATGCCAGGCTGAGTTCGGAGTTTGAGGACAGAATGCTAGTCTTCACTCACTAGCTCGGAAAAGCTGAGCAACCAAGTCCTCGGTTTCCTGGTCCCTACAATGGGCGGCAACGGTGGCCACAGCAGTGTCATCCAGTGTCATCATAACCCCCGCCTGCCTCCCTCAAAAGACTTGTAATACTCTCCTGGGCAGGTAATGGGGAGCAATGCAAGCTTCCTGGGCAAAGAGACGGGCCTGGAGCTCTGTTTACATCAGGCAGGCGTGTGGAAACTGGGCTCGTAACGGGGAGGAAGACGACCAGAAATGCTAGTGGCTCAAACAAGGGCACTGATGATACCAGAGAGGATACAAATACAAAAGACACGGAGGCGACTTCGTGATGGGGAAGGAGGGGTGGGGGTGGCTCCCGCCGACAGTCTGCTGGCCAAAGACGTCACTCCAGCTCTCTTTGCTCCTTCCTGCCACCTGGCTCTACCACAGAAACCCCTGAAACCTTATCCCTCATCCATCCATAGTGAAGTCTGGTTTGAAAACTATGCTTTACCCCACGATGCCGCTCCCCAGTACACGACACCGCTTCTATACTGATTACCTGTATTTTTAGAAACTTTAGCGTATGTCATACGTTGTAAGCAATTTAATACTCTGTACACATACCGTGTATGTCTGAAAAGCCATTCCTTTCTGTGAAATTCTACCCATCTTCAAAAACCAGATTAAATTTAACTTTTTAAAGATGTCTTTAATTATTTGACCAAAACCAAACCTGTCTTTCTCTGAACTTCTGAACAGAAACAAACCAAATCTTGAAACCAAATCTTGACCACACGGACCTACTCACTGCACTTCTCCATCTGATTCTCTTTCAAGGGCACGAGGAGGTGGAGGTCATGTTAAAGTGGGAACAGAGGTTCATAGTTAGGAAAGCTGGGTCCAAATTCTGGCTACCAGGCTCTGTGACTTTACACGGGCCCTCAAGCCTTGCTGAGTCAACGCTGTTTACCTAGATCACAGCGCCCAACACCAAGGTCAGCACTCAAAAAATACTTGGTGACTGACGGCTCTCGGGTGGCCAAGATTTATCTGCCCTCGAATCAGTCAGCCTGATGGCGATTTTCTGGGCTCCTTGGCCAAAGAAAACACTGCTCCCAAATGGGCATGTGAGGGACCAGGAAAAAGCCTGGGGTTTCTCAACACAACCCAAGCCCATGACTGGAATGACTATAAGGAGCGCCGGGGAAACAGGAATATTCTAAAACCTATCTACCAAGGATCGCACTCTGAACATAAACCACAGGAGGCGCGGCAGTGTCTGCTTCATGTGCTCTGATCAGTGCTATGCACAAACGGACATACGATGCAACTTCTGGATAATGAAGGTTCAGGAGGCCTTCCCAGGCCCGAGCGCAGGGAAGGAGAGCGAAAGCATGATCAGATGAGGGAGCGGCGCGGGCATGAGAAGCACTGCTCACCGTCTGTTTGAAGCCGACAGCTGTGTGCTGCGGGGCCTTGCGAAGGGCATTGGTCATCGTCCTCCGGGCCTCTGAGTACTCCAGCTGAATGGCTTTGATTCGCCCTGGGTGCGGAGGAGAGGGCACGTCAGCAGGACGGCGTCCTCCAAAGCCCCTTGCAAACCAGGGCGCCGAACGGGCCTCTCGGGCCTCCCAGGCACCAAGCGCACCCGATTTTGCGGACCTCCGCACCACGTGGGCCCGACACCCCCCGGGCCCCTCGCTCACCTGTGTAGTAGAGGTACCTGGCCCACTCGTTGTTGTTGGCCTGCTCGGGGAACACGGACTTGGACACCAGCTTCTCGGCCTGGTCATACAGGCTATAGTGCAGGTAGTTCCGCAGCAGGAGGTTGAGCAGAGTGGCCTGGCCGTCTGCGTCATGCCGGAGCGTGGCCGTCCGGAGCCGAGCGTGCAAGAAGCTTCGCAAAGGCAAGAAAAAGCATGTCAAACGCCTCAAAGAACAACTCTTTGAACGGCTTTGAACGCTCTATTCTCTCAATTGCAAAAAAAAAAAAGTGGCACAAACTGCTTTTCTGGCTATTCACTGACTCTTCAACCCTCGAGCCCCTGTGGTGCGATGCGCTATTCCGGGCGCACAAAGAGGCCACAGCTCCGCATCCGAATGGGCGAGACAGCCAAAGACCGTGATAGATGAGTGTCGTAGGTGGCATGACAGGAGGAGGTAGGGGCTGTGGGGAAACCAGGGAAAGTGCAGTGGGGAACGCAGGAGGCAAGGAGGATGGGGATGCAGTTTTGAATAGCTTCATCAGGACAGGACTCACTTCTGAAAAGGTAACAAAGGCTTAAAGGAAGTAGGGAGAGGAGCAGCGTCAGCAGAGAGAAGAGTGTGCCTGGCATGGCCCAGGAGAGCAGGGAGGCCAGTGTGGCGGAGGAATGAGTCGGGGGAGCGGGGGGAGGTAGAGTCAAGAAGGCAGTTAGCAGGGGCCAGAGCACGTCAGGCCTCACATGCTAGGGTGACTTCAGCTCTTCCCTGAGGAACATGGGAGCCACCACAAGTTTCAAGCCGAGGAGTGAAATGTTTTCCAGCCTGTCCTTCTACCCTTGACCTACCAATGCTCCCTTGCTGTGGAGTGTAGGGAAGAGCCTGGGGGACAGCTGTTAACCTTGGCGTCAGCCCTTGGCTGTCTGTACCTGCGCACCACATCCAGCTTGTCCAGAAACTCATAGACCCGGGCGTGATAATAGTAACACTTTGCGGCCACGAGGTCCAGGGCCCGGCGGTTCTGAGTGCTGATCTTCTGCATCAGATCGTCAGAGATCCTCTGTGCCTGGGGAGGCAGCCAAAAGAGAATCAAGTGGGAGTTCCTCAAAAAGTTGAACAGGGAGCTATCATAGGAGCCAGCAACTCCCCTCCTAGGCATGAATCCAGAAGAACTGGAAACGTATGTTCACATCAAAGGCTGTACACAAATGTTCACAGCAGCATTATTCATAACTATCCATACAACGGGAATATTATTCATCCATAAAAAGGGCTGGAATCCAGATATACACTACAACACAGACAAACCTAGAAAACATTATGCAAAGTCAAAGCAGCCAGACACAAAAGGCCATGCGTTACATAATTCCATTTATAGGAAATGTCCAGAATAGGAAAATCCATGAGCCAGAAAATGTAGATGAGTAGTTGCCAGAGGCTGGAGTGAGGGGAGAATGGGGAGTGACTACTAACCGTAATGGGGTTTCTTTTTGGGGTGATGAAATTATTCTAGAATTAGATAGTGATGATAGTCACACAACACTGTGAACACATCAGAACCCACTGAACTGTACCCTAAGTTTTTTTTTTAATGTATTGAATTTAGTTAATTAATTTATTTATTTTAAGTAATCTCTGCACCCAATGTCGGGCTCGAACTCATGACCCAGAGATCAGGAGTCGGATGCTCTACTGACTAAACCAGCCAGGCGCCCCTGAACTGTACACTTTAAAGGGGGTGAATTATATCTAAAAACAAACAAAAACCGATTCGTGGCAAGCAAGAAAAAAACACAACAGGGAATGGAACAGGGGGAACTGTCATTTCTTTCTTCTTCTCTTTTTTCCAAAAGATTTACTTATTTGGGAGAGCGAGCGCGTGGGTGGGCACGTGCACACTCAAGAGCGGGGGTCCTAGCCAGGGGGAGGGAGAGAGAATCTCAGGCAGACCCCTGTTGAGCACGGAGCCGAACTCAGGGCTCGATCCCACGACTCTGAGATCATGACCTGAGCCCAAATCAAGAGTCGGATGCTCAACCGACTGAGGCACCCAGACGCCCTGCCCCGGTCCTGTCATTTCTTGAGCGTGTTCTTTGGATAGTGGCTGTGACTGACAAAGAAGCTGGCCCCAGCCGGGGCAGGGGGAGGGTGGCTCAGTCCCGTCGTCAGAGCTGCCACTTATGAAAATATCGTGAAAACTTACTATATGCAGATCACCGTGCTAGTATTTTATTTAATGCCAACAATGATGTTGTGAGTTGGGCGTTGTTTTCCCCCATCTGACATAAAGTCAGGAGAAATTAATTTGCCATAAGGTACAGCTAGGATTTGAACTCAGGTTTCTGTCTCTAAATCTCCCTTTCCTAACAGAACCCACCGCACGGGTACTGTGCCAGAGAGATGCCTGCCACTTCCCATGGAGTCTCAGCACGAGCTAAGGGGGCTTCCCTGGATGTGGGGTTAGGTACATTCCCACATGGGGGAAAGGGTCTGGGGGCACGATGAAGAGCCCAGGGACTCTCTCCAGTTCTTCACCAGAGACAATCTCTCCTGCAAACCCCATGCTCCGCTTGCTCTGGTCCTGGATACCTCTTTGTAACGCTTGCTGTTCATCAGGAAGATGACCATGAGGAGCTGTAGGTAGGCTTCCACTTCAGGCAGGAGGGGGGTTGACGCAGCTTTTCCTGTTCGGGGACGGAACTGTAAATCAGCTTCGGTGTCCATGGGCTAGGAGGAGACAGGAATTACTGTGGAAAAGCTCAGTCAGATCAACCAATTAAGAATTTATTAAGCACTCACAATGTATTTCAACAAATATTCACTGAGTGCCTATTATATGCAAGATTTTTCTAGGTACTGGGATATAAAAATAAAGATGGCACCATCCCCTTCCAAAGGAAGTCAAGGAGGCTGGCAATAGAAACAAAAAAAAAGCTGACAGGAGTACAACAGACATCTTTACAGTATATAATGGGGACAGAAAGGATATTACGAAGACCCCTCAAAGAGTCTACAATCTAAGTAGAGAGATTAAACCACCACACCTGGAACCACTGCAATTTTATCAGAGAGGGTTTAACAAGGTAATATAATTCTAGGAATGAGGTCAAGAATAATGAGATAATTTTTTTTTGGTGGGAACAAAGGAAATTTGGGGGAAACTGACATATACATCGTACTTATTATCGGATCTAGTCATCCAAACTGGAATAATGTGCAACAGCTCAAACATGTTGGGGTGAATTCAGAGATATATAGGTTAAAAAAAAATTTTCCAGGTGAAGTACGAAGAGGGTGCTTTTCCCTGTTCCCAGACAATAAATTCTTCATCATTCCACCTCAAGGGATTTTTTGTCTGTTCCATGGAACAGCCCATGAGCATATAGGGAGATGGCTGAAGGGACAATGAGGTGTGAGAAGGGGCAGGACCTGGACACAAGGGGGATTTTACAGTCAGAAAGGAAAAGGAGGGGTCTTTCCTGACATGGAGTCCACTGCCAGCAACAAACAAACTTCCTCAGCGTTCATTATGTGCCAGGCACGGTTCTAAGAGTTTTACACATATTCCTTTCCTCCCCTTCGTCCCCCAAATCTGTTCACCACATTTAACAAAGGAAGAAAATGAAGCATCAGGAGATTAGATCACTTGTCCAGGTCCCACATGGACCAAACGGTAGAGCTGGTTTTCAAATTCAACTCTACCTCCAGAACCTGTGCTCTTTACCAGTTTTATACGTCCTCCATGGTGAGGCTTCGGAGGCGGAGAGGTGGTGGTACCTTCTCCTAGGACCATGGAGACACCACCCAACTGGAGGAGAGTGTTGGTGTTGGGGAGCAGTGGGAACGGAGTTTGGTTCAAAGGGTCCTGATTCCCAGCTCTTTTCCCTGACTCTAATGATACTACAGGGCAGGATGGTTCCCTTGCTAGTGGGCAAATGAGTATTAAAACGAGCTGCTTTGTTTTACCAGTCAGCTACAGCAGGTAGTAAGACAGGTCTTTAGGATGAGAAACAATTACATCGAGAGGGGGGGTGGGGTGTGGTCTGAGGCCAAGCCTGTACCCTTTAAGTGCCTGACTCACTTACCTCTTCCAGGAAGGGCAGCAAGAAATCTCGAGTGGCATTATTTGAGGTGAAGAAGCCATGCACAGCCTTATACAGAACGTAGTGGTTGAGGCGGCGTGATGTGGAAGGTAGCATCCGCAGGGCCCTCAGCACGAATCGAGGCTCCTTGCCCGAAACTGCCTTCTCCAGCTGTTTCACGTGCTCCTTGATGTCTGTGGAGGACCACAGAAGAAAAAAAATGTTACTTCTAACTCTTCCTATTCTCCCACCACTCTAGGCGAGAAGTTCTAGGGAACCTCTTTTAAAGGGCAAGATGTAGCCAGTCATTTCTTTTGCCTAATACGGTTAAGCAATACTTACAGATGCCATACAATGATTTTAAGACATAACGAAGAGACAAAGAAAAATAAAGCTGGGGTAGGGGAAAGGGTAGAGGGTGACAGAAAGAGGAAGAAAGGAAAAGCAACGATGAGAAACAACAAAGACAAACACATGGAGGGGCGCCTGGGTGGCTCAGTTGTTAAGCGTCTGCCTTTGGCTCAGGTCGGGTCCTGGGATCGAGCCTTGCATCGGGCTCCCTGCTCGGCAGGAAGCCTGCTTCTCCTTCTCCCACTCCCCCTACTTGCGTTCCCTCTCTCGCTCTCTGTCAAATAAATAAATAAAATCTTAAAAAAAAAAAAAAAAAAGAGGGCGCCTGGGTGGTTCAGATGGTTAAGCGTCTGCCTTCGGCTCAGGTTATGATCTCGGGGTCCTGGGATCGAGTCCCACATCGGGCTTCCTGCTCCTTGGGAGCCTGCTTCTCCCTCTGCCTCTCTCTCTCTCTCTGTCTCTCATGAATAAATAAATAAAATCTTAAAAAAAAAAAAAACACATGGAGATTTATCAGTTTTCTAAATAGGAAAAGACTTTCTAAATGTAAATAATGGGAGAAATCACACACACACACACACACACACACACGAATGATGAACTCCACTCTGCAAAAAATCCTTCTGAATAACTGTGTAAACAAAAATATTTGCAACAAATGTGACCAGAGACATATTCTTATTTTACAAAGAGCTTGTATAAATTAGGGTAAGTAAAAATGAACACAAAGAGACAATGCAAAAAGCAGACAGACAGCTAACCGATATGAAAATATATTTCACTAGCATTTGAATAACTGCAAATGGAAATGTTTTCAATTACCAAACTGGTTAACACAGAGGGGTGCCTGGGTGGTACAGTTTGTTGAGCGTCTGATTCTTGGTTTCGGCTCAGGTCATTACCTCAGGGTCCTGGGATTGAGCCCTGCATCAGGCTCCACGCTCAGCGTGGAGTCTGCTTGAGATTCTTTCTCCCTTTTCCTCTGCCCTCCCCGCTTGTGCGCTTGTGCTCTCTCTAAAATAAATAATCTTTAGAAAAAAATCATAACATTACTTTCAACTATTCTATGTCTTAATATTTAAAGTTTCTGTCTTATAAAAAAATGTAACATAGAGTCAGGGGTGAACAGGACATTTCTGTTGGTATAATGTAAATCAGTATAGTTTCTCTGAACAATACCCATCCAAAACCCTAAAAATATCTGCCTTCTCAACTCAGGCATATTGAGAATCTGTGCTAAAGAAATAATCATAAAGGTAGATTAAAAACTTGGCTCACAAAGATGACTGCTGCAAAGCTATATATAATGGTAAAAAACTGGAAACAACTGAAGTGTCCAGGAATAAGGGAACACATGAATTGTTTCTTAGTTACCTTTGTACACTTAGCATAGAGTGCCTGGGTCCCCTTGACATAATAATGATAACTGCTAACATTACAGAGGGTTTACTATGTGTTCATCATGTGCTAGGCACAGTTCTAAGCATTTTTTTTATTTAAGATTTTATTTATTTGACAGAGCAGCAAGAGACGCAGCGAGAGAGGAACACAAGCAGGGGGAGAGGGAGAGGGAGAAGCAGGCTTCCCGCAGAGCAGGGAGCCTGAAGCGGGGCTCGATGCAGGGCTTGATCCCAGGACCCTGGGATCATGACCTGAGCCGAAGGCAGACGCTTAACGACTGAGCCACCCGGGCGCCCCGTTCTAAGCATTTTAATCTTTACACTGACCCAGTGAAGTAGGTACTGTTACTCTCATTTATAGAGATGAGGAAACGAATTCCAGAGCTTGTATGCTTAGCCACTGTATTGGGTATTCAATAAACGTTTCTGGAATAAATTGAACACTACGTTTATGGATATGTTAGATGAAAGCACACAAAGTCATCTGTATTTAGTTATGCCTTGTTCCAAACTGTCTATATAACTTGATCTCAATTACAGGAGAGCAACTCAAAAATTCATAGGAAAAAATGTTAACCATGGTCGATGTTATATCCTGCTACTTTAGACTTCTCATATTTTCCAAAATTTCTACAGTGAAACGTGGACTACTTCATATTAGCAAAATGAAGTGCTTTATAAGAAACATATGTATGTACCCAGTCGCACCTCTGCCATTGCTATCCTTATTTTAGGTAAAAGGGTCTTGATTAGATACTGAGCCTGTTGCCCAACTTTAGAGTAGGGGCTGATGCAGTCAACATTACATCCTCAAAAACATCACCCAGGAGCCTAACTTTGCTTATCTCAATGTTTTTGAGCAAGGTTCTCATGCAGTTAGAGAGAAAACCCAATAAATAGTCTGGTTCCATTTGATCCAGAGCTGGGAAAACAGCACCAGGTTCACAGTGGGAAGCTCTCACTCTGCCCACTCCAAATGTGGACAGGATGCTCTGAGAAAAGTGAAATGTGAACTTGGAGGACCAAGACGGTAGTAAGAAACTGGGAACAAGTACCTAGGAGAAAAGCAATGGGGGGACTGATACATAGTTTAGGTGGAAGGTGAGTATTAGGAACTCAAAGATGACACCTAAAAACTTGAAAGTCTGTAATGTATTTCAACTCTTTAGGAACACAAGTAAAGGCCTGAAGGGAGAGAATGAGCAACGGGATTGTAAAGGCACCTTAATTACAGAAACAAGGAAGCAAGATACCGAGTCGAAAGGCTTCTCTTAGGGGAGTTTCCCAGAGGTAGCTAAGGCAACAGAAAACTTTTGTACAGTCTTAAAATTCAGGGGCCAGTATTCTGCGTCACCCTGACCCCCTTTACACACATAAATACAAACACCGGTTTCTAGAGGGACCAATCACATACTGGGGGCGTTAGAATCAGTTCGGTGGATGTAAATAGAGTAGGTCGGAGAGGACTTAGAAGAGGGAGGGAGTCCACAGGCCCAGTGAGACCCACTTCTAGATGCAACCCAGGTAAGGAGGGAGGAGGTATGTTCAGGGAGAAATCCAGAGCCTGGAGAGAAGGTTCATTATGGGGCTGGAGTGAGGAGTGTCAGGGTGGTAGGGGGCGGGCACTGGGGGTGATCCTAAGGAATCGGGAGTGGTGGAATCTGCGCTGGGGTCCCGAGGATAGGCTGGATCACCGGGGCGCTGTCATCCGTGACCACGGCACGTCCCCGGCCCGGGCTCTCGTACCCTCCAAGGTGACGGTGTCCAGCTCTCGCTGGGAGTGCTCAGCCGCCGCCGCCGCCGCCGCTTTGCTGTCAGGCTCCCCCGATGACCCGCCACCCGCCGTCGCCTCCTCTTTCATCTCCACATCCTGGGGGGTCGGGGGCGGCGGTGGTTCTTGTTCCCCTCCGCCCGGCGGCGGCTTCGCCTTGTCCGCGCCGCGGCGCCGCGCCGAGCCCTCCTGTTTCATGGCGCCCGGGGTCGCGGCCTACTCCGGGGACCGAGACCAGGGCCTCGCGTGAATCCTCGCACCAGAGACCAGGAACCGAGCCGGGCCTGCACACGAGCGCGGGCTCGCGACGGGCCGCACGATGACGGAGCAGCTGCAAACCCCTTCCCGACGCTGGGCCTTCTGGGAAACGCCAGGCCCGGCGGGCCGAAGGCCGAGTCCACAAAAGGAAAAGAAATCAACAGCCGAGGTGCAGGATGGAGGCGGATCTTCAAGGAGCTGGGAGGAGCTTGTATGCGTCGGCCCGGCATTTGGAGTGCTTCAGTGTTATTTTCTTGTGTTCCTCTGGACTGCTTTTCCGTGCGCGTCCACGAGATGTCCCCTCAGGCTCCAATGTGGGTTACATCGGAGTCTTAAGAGCACCCCAACCAGCGTGGAGTAAGGCCTGTCGCAGCGCAGGGCGTGATGACGTCATGAGGCCCCACCTCGCTCAGTCTGCGCCCCCCCGTCCTCCGCCTCCTGTTTGGGGGTCTCGGTCCAGATTCTCGAGGCTCGTACTCAACCGCCGCCCAGTGCCTCCGGCGCGAGGGAAGAAGCCGCGAAAGAGGGATGTGAGCACCGAACTGGGGAGTAGGAGAAATCATTGGGATTCAGACTTCTTGTCAGATTTTAGCAAGAGCTGAAAATAAGGCATAAAATCCTGCAGCCTGGGAGTGTGGACGGGGGAGAGTGCGTTTGTGTACCAGCACTGCAGTATAAAATACACGGGTCCACTCTCTGTATGGCCCAGAGCTCGCACGTTCGGGGCGCGGAGTTCTTAAAAACAGCTCCAGAATGTGGTCTGCTGGAGGCTCTGCTCTGCCGCGTAAGGTCAGGCGGGAGGAAAGCAGGTGGAAGCCCCTATTGGCAGAGGCTTCAGGGAGTCGGTCGGGGCGTCTGTTTGCATCCAGACACCGTAGTGAAATGGGGAGCGGAATAATAGTGTACCTAAAGAGAATCTAAGAATCCCCAGGGGAAGGAAATTGAACCAGAAATCCTGTCCATTTATTTTTCAAAGGAATCCTCCAGTGATTCTGCAGGAGGAAGATACAGGTTCCAACTTCTTAAGACACAAAACAAAAACTACCCACCCCCTTCTTTGAACTTTCCTCTCTTCCGTAGTTGGAAGTCCTAAATTTTAAACCAGGTCAGACCCTACAAGACAGTCTAGCTCTGCTGTAAGGTCATAGAGGGCAGAGGATATGTTTCGACCATATTCTTTATATTCATATATAGAGAGGATATTTTTTGTCTCCTCCTTGTCATACTACTGCAGCAAATAGCTCCTTGCACTGAACAACTGCTTGCTGAAGGAAAAACATTTTGTCCGGTTTTAGGGAACGTGCCTTGACCAATTCCTCCCTGTCTCTCTGCCCCCTTGGGCTACGGGACAGATAACAGGACTTTTGAATCATCGCTGGAATAAACTCATTGAAGCCTCTTCTGCATAACACCCTATCTAACTGAAAGTGGGCGAGAAGGGTAAAGGAAGAAAACAGAAAACAGATGAGCTTTGTTGTTCATCCTTACGAAGTTACCCTTCTGGATAGTTAGGGTGTTAGCTCACCTCTTTATTAAGTGTACATCACAAGAGAAAAACAACGAGGTCAGCAGATAATTACTCAGGATGTCTTTGAGCAATGTAGTGAGGCATTGGAAGATGCCCCAGAACGGGGGAGGATGGCTTAACAGAAAGCTTTTGGCAGTTGATCATGAATTCCTGTTTAGTGAGGGAACTAGCCAGGGGCGAGTCTGATTCCTGGGGCCAAAAACCTTGGAGAAATTATTCCACCCATAAAACTACTTTAAAAGAAATTGGCGAAAGATGTTAAAACCCAGCTTTAGGCAGAGGAGGATGGTATAAACCCACTAGTTTTATAAGATTGCAATATCCATATTTGCAGGTCCATATGGCAAGCCCACATTACTTCCTCCTACAACCACCCTGAATTGAGGTCAAAAGAGGGAAAGGTGAAATAAGATAATATCACAATTTCTTTTTAAAAGTTATGGGTCAGTCTTATTCTTGGATACTATTTTTTAAAAAGACTTACCTGCATTTTCTTTTTGATATACTTGAAAGTTGTCTTACTCTTGTTTTGGGTTTGTACCACAAATAAGCCTGTCCTAGTCCCTTAACCTGAGTCCAGAGGATCCTAAACCCTCCTCTTTGAAGACAAGCTTCTTTGATGATCTTCTCACTTTAGAATTTAGATTCTACATTCTACACCCTCATAGTTCTCTGGGCATTTTCCAGCTGACCCGTGGACAGTATAATAGAACTCATGTACACATGATCTGTATGTAGTATGATAATGTCTATTTTTTTTCCTGGCAGAAGTTAAGAAAAACACCAAAAGACATTTCATCCAAAGTGGAATCATATTTTCCATTAATTCCAGTAAAACTTGATTTGTGGAAGCATACGCATGAGGAATTGGGATAGGAAATTAATTATTTTTGGTTTTGCTGAAATAATTCATAGTTTTAAAAATTTGCACTTTTCCACTTTTAAAGGATTTAAGCATCAGCAGATGGGTTGCGGAGCTGAAGGGGTAGGGGAAGAGGTAGAGCTGGACAAGTGGAAATCGCTTATCTTGGGTGATCAGCTAGGGTCTCCATCATCTTCAGCCTGGGGGCTCTAAAATACCCTTGGGTGTTAAGAACACAGCACAGTGAGGTCGGGAAGGCATTAGGAGGCAGGAAGCAGGTGGAAAAGGCCAGTTAGGAGGCCTTGGTCAGCAGCTGCAGGAGGGAGAGGCCAGCATAAAGGGCACAGAGGCGGGGGAGGGTGTCTGGGTCCCACGTGTACTGGGGGCCCGATCTCTGCACTTCGAGGCCACTCAGCCCCACTAGGGCTTCTGTGAGGGTCAATTCCTCTTCCCCAAGGGAGGAGAGCAGGTCAGGCTGCAGGGGGAAAACACCGTCTTTATCCTGTAGGAAACTCTGTTCCATTGTGCTCTCCACCTGCAAGGAACCAAAATAACATGAAAAGAAAGAACTGGAAACCTGCCCTCCTTTCTCCTAACTCATAAAAACCACGAAGAGGGCTACCTATCTCTTATAACTCCTTCCATTACAGCTCCATGTGGGCCTTTTAACCACCCTGTACTGTGGGCAGCCCCCTTTTTTTTTAAGCCCTATTTCACAGAGGAGTGAATTGAGACAGACTCAGAGACATGAAGAGATTTGCTCACATCACTTGGCTGTGAAGAAGCAAAGCCCGGGTTTTCTGTCTTTTCAAGCTGAAAAACCCAGATAACTGCCCAGAAATTCGCTCTTTTACTTCCAGTTGCGAAATAGCAAACAAGGGAGAACATGGAGACAAATGAGCCGAGGGCAAGAGCCCCTGCTCTACAACAGAGGCTCTCCAGGACAGTCTGTCGTTAGGCTAAGTCTGTATCTTTGCCCTGGTTCCAGCTGACTCCCTCCCGAGCTCTCCCCAGCACCTGCTGTTTTCTCTCACCAGCTTTAGCTGCATGGGTAGGATCTTTTTCTCCACTGATTTTATCAGCAGCTTCTGTTGGGCTTCACTTAGCTCTGGAGGGGGGAAAAAAAAAAAGCAGAGAAATGAACGTGTGGTGTTGGTGCAAAGGGGGACTCCAGACTCCAAAGAGGTACACTTCCAGAATTTCAGCATTAATTAATCCATACATTTACCCAAGGTTAAATGCTGCTCTATGCTGTGCACCTTTGCTGGGGGTGTTGGGTAAAAATCATACCCCTTCACTCAGGAAACTTGCAGGCCAGCAGAGAAGACTAAGCCATGTGCAGGGACAGTACAGGGTGTTAAGGGAGCGATAGCTGAGGGGTCTACTTTGGACTTGGCATTTGAGGGCAGGCTTTTTAAGGGGACAGACATCTCAGCTTACTCCTGAAGGACCAGAGAGTTTTTCTAAGTGGAGCAATGTTTCATGGAGAGGGAAGAAGAGAGTTCAGGGCAAGATGAGAAGATGTTACTCTCTGAAATTAAAGCTAACAAATTTCTATATAAAAGTGATGCGCTTAGGGACGTCTGGGTGACTCAGTCAGTTAAGTGTCTGCCTTCAGCTCAGGTCATGATCCCAGGGTCCTGGGATCAAGCCCCACATCGGGCTCCCTGCTCAGCTGGGAGCCTGCTTCTCCCTCTCCCTCTGCCCTCCCCCCGCTCCTGTTCTCTCTCACTCTGCTCTCTTTCTCTCTCAAATAAATAAATAAGATAATCTTTTTTTAAGAAGTGATGAGTTTAGCCATATGTAGAAATTTTAAATATGTGGCTGGTAAAACTAGGGTTATTTCCCAACCTCTATTAGCAAGACTAGGCCACCTTCTCAGATTATCCCAGGTGCCCAGATGAATCCTTGGGAAGGTAAACAATTTTTTAAATTTTAATTATTTTATTTTATTAAGGCAATCTCTGTTCCCAGTGTGGGGCTCGAACTCACAACCCCAAGATAAAGAGTTGCATGCTCTACCAACAGCCAGCCAGGTGATCCTATAACCAATTTCTTTAAATGTAGATATAAACTACTTTAAGTGTGGTATAATTTGCCTGGCATGCATGCATGCATGCATTCATTCATTCATTCATTCATTCATATATCTGGGAATTCATCCAGTGATTCATTCCTGTCACCAAAAAGGTATATAAATGAAGACTTTATTCTCTACTTACCTGTTAGGGCTCCGAGGAAATACAGGATGCCACCCATAGCCTCCTTTGATACCAAGACATCTTTTGGGAGTGCCTCCAGGGTCACTTCATGTCCTTTGTCTAGAGCCCCTTCAAGCTGCAGGGAAAGGTGGGCAACTATTTAAGATAACACGGGTAAGTGGCCCAGCACAATGCCTGGCACATTACAGTCTCTTTTTTTGTTTGTTTTTTTTTTAGATTTTCTTTTTTTTTTTTTTTAATTTGACAGAGAGAGACACAGCGAGAGAGGGAACACAAGCAGGGGGAGTGGGAGAGGGAGAAGCAGGCTTCCCGCGGAGCAGGGAGCCCGATATGGGGCTCGATCCCAGGACCCTGGGATCATGACCTGAGCCGAAGGCAGACACCCAACGACTGAACCACCCAGGCACCCCCACAGTCTCTTGAGATGTGCTAACTATCTCTCTTTTCCTTGTTTCTTTTCAAGGTGTCAAGTCCTGAAAAGTACCGGACTCCTGGATTTCTTGGTCCCTGAGCCTTGAACTCTGGGAAGGAAAGGTTCCAGTCCCCTTTCCAAGAAAGGGCCCTGCTGGCCCACTGCCTACCCTCTGTCTGTCCACGGGGAGCATGTGCTTTGAGGGAATCTGCCCTGTGTGCCCTTTTCCAGAGCAGTGGCAGCCAGGCAGGCTGGGGGGCACCTGGCCAGCCTCGAGGAAGACACCCACTATCGATTCTCCTGGCCGCTGACCACCTTCTATCCTGTCAGATCCCCTGCCAGTTGCAACACCCACCCACACATCCACCAGCCACCTTCCTCTGGGGCCTCACCATGAGCTCCAGGTCCTGTAGCTCCTTTTTCTTCCCGAGAAGTTTGCTGAGGGAGGTGAGCAGGGAGCTTTGCCCTACCCGGCTTAGCTTCTTCACTTCTTGGATCTCTCTTTGAACTTCTTCTTTTAGTGTCTTGAAGTCTTCATGTTCCTCCTCTATTGAGACGGTGAACATGGTAAGCCAAGCGCCCTCCATCTGGCAGCCTTCCTATTCAGCCCCCTCCCGTCCCTGTGCTCTGCTCCCAGCCTGAGCCTGGCCCCCCTTTCTTCTTGATCAGGGAACATGATTATGAAGTTTCCACAAGCCCTGACTTGTGGGGGATGGTCTGGGGCAAGGAGGTGGAGCAGGACCCACATTATCATCTAAGCAGGCAGTTGATTCTCCCCAGGCTCCCAAGCCCCATCCCGTGACAGTAGACAATTAACTTCCCTTTCTCTAAGACTCCAGCTTAAAGTTGAGAAGGAAAGTCTATTTCCCCTTCTTAGGAGTTATTCGACAAAGAAGAATGACTTTGGTGACTGAGTGAAGGCTAGGATGGGTGGGTCTTTATCCAAGGACGTGGGTGGATCAGCGTTACCTTGAATCTTGGCCTGACCCTCTGAGGGCCTGGCATCCTAAGAATATGACCAGGGGAGTAGCTTCTGGAAGCTCCTGGAAGTGGCTCCAGTTGCCCAGACCTGGGACTCAGCACTTGTCTTTCCCTCCCTCCACCCCATTGCCTCCATGCCAAAGTCTTGGGAGAAACTCAGAAAATTCCTTACCAGCATCAGATGCCAGGATAAGGGGGGAAAGAAAAGACAAGAATCTATTCTTCCAAAATGGTAGCCATGCCCAGGGGATGAAACATTAATGGGGGTTAGGAAATATATCCTGTCTCCTGGGATATCTCAGCTATCTTAAGGCTACACTTGCTGCATTCATGGGAGGCAGGAATGGGGCAGGAGAGAAGCTAATGCAATGTGAAAAGGAGCTCCTGGATTGATTGAGTTGGCATCACTGTGACTTAGTGACTCATCCGTCCCGGATGTTGGGTAGCTGAGCAGCAGATATGTGTGGGACAGGTTACAGCTAAGGACGCCCTCGAGGACAGAGGTCTGACGCATCAGACTACCTGGGTATCCTGTCCAAAGACTTGCCCCCCGCCACCACTTTTTCCTAAGCTATTGGGATCTCTGCCATGTTTTGGGGACAGTTGTTTGCTGAGACCTGCTCTGCCATGTTCCCCGTCAGTCTTTCAGGGAAGAGAAGAAAAAGATTGGAGTTTTAAAATTCTGTGTCAAGGGGCCCCTGGGTGGCTCAGTCGGTTAAGCGTCCAACTCTTGGTTTCAGCTCAGGTCATGATCTCGGGGTCATGGGATGGAGCCCCACATAGGGCTCTGTGCTCAGCTCGGAGTCTGTTTGAGAATCTCTCTCCCTCTCCCTGCCCCTCCCGCTTGCGCTCTCTCTCTCTAAAATAAATAAATAAATCTTAAAAAAAAAAAAAAAGAAATGAGAGGAAACACTTACTGGTGAACTTCTCCTCTGGCTTTTCTGAAAACAGAAGCAATGTACATATGTCAGCATAAAACCTATTTGTGCCTTTTTATCTAGAGCGGATGTTAAGGCAGCTTTATCAGTGATCATTATAAAAACATGGAGATTGTGTTAGCCCCCGCCCCCCCAATTTGGGAACACACAATATCTCTCAGTCTTATTTCTGCTTCTGACTTCTGGTCTTTTTCTGTTTCTCTGTCTCTCTAGGGCAGTATTTATGTGCTTCTGTCTGCCTTTCCAGAAGTTTAGGACAGATATTTTTATAAAGGCACTTGGGAAACAAAACGAGGGGCTCCTTGAGGGATTATGGTATATGTTATTAGAGGGTGCAGGATTTTAGCAGATGATGTCAGGGTTGGGCGAAAGATAGGGGAAGCAATTTCACTTACCTCCGGGAGTGAAGGTTTGCATGTTATCATTGTAGATATGTGGAATATCTGTAAGGTGCAAGAGAGGTGAGAGCAGGAGGACCCTTAAATAGCTGCCCACCTTCCCTTCTCTATTCTCAAGTCCATGGGCTCCGCTAAGGGCTAGGTCCCTGTCCCCAAAGGCCCCACCGAATCCCCTGCTCCACCTCTGTTGCTAATAGGATAACACTGTTTTCTGCCTTGCATCCTAGTGCTGATATCTGGGTCTGTTTCCTCCATTGGCCACAGACTTCTCTAGAGCAGAGCTGTGCTTGTTCATCTCCGTGCCCCTTTCCTCCAGCTAACGCAGTGCCCAGCACGCAGGAGGTGCTCAGAACCCAGGGGGTTCCTTCACTCCCTCTCCAGGGCAGTCCCCGCTGTTCTGTCCCCGGGCCACAATACAATACACTCCAGCACTCCTTCCCTGGCTTGCCACCAGAGGGGACCAGGATGCCTTAGTGCTAATGAGGGTAATTCTTGTCTTGAGGGGAGAACATGCCAGTGTCTGCTCACCCCATTCATCTTTGCCTTTGACCATCAGTTGTCTCACTCGAAAGGCCAGGATGCAGCCCTTGGGGATGGTTATGGCCTCCTTGTGGTTTATGGATCCCTAGGGTCAGACAATGAAGATTTATGAACCGGCCAAGATTCTGAGACAAGGGGTGAGGGAGGGGCATGTGGAGGGGCAGGCCGAGCACCTCTGGGGAGATAAGAAATTGAAAACCCTTCATTTGTGTCCCTGATTGCCTTTCCACCCAGTCTGGACTCCATGGAATGCACTTCAAAGCCCTTCTGCATCATCCCTCTAATGATGTGTATCTCTCTTCCTGGTTCAGACACATGAAGGAACTGGGCAGACCCACTCCATCACCTACCTGCCTGGGCATCTCCAACCCACCTGAGAGTTTCCACAGGGCCCAGTCCTTCTTCCTCTTCACCATCTGCGCATGCTCATCTCCTCCAGGAAGCCTTCCATGACTAACCCTACTCTCAGTTCCAACTCACCCCTTGAATATTTATACAAACTAGGTTTAGGTATGTAGAGCATTACTTATTTACATCGAATCTTCAGAGCCTGTGTTCTCGGGGCTTTAACCTGTGTGTCTCCTCCATGAGACTGCGAACTTTTTCTGAGAGCAGGGATGTCTCTCTCCTGTGCACTGGGAGCACCATGAGGGATGACCCACGACTAAGAGTTTCCCCTTCCCTGATAGCTCCCTGTGGCATCTGGCACAGGCATGTGCCCACACAGGGCACCCTTGACCAGAGAGGGGCCTGAATCTCGAAAAGCAGGAAGAAGGAGTGGGTCATTTTCAGTATTCTGGGTAGGCACTGATCGGGCAAAGTTAATGTGTTAATGCGGCCTCTAAGGAGAGGCTAAATGTTAAGTGCGTGCGTGTGTGTGTGTGTGTGTGTGTGTGAGAGAGAGAGAGAGAGAGAGAGAGAGAGAGAGAGAGAGAGAGAGAGAACCAAACCTGTAGTCCCAAAGGGGCGAAGAACGGGAGGGAGAAGCAGCCCTCCGCCTTGCCGGCTCTCTCCAGAGTGACCTCCTGCACGGTCTCCACCACCTCCATGACCACATACAGGTTCTCCCCTCGGTCTCGCATCTCCTTCAGGAACGGGTGCTCGGCGGACAGCTTCCTGGGGCAGGAGACACGTGAAGGGATGGGTCAGAACCTCTCCCCGCCTGGGCCATCTGCTCTTCTCTTCTCCTCAGTCATTCGCAGGAGCTAGGCACAGTGGTATTAGGGAAAGGGGTGAGGACTCTGGAGTAGGAGACTGAGGCTGAAGCCCAGATGTCCCGCTAACTGGCAGGGCAGCCACTCGGAGTCCGGGGAGCCTCATCTATAAAATGAGGATAATGACACCTCCCTCCAGGGGTGCTGAGAGGAAAACTAGGAAATCATCTGGCATGGCTCCTGGCCCAGAACAGGCCCCCCCTGCTTGCTCCTTCCCCCTTTTCCCTCTGCCTCCGGGTGCCTTCCCTTTTCTTTCCTCTTCCCTGTTCTTAGTCCTGTTCCTCTCTCCTGGGGCCCTTTGTTCCCATCCCTTACCCTCTCTCGCTATTAACACCAGTCCCTCTTCCCCACTTGCTGCCATCCAGAAACCCATCCTTTGATCTTGCCACTCCCTCAAATTACCATCCTGTTTCTTTCCTTTGCTTCACTGGCAAGTCTCTCAAAAGATGCGCCCATATACACCGTCTTTACTTCCTCACTGTCCACTCCTAAATTCTTCATCATTTGACTTCCATTTCCACTCCTCAACTGAAATCCCAGTGACCTCGCACCCACCACATTCACAGACCTTCCCTCACTCTGCACAACACTGAGCCTGCCTCCCAAAGCCTCCCTGCGACGTGGTCCTCTCCTGGCTTCTGGTCCCACCACGCCACCCCGCTTTGGCCTTCTGATTCCTGTCCGTTCCGTCTGCGTCTCCTGCGCTAGTTTCTTCGGTCCCTTCAAATTTCATGTTCTCTGAGATTCTGTTCGCAGTTCTCTGCTGTCTGGATTTCCAGAACATCCCTTCCCTGCAACTCCATTCCTATAGTTTTCCATCTTTATATGGCCGACCACCCCACAGGTATATTCACCTTGACTTCTCTCCTGAGCGCTGCGCCCTCGTTTCCAACTGCCTTAAAATTTTTCTTTTAAAATGAGATATAGGGGCGCCTGGGTGGCTCAGTCAGTTAAGCGGCTGCCTTCGGCTCAGGTCATGATCCCAGGGTCCTGGGATCGAGCCCCGCATCGGGCTCCCTGCTCAGCGGAGAGCCTGCTTCTCCCTTTCCCTCTGCCTGCCACTCTGCCTACTTGTGCTATCTCTGCCAAATAAATAAATTAAAAAAAAATAAATAAAATGAGATATAATTGGGGCACTTGGGTGGCTCAGTCGGTTGAGCATCTGGCTCTTGGTTTCCGCTCACGTCGTGATCTCGAGGTTGTGGGATTGGGCCCCACGTGGGGCTCCAGGCTCAGTGTTGGGGGTGGGGTGTCTGCTTGGGATTCTCTTTCTCTTCCTCTCCCTTTGCCCCTCCCTTCAATAACTAACTAACTAACTAAATAAATAAATAAAATCTTAAAAAAATAAAATGAGATAAAATTGACATATAACATCATGTTAGTTTTAGGTGTACAACATATGCAAGGCAGTGTTGTTAACTGTGGTCACTCAGCTAATGTCTCACTGGACCTGCAAACTCAAAATGTCCCAAAGGAGCTCACAGTCTTTCTCTCCAAATACTTCTTCTAAAGTCTGTCTTCTTGTTTCTGTTAATGTCATCACTTGGGTCAAATCTCAGAGTGAATTTTTTAACATTCTCATATATTTAATTATTTATTTTTTAAAAAGTTGTATTTATTTAAGGTATACAACTTTTTTTAAGAGTTTTGTTTTTTTGTTTGTTTGCTTTTTAAGTAATCTCTATACCCAACGTGGGACTTGAACTCACAACCCCAAGATCAAGAGTGGCATGCTCTTCCAACTGAGCCAGCCAGGCGCCCACAACATGTTTCGATATACCTCCACATAGAGAAACGATTACTACAGTGAAGCTAATGAACCTATCTAGCTCCTCACATAGGTACCATTTTGTGTATGTGTGGTGATCTACTCTCCTAACAAATTTCCAGTGGACAGTATAGAATTATTAACTGTAGTCATCATGCTGTACATTGGATCTCCATCAGCATCATCTCTGACAAAACCTTCTCCCTCAACCTGCAATCAGCTGCCAAGTCCAGGCCATTCTGGCGCCCCAGAGTGCCCCAGCTCCTCCCTCGTTATTCTGACTGCTCTTCCCAGCTCCAGTCCTCATTTTGCATCTCTGACGGACAGTGGAACGGTGTCTTGCCTGCCTGCCTGCTTCCAACCCCTGCCTCTCATCCTCTGGCTGCCATACTTCCTCCATCTGGCCGGATGAATCACGACACACATCAAGGCATTCTTGGGGGCCCCCTGAAGCCTACGGTACAGTTCCACATCCTTGACCAGGCATCTGGATCCTCCATGATATGGGCCTTAGCCTCTGCTTCTGACTTGCTCCACTCCTACCTTTTCTGCTCCTGCCAAATCAGCTCTTCGTGCTCCCTAGAGGTTTTGAGGTTTCTCACCCACGTGCCTTTGTAATGTCCATCTCCCAGACCTTCATGTTCTATTTCTACTCATCTTTCAAAGCCTGGATCATGGGCTGCCTCCTCCATGAAGTTCCACTTCATTTCCCCAGCCAGAAGTCTGTCTGGCCTGCCACAAAACTCAGGCAAAGTCCTCCTAGGCACTACCTCTCGCCTTGGATTATAGTTACTGTTGCACAGATTTTTTTTTTACAACTCCTGATT
The DNA here is from genome assembly GCF_011800145.1 of Mirounga leonina. NCBI lineage: Eukaryota > Metazoa > Chordata > Mammalia > Carnivora > Phocidae > Mirounga > Mirounga leonina. The sequence goes on along the minus strand of NW_023270503.1, from coordinate 25,550,318 downwards.
GCGAGGTTCTTGGACAAAGATGTTCCAATGCACCCCGGCTCCTAGTGGGGTGTTTTGCACTCCTTTGAGGCTGTATGAATGTTTACAGGGTGACTTTCGAAGCACCCTAGCTCTTCCTTCCTGCCTCACTTCTTTCAACCACTACTTAACTACTTAAAAGTCAGTTCCCCTGGCAAGCCCAACATCTGAGCTGCCCAGCATCGACATGGCATCTGCCACACTCCTTGTGCTGCGGGGGCAGCATTCCCGAGGGCTGCCTGGTGTATGTATGGGACCGGGCAGATGGCTTGATTTATGGGAGCAGAACACTGTGGCTAAGCTTCAGTAGGGAATAGATAAGACCCTTTCCCTTTTATAGATTCATAGTTTAGGAAGGAACCCTAGAGATTTTCATGGAACCCCATCATTGTTCAGGAAAGAAAACTGAGGTCCTAAGAGGAGAAGTGACTTTTCCAAGGTCACATGGCAAGTTAATGTGAACATACTCATTCTCGTGTGTGTGTGTGTGAGAGAGAGAGAGAGCAGGGGAGTGGCACTGGAAGTAGTGGAAGGATGGGGGGAGGGAGTAGTTAGGGGATGTCCCAGATGCACCCATGGGCCAGAATGGTCATTTTTTTTTTTTAAAGATTTTATTTATTTATTTGACAGAGAGAAAGAGCAAGCAAGCACAAGCAGGGGGAGCAGCAGAGAGAGAGAGGAAGAAACAGACTCTGAGCTAAGGGAGCCTCATGCAGAGCTCGATCCCAGGACCCTGGGATCATGACCTGAGCCGAAGGCAGATGCTTAACCGGCTAAGCCACCCAGGCGCCCCCAGAATGGTCAGCTTTAAGAGCTCTCCTGTGATGACCCCATAGGTAAAGGGCAGTGTGAGGGCCCTGCCTTTTAACTCAGGGCCCAAAGCACCCTTTCCAAGCACCAGCCACCCCATCCTGGCAGCCCCCCAGCCCTACCACTCTCACCTGTCCTGGTGCAAGGTCTCCAGAGCCTTAGGGACCACACTGAGTGTCTGGACCTCCAGGGTACTGCTCCTGGACAGCCCGGCAGTCCCCGTGACCTTGACGGTCTTCGGCACATCCACCTCTCCCTCCACTCGGGCATCCAGCATATTCTTAAAGCTAAAGTTCCCAGAGTCTGTTGGATCTGCAGGAGAGAGAAGACGAAAGGGGCCAGGCTGAGAGGCCTGCCTCTTCCCCTCCCTTCTGGGAGGACTTTGGGCTACGTGACACCAAGCCACATCCGAACAGAGGGAGCTTTGGGTTCCTCCTCATAAGCCAGGGCCTGGCCCTCAGCCTTCGAGAGCCAACCCCGCGCCGGACCTGACCTGAAGGCGAGCTGCCGGCATCAAGCACGTCCAGGAGGGTGTAGTCAGTGCGGACATAGCGGGCACCCCAGAAGAGTGTGCTCTTCCTCTTCCTCAGCACCAGGCAGAAAGGATGGAAGCGCTTGAAGTCTATGAGGCTGTCAAGGGGTGTCAGGTCCCCTCTAGGGTTTAGCTGTCTGGCCAGGGCCCGGGTGACGTTTTCAAAGGCGGTCATTTTCTCTGTGGGGGTGGAGGGAGACAGGAGAGTGACAAGTTGGGCGACCAGGACATGGTAAGGGCCCTGGCAGAGAGAGATCACCTGGCTCTGGGGGAGGGGGTCCCTTTAGAAATGCCTGGACTCTCGGAGTATCGGGGCTGAAAACAGCCAAAGGAGCCTCCACTTTATGATGAGGACACACAGCCCCGAGGGCTGAAGTGACTTGCCTGAAGTCACACAGCTGGTTGGAGAAGCCAGACCTTCCCTGTCAAGGGCTCTGGGCTCACCCCTCCTTCAGGTTCCTCATGGACTTGGGGCCTGGCTGGAGCATTTCGTGAGTGAGGGAAGTAAATCTCCTCTCATACAGCTCTGCCCACCTTGTCTCCCCCAGAGAACTCTGATAGCCGGGACCAGGGAGGCCGGGGAGGCAGGCAGCCCCCACTGGTGCCGAGGGCCTGAGGAGGCCGACGTGGTTCACCTGCCCCAGTGGCCCCTTCTTTGGGTGGGGGTCACTTCCCTGTACCCTGTACTTCCTTTGTGCCTGCCTCCTGGCTCCTGGCTCTGAACAGACCCACTTCCCCCCAGGTGCCACCCAATACATCCAGGCCTTTCAATCTTTGCCTTGGCTTGTAGTACGCTCCCTCCCAATCTAAAGAATCCCTATTCACCCTTTAAGACTCAATTTGGGTCACCTCTTTTGTGACTCCTTTCTCACTCCCCGTCAGGCAGCGAGTGACTCTATCCTGTGTCCCCAGAGCACTTTGTACGTGCCCTCCCGAAACACCTGTAGCCTCATGTTGTTCATGTTGTTATGATCTGTTCACCTGACGCTCGCCTCCTCGACTGTGGCCTCCCAGGGGACAGGAAATGAGTCTGAGCCACCTCTGCAGCGTTGGCACTGAGCACAGTGCCTGGTGCAGGCCCGGAGCCTGCCAAGTGTGTGTGCACAGAATGAATGAAGAGATGAATGAATGAACGTGGCCCTGCGAGACATACCCTGGAGAATGTGGGGTCTGCAAGAGCCTGAACTTCATAGCCTCAGGTCCCTGCCTTTGAGGTTCAAGTCCAGGTGCTGTGGCTGGGCGGCCAGCAGGCACAGCCATGGGTGGGGGAGGATGCACCAGCTAGCCTGGAACTGGCTCGCCGCCCCCGTGGGCACCTCGCAGAGTCAGGGAAGTGGGAGGCACGCACACAGGTGCGTGGGCCACCTCCAAGGTGCCTTTTTCACCTCTAATTCCCGAGTGGGCCAGGGTGGGACAGGACAACCTCCAGGGGCCAGTCCGATGCCTGCAGGAAGGGATCAGGTGACTTCTGTCTCTTCCTTACCAGAGACGTGCTCACAGGACATCTCGTTTCTCCCCGCAAGGCTTATGAAGATACCTACTCCCCTGGGCTCGAGGGGACTCCTAGGCCCGTCTCTTCCCACCCATGTTCTTGTTCATCCCTAGAACACCCCCACCTCCCCTGCTGTCATCAAGCTCTTACCAGAGAGCAGTTCTGGGTCCTGTCTAGCAGCCGGATCTGGGATAAGGGCCCAGGACTCAGTCTGTAGGTTGAGAGAGCTACTGTCCCTCACCAGGACGGGCTACAGCTTTATGCCTCTCTGGAGGCAAGGATGTAGGCTTCCAGGGACCCCGCCTGCCCCGGTGACGCCACCCTTCTCCTGCTCTACTACCAGGAGAACAGCATCAACCTGTTCCACGCGTGCCCTGCCCCAGGCCCTGGGCCCTGGCCTCCTGAGGGCTGAGGGGGCGGGGAGCTGCCAGGCAGGTGCCAGCGTGGGTGGAGGGAGCCAGACCAGAGACAGGTGGCCACTGAAGGTTGGCTTGATGGGCAGAGAGGAGAGGAGGGAAGGCACCTTTGGGAGAGGGGCAGCTGAGAGGCAGTGGGAGGGGTGTGATTGTGTATGTGTGTGTGTGCACGTGGATGGGTGATGAGGGAAGGCATTTCTGTTCTGTCATCATCATGGTCATCAGGAAGCATCTAGGATTCATGACGAGGCCTTGTGGATGTGATAAGGGAGTAAGAAATCCTGTGTGTCCACAGATTCCAGCAGAAAGCAGAGCGGCTGAAAAGTTGTCCTCCATCTTTCTGCTGGTCTGTCTGCACATCATTCGCTCCCTCCCTTTGTTTTAGCTACAAAGACATATCAATGGCACCGCTAGCTGCCTATGTCTATGTAGGCAGAGACGGAGATAGACCAAGTGGTTTCCTGGTGTGTCGTGTTCAGCGCGTCGGCTCCTCTTGGAGTATTGTACCCACACAGACGCGCACATACAGAGGCAGAGTGAGTTAGTGGCAAGGCTAAAAGGCATGTCTGCTTTGGGAGTTGTTCTGAAGTCCGTGCCTGATAGGAATTTTCAAGGGGACTTTATGCACCTGGTCAGGTTTCTAGATGACAAATCAAGACATTTCCAAGCAAGACTCCTATAGTGTTGGGATATGTGTCTATGTCTATCCTGAATACAACTGAGTCTGTCTTCATGCTCTAACTTTGAGGCTCTCCTCAGCACTCATCGAAAAGGAAATGGAGCCTTGAAAACCATGAAGAGGGGCGCCTGGAGGCTCAGTTGGTTAAGCGTCCGACTCTTGATTTCGGCTCAGGTCATGATCTCAGGGTGATGAGACTGAGCCCAGCACTGGGCTCCGAGCTGGGCATGGAGCCTGCTTAGGATTCTCCTCCCTCCCTCTCTCTCTATCCTCTCCCCACTCTGTTCTCTCTCTGTTTCTATTTTTTTTAAAGATTTTATTTATTTATTTGAGACAGAGTGAGCAAGAGAGAGCACAAGGTGGGGGAGAGGCAGAGGGAGAGGGAGAAGCAGACTCCCCGCTGAGCAGGGATCCCAATTTGGGACTTGATCCCAGAACCCTGTGATCATGGCCTGAGCTGAAGGCAGATGCTCAACTGACTGAGCCACCCAGGCACCACCCCCCTCAATTCTGGAAACGAAAACCATGAGATGAAGAGAAGCTAGGTCTTTACTGGAGGTATTCTTGAGGGGCTAGTGGTGAATGCCAAGATCAGACCATCCCACGCTCAGTAAAACTCCCTAAAAAACGAATTATACCTCTTTCTCCAAAGTGTCATTCAGTATGACAGATGCTCCCAAATCTCTCTTCTCTGTGTCATAAAACAAAATCTCTGGGGTCTCTGGTCCCTGCCCCCTATCTTTTGGCTCAGCTTCCTTCCCATCCCCTAGGCCCTTCTTGTGTGACTATCTAGTACTTCCTCCTTCAACAGCTCTAACCAAGGGCTTGGATGTGTGGGAAGGCGGTCATTAGTCATTTGGTCCCTGTCACATGGGCACATGTGTGCAGAAATAGGTGTATGTGCTATATTCATTCCATCTCTACCTATCTCTCCCTTTCTGTATCTCTTAATCCATGCTTTGATGTGATGCCCTTGTCATCCAGCACATCATCCTGGGCTGTGCAGTCTCTCATCCTTTAATCAGCTCCAGAGAAGGTGGCCCCACTCCCCACCCTCCCACTGGTCCACCATTGCCTCAGTGGGACTTTTGGGAGTTTCCTTCTGGTGTCTACCCTCTTTCCACTGGCTGCAGGCCAAAGTTTCCAGTCCAGGTCATCCTCCAAAGACCTGGAGACCGGTGATTTCTAGAAGCCACATGTGTATCTGCTCTCTTTGAGGGCCTCTAAAGTCCATGTAGCCGGCTTTCTCTCCTCCGACCCGGAAGTCTTGCTCCTTTCATTTCTCTTGCCCTCCTTCATTCACGCTGGACTCTACCAGGCCTGTCCTCATTCTCTTTATGCCACCCCACCCCACCTCTGTCCCAATACACCATCCCCCAAACTGCCTAATGGCGTTCCAAGAAGGCAGCTTTGAGGGTTTGAGGCAAAGAAGAAATAAGGGCTTGCGGGGTCAGCCATATTGAAAATTTTATGCTTTTGGAATAAAAATATCCATGTCAGCTTTGTCCCTGCACTGTTCCTCCCACCCATCCAGAATACCCCATCTCTTTGTTACTTCTCCAGTCCCCCTTCCTTGGAGTCTTAGGGAGAGGCCAGAGAATCCCTTAAGAGTCCAGAGGCTCCTCCTCAGAGTCTTGGTTTACAATCAGGGGAATCTGGGATATAATTTTTTTTAAGGTTTTATTTATTTATTTGACAGAGAAAGAGCGAGAGAGGGAACACAAGCAGGGGGAGTGGGAGAGGGAGAAGCAGGTGTCCCGCGGAGCAGGGAGCCCGATGCGGGGCTCGATCCCAGGATCCTGGGATCATGACCTGAGCCAAAGGCAGACGCTTAACGACTGAGCCACCCAGGCGCCCCTCTGGGATATAATTTAAATTGTTCTGGAAGAGGTTTAATTTAGACTAATTCGTAAGAACTCTTTAGGTCAATTAAGAGTGACTTAACTAAGAATATGAGGCTGGGTGCTGTTGTAGGCGGCAGGCTCTGCTCTCTATCTCCCTCTGGTGGTCACTGCGATAATCACCTCTAACGTGGGCACCAAGCTTGTAATTTGTGTGTAGTTGCTAGAAAATGGGCATCAGGGAAGGGAGCTAACCTAGGGAAGGAAGCCACATATTCTCTGGGAACCTGAATGTCTCTCTGACCCATAGAGTGCACTGCAGATGCAGACGTTGGGACAGGCTGTTATTTCCTTACCCATTTTCCTTTTATGATTGTTGACTTTCTCCTTAGGAAGGGGCCAAAGAGGACAGAGAGGGAACAGGCTAATGGAGTTCACAAGGGTGAAAGGTACTGATCCTGGCAAGAGTGGCTGGCAAGAAGAAGCTGTCACAGACATACTGCCAGATCTTCTCTGAGTAAAAACCAACTAGGGAGGAAGATGGGCTGGAATGGAGGCATGACTATCTGGTGGAGAGTCAGGAAGAACAGGCCCCAGGGGGGTTGCATTTTATATTTCCTATGGGAGGTTGGAAGTCTTGGGGTGCAGATTGCAGATTGTGAGCTATACTTCTATAAATTCTCCTTTCTGAACAAAATAAAACCCCCAGAATCCTTTCTTTTCTTTTCTTTTTTTTAAGATTTATTTATTTGAGAGAGAGAGAACAAGAGAGCACGAGCAGAGGGAAGAGGCAGAGGGAAGAGGCAGAGGGAAGAGGCAGAGGGAGGGGCAGAGGGAGGGGGAGAAGCAGGCTCCCCGCTGAGCAGGGAGCCCTATGAGGGACTCGATCCCAGGATCCCAAGATCGTGACCTGAGCTGAAGGCAGATGCTTAACCAACTGAGCCACCCAGGCGCCCCGCCAGAATCCTTTCTTATCCTCTAAAATACTTTGAGGTTTCTTCCCAAACTCCCAAATCAGCTTTGGGGCCCAAGACACCTCCGAACTCCTGGTTGAGTAGACAAGTCTTGTGATACTGTTCAGGGCCTTGTGACACTTGTCACAAGTTCAGGGTCTTGTGACACTTGTTCAACTTGAAGTTGTGCTGAAGAATTAGAGAAATGTGTCATACTTCAAGGTATCAGCCCTCGCTGCCCCCAGCCCTCCACTGCCAATCCCTCTACCCACGAGGCTGGTATGGAGTCCACTGCCAGTTCCAGCCCAAATCCAGAGATGCCTCCTCTGTCAGCTGATCCTCCCCAGAATCCCAGCTCTTCCTGAGCCCCTGGAGATGCAGCTGGAAGAGGTGTTGGAGCTCCGGTCCACTTCATGGTTGATGAGACAGAAACTTTCCTCCTCAGCTATGATTGCTAGGCCCCTCCTGTTGGGACAGAGCCCCTAGATCCTTGTAAAAGGTACTGGGTCCCAGATGGAACCTTTGAAGTTTTCCCCCCAAGAGAACTTGGAGCCAAAGTGCCTCTCCATTTCACCAGCAACCCTGGGTCTATGCAAAGGCCCACTCTGCTTTCCCTAGTCCTGGTCAAGGAGAGCCAGGTGTTCTTGGCCAGCACCTGAAGGATGGAGGGGGTGGCATAGAGGGCACAGAGTGGTGACAAGGCATTGTGCTTCCTGGTATAGAGGGGTCCTACCAGGGCCTGGGTCACCTGCAGCTCTGACCTGAAAGTCCCTGTGCAGCTTAAAGTGAAGACAGAAAACCCCTACCTCACCCTAGATGAAATTCTAGTCCAGGGAGGTCTCCATCTGCACAATAGGGGATAAATATCATGGGATGATTTGCTTTGGGGAACCACCAGCTTCAGAAGTGGTCTGCAGTAAAATTTTAAATTATAGCCCCTGCTCCCACCCTTGACCCCTCTGTCCATTAGTGCCAGAGTTGAGCAGAAATGGGCACAGATTAAGAGTCTGGAGACCTGAATTCCATTGAAAGCTCTGCTAGGAGCCTGCTGTATGGCCCTGGAGAAGTACCTTCCTCTCGGGGCCAGAGACATCATCTGTGACGGAGGGGGTGGAGCTGCATGAGCTCTTGCATCCTTTCTTGTGCTCAAACTCGATTTTACCCTAGTTGTCACCCCTCACACCTGTCCTGCAACCCCCAGGCCCCTCACCAGCTCTATCTGTCAGGAAAGAACTCTTTCTGCACAGACACAGCCAGCAGAATACTAACTCTTAAATTTTTAAAAAAGATTTTATTTATTTATTTGACAGAGAGAGAGATAGCAAGCAGGAACACAAGCAGGGGGAGTGGGAGAGGGAGAAGCAGGCTTCCCGCCGAGCAGGGAGCCCGATGCGGGGCTCGATCCCAGGACCCTGGGATCATGACCTGAGCTGAAGGCAGACACGTAACGACTGAGCTACCCAGGCGCCCCTAATTCTTAATAATTTTAAGCAAGAACTCCTGTAGTTTCCATTTTGCACTGAGACCCGTAAATTATGTTGTAGGTCTGGCTTGGTACCATTGGGTCTAAGTCAGGAGACCTGCCAGTCACGTCAGGGAGGGACTCCAACCCCACTCCCCACCCTTACCACGCAGATCCCCTACAGGTAGATCATGTAACCAGCCAGTATGGGGTTGGGTTTACTAGAAGTCTCCTGCAGTCATTCAGAGGACTGAGTCCGCAGCCCTGCCTCTTGGATCCCCAGAACCTCTGGCTCACTAAGATCAGGGCCCCATCCACCTGGCAGATATGGGAAGTGATCAGCTAGGTACTCCTACAGTTGGAGAGACAGGGAAGTCCCTGAGGAGGAGGAGGGTTCTCCCCGTTCAGAGAGAAGACTCCGTCAGGGCAAGGCCCCAGTCTCTCGCTTAGCTTAAAGAAACCTCCCTGCAGTGCGCTGAGATCTCCCTGGGGAAGCAGGTCCGTCACCCCCATCCAGCCCACACGCGCCCCAGCCACCCTTAGCCCCGCCCAGGCTACCAAGCCCCGCCCCTGTCCTCTTAATCCCCGCCCCTCTCCCCCGATCATCTCCACCCGGGTCCCGCCCCTGGCGCTCACAGCCCGGCCCCACCACTCTGGCCCGCTCCGGATCTCCCTTATCACCCCGCCCCCGGCCTGAGAAAGCCCGCTCGCCCCGCCCCGGACCCGCCCCCGGAGCCTCCGCCCCGCCCCCGCCGTGTCCCCTACTCCCGCCGCACCACGCCTTAGCTGGGCGGCCGCTGTCCCCCGGTCCGGTCTTCCAGCTCCAGCTGCTTCTCCACCGCAGCCCGTAGCGCCTGAAACTCCGTGTGCTCCCGGCTCAGGCCCAGACTGAGCTCTGGGTGCAGGACAGTGGTGACCAGGACCCTACCCGGCTCCACCCGCCTCGACGTGACTTCACTGAGCGGGCCCCCCACCCCCAGGCACAGAGGCTCCCTTCTGGGCCTTGGCGTCCTGTGCCCTCCCTGAGGTACCCTTCCCCAGGGGAAGATGATCAGGGCAGGTCTGGTGTGGGGTGCCTGGGAGCTCACCTCCTTACAGTAGTTTCCAGGGGGCACTGAGGATCCTGCAGAGGGCAAAGGACACACCCCGTCACCATGAGTGGCTGCTATAGAGGAGCAGGAGAGCCCCACGAGGGGTTGGGGGAGGGCTGAAGACAAGGGAACTGGGCAGAGGGTGGAGCTGGGAAGGAAAGCCCACTGAGACCCGGAAACCTGGGTAAGCCGCTAGGCTTTTCCAAGGTAGTTTCCCAAACGCTCCGAGGTGGGGACTCCAAATGTAACCTAGCCGGCCTCACAGGATTCAAGTGAGACATTAGATGGAGACGTCCTTAGAAAGAGAAGAGGGGAATTGTAAAAGATGAAGATGCTGTTATTAGGGGAACTGGGTGAGAGGCAGGTAAGGAGGAGAGAGGTTAGGTTGCCCTGATGGTGGGCAGGGATGCAGGGGAGAGTCCAGCGCTGTGGGAGGGGATGGGAGGGGCAAGTGTGTGCGTGCATGGGGGTGGGGCAGAGGAAGCATTTTGAGGATTGCCAGCTTTGAACCCCACAGCAGTGAGGAGGGGGATGGAATGCCCTCTCCAGGCTTTCCCCCCTTCTCCAGGGTGCCTTCCTCCAGCGGCTCCACAGCCTTGGTCACCAGGACATACAGCTTCTCATGCTCCCAAAGCTTCTTCAGCTCCTGTGGTGTGTGGAGTGGGGCTGGCTCTGAGAGGGTGGGGCTCTCTTCCTATCCCCCTCCAGCTCCCTCACTTGCATCCCTGGGTCCACCCTTGTTTCTCCCTATCCCTCCCTTGTCCCTTTCCCTTGGAAGGGGTGTGTGTGTGTGTGTGTGTCCCAGAGGGACAGGGCCCCTGTAGGTTCTAGTCCTAGTTCTTCCCGGACTCCCTGTGTGACCTTGGACAACTCACTGCCCCTCTCTGGGCCCTTTTGTAAAATAAAGATCGCTGCCAGCTCTCACAGCCTGTGCTGCTCAGGTCGGGGCACGGCCCTCAGGAGCAGCCCCTCTCACCTGGCCTGGAACCCTCGACCGGCTTCCCTACCTCACTCTGCAGTGTTTTCTTGGTTCTGGAGGACAGGGGCTTGTTCCCACACATCTCTTGCAGGAACCTTCCTTGATGGTCTGACTCTGCATGATAAATTGCCCCTGACCCCAAAAGTGAAGAATTGAGGGCTGAACGCAGACCACTCAGTCAAAAGACTCGAGGAGACAGTGATGGCCCTAAGTGCAGAAGTGAGTATTGTGACTGGGTGCAGGTAAGCTAGAGTCCAGGGACCGGCAGGTGCGTGGGAGTAGTGACGGCAGTCGGACATTAAACGGGGACAGAGAGACAAGAACTGAGAAGTGCCGTGATGCAGTCACTCCCGGTACTGGAGATTCCAGAGCCATCTTCTCCACCCATCCAAACAAAGATTGGCTTGAACCTCGGCGTTTGCTTTCAGTGCCCCACTGGGCTCACATGGCCCCTGCCGCCGGCCTCTGTCACGGCGGCTGCCGTCACTAACCTGTCAGGTCCCCAAGGATGGATACCATGACTTCCTCATTTTTGTATCTGCAGTGCCTGGCACATAGTAGTAACTCAATAAATGTCGAAGGAATGAATGGGTTTGTGGTGGCATCTCTTTTGGCAGCTCGAGGCCTCGCTCTGCTTGGTTTTCTGCCTTCCTGGTTGGGGACACAGTTCCTCATAGGCAGCGAGGTTGCTGGTGACAAAGTCTCAGCAAGATGAGGTGAAGCTGTTTGTAGTTGGAACTCCCCTTAGTCTAATGGGGGAGGTGCAGCCCCCCCCCTCGGTGTAAGCTCTCGGGTTGCTTCTGGTTTTGAGGCTGATATGTCCTCGCTCTGCAGGAGAGCTCGGTGTTGCACTTGAAATGTCTGCACGTGAGCCCAGGACAGGAAGGGTGGGGGCTGCACCCCACCCGATGCTCCTTAACTGCCTCCCTCAGCTCCTGGGTACCCACAGTTGGCTCCCTGTTCACTTCCTTTAGTAGATAACGAGGCTTTGTAGACGCTCAAGTCTCTGTGTCTGGGGTAGGTCTTGGTCTCCCCAGGTTCAGAGCCCCCCAAAGAGAAAAGATCCTATTTCTTCCATTAGTCTGGGTTCCCCGAGGGTTAGGTTCATGTCTCTCCCCCTCAGACTGGGAGCTCCCTCAGGGCCGCTCCAGGCTTCTGCTGCACAGAGCAGAAAGAAACTGGTGTGCGAGCGCTGAGTGGGGGACTTCCAGAGCCATCTTCTCTTCTCCCACCCCTACCTACAGCCCGCTGGTTCCAGGACGCTGCACGTGGATGCCAAGCTGGGTCCTGCCCCAGACCTCTCAGGTTCTTCTGGACCAGATATGTGGCTGGGCTCTCTTGGCTCCTGGCAGCGCTGTTCCTGGCTCCCGCTCATCCCGGTGGGAGTGTTGGTTTTGACAGAGTGCATCTGTACCAGCCAGAAGTGTGAGAAGCAGGCAGCGAAAATGAAACCGTCCAGCTGCCGGCTTGGCATCTCAGAACATGGGTCCTATGATCCTTGGTTGCCAGTAGAGAGAAGGACGGGAGAGAAACTGGTTATGCCACCCCTTCCTGCCTGCCCACTGGACAAGTATGACCCAGAGGCCAGGGTGCAGAGGGAAGGGCTTAGGGGTTCAGCGACTTCTGCTCTAGGCAGGAGCATCTCTGAGTCTGTGGAGGCTCCACTCTGTCCAGTGTCCTGTAATGCACTGAGCTGAAGCTATAGCTTCTGATGCCCCCCCCACCAACTTCCGACTCAGGGACCCCAGCTGACTGGGGTGAAGGGGTCTCTCCCTGGCACCTCCCCAGTCCTCCATCTTCTGTCCCGCTTGTCCTCCCTCTCCTTCTGCTGCCCTAGATCCCAAGAGAGAAAGGACTTTGAGCCAGAGGGGGCCATCAGGAGAACTAGTAGATCACTTTTACTATCCAGGGCCCTAGGACCCCTCCTGACCTGGATTCCAGGCAGTTTCCCCTCCCTGGATCCTTTCCCATCCTGAGCTTACCTCAGGGAATTGGTGTTAGGTGTCCAGATGGGGGAACCGATTCTCTGCAGATCTTAAAGATGCCATTTCTGCGGCTCAGGATGACAGGAAGTCAAGCGAGGCTCCAGAGATGGGCATAGATGATAGTCTCAGGGCCCCACCTGTCCCTCAGCCTCCCACTCCTGTGGGTCTACATGGTCTGTTTTCCAGCATCCAGTGAGTTGTGTCCCAGCCTGATTTCAGGAATGGGTAGGTGAGCAGAGAGGGACAGACAGTGGCAGGGGAGAAACTGATGGAGGGTTTGATAGGATTGGGGCCAAGATTCCAAGGCCCAGGCCGGGGTGTGGCTGGGGTGGAGGTCGAACTGCAGCCCGAAAATTCCCACATCCTCGTTCTTTCCCCACCCCTGAGCATCCCTGAAAGTGGGAGGCCCATGTCTCCTGAAAAAGAGGATGGGGTGGGGGTCCCAGGTTTTTCGGAGATGAGTCAAGTTGAAGCTTCCTGGATGATATGAGGGAGCTCAGCCTTGGAGTGGTGGAGGGAGCCTCAGAGATGGCAAGAGGAAGGATGGTGGTGGTGGAAAGGAGACAGGGAAGTCAGGGTGGGGCAGAGGGTCTGGGGAGGTGACGGGTTCCTCTTTGCTTCTTCTTGAATGGCTGCCCCATCTACCCCAGGCTCTGCCCCAAACTGGGTGGAGCACTGGTTCAGTGGTTTTATCTTCAGCTTCTACTGGGGTTCCCATGAGCTTCCCCAAAGCAGCTGTTTCCTCCCCGGAGGCCGCATGGCTGGATCACCCTACATGGAGGCAAGGGATGGGGTGTGTTGACCCCTTTGGTCCCTTGAGAAGCCAATTTGGTGATAGGGATATCTCATAGGGCCCCCCTCCTTTGGCCGACTTGGTCTCTGCCACCCGGGAATTCCTTCATTAACTTTGAGCACATCTAATTTCTCTGTACCCCCTGCTCAGACTCCCACTGGGAGAAAAGACAGATTGCCAAGAGGGGAGCAGCTCCCTCTCCCTTTGCTTCCTCTGCCCCATCCACAGGCTGGAGGCTGCCAGCTGATGACTGATGCCTGGACGTTGTCCTCCTTCCCTCCTCCCTCTTTGTCCTCCCTCCAGCCTCCTCCCATCCTCCATTCTGGTTCCATCATCATTAATTCACAGGCCCTGGCATCCCTAGCAGATAGACTCCAGTGTTAGGAGCTGGGAGGTGGGAGGGGAGAGAGGAGTTGGCATCCAGCCCAGTGGGAGCACCCACCACCGAAGCGGTGGCAGAGGCTGTGGTAAAGAGCTCAACACCCTCCCACTCCTCATTGTCAGGCCACAGGTGTTCAATGAGGTGAACAATAAGGAAGAGGTCAGGGGCATTAATAAAAGTGACTTTATTGAGTTGTCCAGTGATATTCTGGGGGTGGGAGATCTCCTAGTCCCCATCCCCCTCCAGCTCCCAGTGACCCATCTTCAGCTCCAACATAGAGGAGACCACTCTTCTCCCAAGGGAAAGGGTTCAGAAAGCCCGTCAGTGTATAAAGGAGGGAGCAGAGAGATGGGGCATCTCTGGAAAAGGAAGCAGGGCACTCTAAGCCAGGGGGGTCCCCAACAGAGGGCAGAGGGAGAGGAGCCTGGGGCCAAGAGAGAGAGGCAGGAAGTGAGGGTGGAGCTTCTCAGCAGAGGTGGAGAGAGGAGAGCAGGAGACCACAGGGCCCAGCCTCCCCTCCTCTCTCTCTGCACCCTCTACTTCAGTCCCCAGGAATGTCTCGTTGCTGCCCATAATTTCTGAGTTGTTTGCATCCTCTTTGCCTTTGTCCACCACTTTGTAGCTGGGGTCCTCCCTCTTCTGCCCAAAGCCCTTCTCGTTCTTGAAGAGTCAGCTCAAACATCCACACAGTGAAGCCTGGAGATCACTCAGCCGGGTAGAGGCTTCTTCCCCTGTGTTCCCACAGCCGCCTGCCCCTACCTCTGAGTGGGCACTGATACCATCTACTGTCATTCTCTGTTCTGTTGCCCCCCACCGTGGGGACTTGGGAACTTTGGGTCTCCGAGATAGAGTAGGCACCAAACACTCCAGGCCCCACAGAGGGTGTTGGTTGAGAGAGAGATTGGGGTTTTAGGGGAGATGGGAGAGGAAGGGGGGTGGAATTGGGATGGGATGGGGTTGCAGAGGAGGCAGAGAGGGTCAGGGGAAAGGAGAGGGCAGAGGGGGAGGAATGTAGGCCAGGTCATCAGAGGGGGCTGGAGGGGTGGCCCCGGTCCTCAGACCACTGTGCTGAGGGTGGAGGAGTCCTCGGAGCGCCCGGGCAGCACCGGGGCCCGCTTGAGGGGACATCGGGGCTCCTCCCGGTTCTGCCACACGTAGTGGGCCAGATAAGCCCCCACGAGCACCAGCCAGCCCCCCATGGTGACCAGCAGGGCCACATCAGTGCTCCGCGGGGCCCCGGCCCGCCCCGCCCCGCACAGCTCCTCCTCGCCCGCCAGAGGCAGGAACTCCTGCCCCACGAGGTCGGGGCGGGCTCCGGGGCCGCACACGATGCCTGTTCCAGGGCCCGGTGTCAGCCTCACCTGCCTGAGCACCTCTCGCAGGGCACAGTCACAGCGCCATGGGTTGGCGGACAGATTCACTTGGACCTGCAGGCCCACGAAGGCCTCTACGGGCACCGAGGCCAGCTGGTTGGCAGAGAGGTCGAGGTGGCGCAGCGTGCCCTCCAGGCCCCGGAACGCGGCCCCTGAGAGGTGGGCGAGGACGTTATGGGACAGATCCAGCTCCTCCAGGACAGGAAGGTGCTGGAAGGCTCCTGCCGGCACCGAGGCCAGCCGGTTCGCGTCCAGGTAGAGCTTGCGTGTGTCGTTGGGGATGCCGGTGGGCAGCTCGCTCAGGCCCGCCTGGCTGCAACGGAATGTCCGCTCACCAGCTTCTTCGGCCATGTAGCAGCCCTGAGGAGGGACCCAGGGCCTGGGCTCCGTGCCACATGTGCCTATCACCAGCAGGAGAGACAGCAGGGGACCGGCTGGTGGGAGCATGGCTGAAGATTGGCATAGTCCTGGAGTGAAGTAGGAGCTGGGGAAGAAAAGCCCCATAAAGGAAGAATGAGTCGAGAGAATTCCATTCCACACATTCCCCACCACCAGCTCTCTCTTCTGGAGGTTTCCCCCATAGGGGCTCTGAGGGCGGGCGCCTTCCTTTGGGGGTTCACTCAGGTCTGATTGACTTTTGCTTCTTCTTTGGGGTTTAAGGCTCCCTTTTCAGGCCCTTTGGGTAAGAGGTCCCCTGGGCCTGAGATTCTTCTAGCATCTCTTTGTTTCTGGAGGGTTAATCTATGAAGTCTCTTGGTCCAAGACCCTGTTGGTCACTTTGGGTCTGGGGGCTTCCAAGTCTCTGCTTCCACACATGTATTAGTTTCTCCTATTGGAATAAAGTCTTTCTCTGCCAGGCTACCTGGATGGCTGCCAGGTGGGCCCCGAAGGCACCAGAGGGCCAGGTTGGCACTCATATAAGAGACAAGGAAGACAGGTCAGCGATCGGACTTCAGGGCATTCAGCTAGGCTAGGTGACTAAGGCCTGCTTTCTATGGCCATCTCCCCCCTTTCCTGGACCACCCACCCCTCTGCCTGCCCCAACTTTGTCCTCTCCACCCCGCTCTTCCTTCCCCCTCCCCTCTCTCCTCCTCTCAACCTCTCACCCCTGTTGGTGGGAGAGCCTTCTCCTGTGTGTCCTCTCCCCGGAAGTAGTCTGTCTTCCTGCTGCCCGACTCTGGAGACCCGTTTCCTCCTCCAGAAACCCTGTTTGCCTGTAGCTGATGGAAATTGGGGGCTGGGGCCCAAGAGTGTTGGGTTTCCTGGCATGTGACTCTGAGCCCCAGGTGTCAGATACCTGAGCCATGGCCTGGCCAGGAGATGCCAAGACAGGGCAGATCCTGGACCCTGATGAACTGTGCCATGGGGAGACCAGGCCCCAATGCCTTTCTCTGTCTTAGGCTCCCCTCCTAAGGTCTTGAACATCGCCATCTTCTGTCCCTCTTCTCTGAGCCAGAGCTAAGACTCTGCCTTCCAAAACCTCTGCCGCTTGCCAAGAGCCTGGCCCAGCAGAAGGATCCCGGCTCGGCAGGCCTGGGGTGGGGGTCGGGGGGCAGAATTTGGGTGGGCCCCATCTCACATCCACTGCCTCCAGCAGCCGTCTCCCCCAATTCTGTCCCTCCCCCACTCTCCTTCTCTGTCCTTCTACCGTGCCTTGGGCCACCTTCTTCCGGGGTAAATGAACTTCCCTCAGCCTTTTCCTTGCAAAACTTGGATCTCATCTCCTGACTCCTCCCAACGCTCTGGTGCCCAACGCTCTTGCCTGGTAGAGGACACTGTGGCTCAGTTTTCGTTTGTCCTCTGCACCATGGGTGGATGGCCCCTCCAGGAGTTGGGAGTCTGGAGCCCCTCCAGGAAGTTGGAAGCCCCTCCAGGAAGTTGGAAGGTGTCTGAAGTCTGATACGGTCCTCTATAAGTTTTCCTGCTGATTTTCTGTTTTGGGTTGGAGCTGACTCCGGTTGTCTCTGTTTGCTGGAGCCCTGGACTCCCAAGTTGGTCCTTTTAAGTCTCCCTCATGTCTGGGAGCCAGGGAGGGCTCGTTCCCCAGGGCCTCTTGATCTCAACCGTCATTTGCACCCCACGCAACCCTATCACAGCACCCTCTCCTAATGCAGTGAAAGAGAACTGGGGAGTGGAGTGTCACAGGACACCTCCTTTCTTGCACAAAGGAGGCTGAGGTCATATGCTGTGGAGACCCTACTAAGAAGGAAAAAACGTCGTTGGATTTTGTAAGAGACTATGAGCGACCAGAAGCTGATACACAATTTCAGGGCCCAGTGCCAAATGAAAATGTAGGGCCCCTTGTTCAAAAACTGTTAAGAATTTCGAGATGGCAACAGCGGATTATAAAACCAAGTGCAGAACCCTCCTGAGTGTGGGGCCCGGGGCTCCGTGGGACGGTACAGGCCGCGTGCCCGTGAAGCTGGCCCTGGAGGTGACCTTTGATCAAGCAGTTTCAGAAGTGTGATGAGGGCCAGAGTCTGATATCGGATGATATCATCTCCGGAGACACTCACCAGTGACTCATGCTTGTGACGGCAACAGGGGCACTTCTCAGACTCACATTTGTCCAAGAAATCAGATAAGACGCATTTTCTACACTTGGGCAGGAAAAGCGAAAATTTTGTCTGTGGGTTGCTTGTTAAGTTGCTTGTTAGGCATTCTGCCACTGAAAACTTGCGTGTCCATTTTGGGATTGTGGCTGAATGTGGAAGAGCAAACATTTGGAATCCTACCCCTCACGCTGTTCTTCTCTCACCCTGGGCAGGAGTTTAGCTAACTAAGGCGCCCGAAGTGAGCCTGGCTGTTGATGGAAGGATGTCCTTCTCAGACGAGGGCAGCTACCGAGAGAGAGAGAGAGCAGGACTGGGGTGCCCAGCACAACAGGGGCAGGAGAAGCAGGCAATGTGTAGACAGGAGGGTCCACCTGGAGCGCACATGTGGTTAACTGAGGGTGGCTAAGGGCCGTGCTGAGCAGAGAAGGAACGCAGAGGAAGGGGGAACCACAAGGGATGGTGCGCAGTGCAGGCTGGGGGTCGACAAGGTTGGGGCAGAAATTCTCTGCCATTCCTTCCTCTGCTCAGCGAGGATGTGCTGTGTGCTTCGTGTCCCAAGAACTGTGCTCGCTGAAGGGGACACAGACCCTGTTCTTCACCCAGATCGATTAAATTCAACTCTCGGTGTCTGGGTCTAGGTGCTGGTATTTTTCACAAGCTCTGCAGGCATGTCTCATGTGCAGCCCGAGCTGAGAGCTGAGAACTGCCCGTCTAGAAGGAAGACATGGACATGTTGATCTATGTCTCCCCGGGCGTTCACGTGATGTCTGACGTGAGTACGAGGAGCTTTCAGACCCAGAGAGAGAATAAGTAACGGTGGCAGAATCTGCCGGCTGTCAACGCCGTGTTGCCGGGGAGGTGACATTTTCCCTCTTCCCTCTTTAGGGCTTTTCAGCGGGGCCTGCGGACTGAACTCACAACACAGATCAACGGGAGAAAAGCACACACATTTATGTAAGCTTTACACCACCCAGGAGCCTTGTAAGGAAATGAAGACCTAAAAAAGTGGCAAGTTGCGAATACTTTTATGCTAGGTTGAATAAAGAGAGACAATATATGGAGAGGCTAGAGAAAGAGAAAGATTATTTTTAACAAGGTCTGTTTGTACAGAAGTCTCTCAGATTTGACTCCCCATCGAATGGTATCAGGAGGGCATCTTTCACATGGGAGTTTTGTCTCCTGCTTTCAGAGGAAAAAAAGGGGGGAGACTAGAATACCCTTCTTGCATCTGTTTTTTTTTTTTTTTTAATGTGAATTGAGCTCAAAATAATCGTAATGTCAAAGTGGCATATTTTGGGGTGGCGTATTCTGCCCCCCTTCAATATCTCTTTCTTATTTCCTTCCTTTATACCACCCGCCGATTTGGGAGGAACAATGTACTCGATCCCTCCTGATAGAGCCTGATTGGTCCCCTCAGTCTATCAGACATTTTCCCAGCCTCCTTTGTGGCTGGGGGGCTGGGCCAGTTCAATGACATCTAAGGGGAAGTCTGCTGAAGGGCCTTCTGGGACAGTCTTTGATTTGTTTATAAACGAGGATGGCCCCATCCTTCTCCCTACCGCTTTCTCCCTGCTTTGAACATGGAGGGTCAACCATAGCTATCCTGTGACCGAGGCAACAAAGCAGGAAGGAAAGGTCAAGAGTATCACTGAGAAATTGGCCTGAATATCACTGAGTCACTCAACCAACACTAGCAACCGCCTGCTTCTTTCATTATGTGAGAAAAATAAACCCCTGCTTCAGTGATTTTCAACTTGGCTTCACGTTAGAATAGGGGAGGTTTTGAAAACTACTATGCCCGTGCCCACCACAGAAATTCTTTTTTTTTTTTAAAGATTTTATTTATTTATTTGACAGAGAGAGCGAAAGAGGGAACACAAGCAGGGGGAGTGGGAGAGGGAGAAGCAGGCTTCCCGCGGAGCAGGGAGCCCGATGCGGGGCTCGATCCCAGGACTCTCGGACCATGACCTGAGCCGAAGGCAGACGCCCAACGACCGAGCCACCCAGGCGCCCCCCACCACAGAGATTCTGATTAACCTTGGTCTGGCATGTGTTCAGTGGATGAGGACTTTTAAAAGCTCCTTGGGTTTTCTGTTGCTTTCAGCTGGAAGCATTCTTACCTGATACACTCACTTCTCCAGGATATCAGGGAAGGCTTTACCAAGGAGCAACATCTGTGCTGGGTCTTCAAGGCTGAGTGCATCAGGTGGAGAAGCAGGATATGAGCAAGAGCAGGGGAGCACAAGAAGGTTTGGCTTCCCCTAGACTGTGGAATGGAGGGGTGGTGGCAAAGGCTATGGTTGAAGTGGAAAGGGACGAGATCCTTGTGGTCTTTCATACCATGTAAGAATTGGGATTTGATTTAGTGGCTGGTGGATGCAGGGTTTTAAGATTAGCTTTGATGTTTCGATCACTTTCTGGTCGTGTGGAGGATGTATTGGTGGAAGAAAGACCAGTTACTGGGACAGTCCAGGTGGGACGTGGTAAAGGCCTGAGTGGAAGCTATGGTGCAGGACTGAAGGAACTAGGACTGGGGTGTTCCATTCTTTGCCGTGGCTTATGGTGTACATGGGAAAACCCTTGGGCTGGGCCCAAGACCACTTTTGCCATTGGCTGCATCCCTCTCCAATCCCCTTGGACCTTTGGTTCTCTGGACCTCATGTTCTCTGAGATCCCTTCCAGCCTGATGTTCAGTGTGTCTATTATGGTGGGGCAGGGAAGAAGTTGAGGTATGGCAGGGCCTGGCTCCCAAGTGCAGGGCCCAGGAGAGACACCCACTCTGGTTGAGCTGAGTCCTTGCTCCTCCCTTCAAGGGCAGTAACTCCATGCCTCTAAGATGTGACCTTGGAGGAGAGAAAGTAGGCCTTCAGGTCCCTACCTCCCTGAAGTGGAAGGCTCCCACATCCAGCCTGGATAGAGAGGGATAATTAAAAGGAAAGGAGGAGGGCTAGCTACTTTACCCATTGTGTCAGCCAGGGACTCATCTAATGCCAGTTTACTGAGCAGTTTAGGCAGGAGGGGCAGGAAAGACCTTTGCTGGAAAGTTCCTCGTGGGAAATGACAAAGGGGGCGTATACCCATCCATCTTTTGTTTGTTCAACTCATACCTCCTGGGCCTCTTAGACATCGGGGATGCAGAGAGAGGTAAAATGTCCCCCAGACAATAGATGAAGCCAGATTTGTGCACCTGATAACTATGGGGTGGGCTCTAGCTGGGGTGTTTGCAGAGGTCAGAGGAACGCGGAGGTCTGAGTAGTAGACTCTGCCTGGGCAGTTGGAGAAGGCTTCACAGAGAAGGTGACACGTCAGGGATAGCCTTGAGGGATGAATAGGAGTCTACCAAATGGAAAAGGCTAGGAGGAAAAAGCACTGCAGACTAAGGTAAGAGCCAGAAAGAACAAGGTGTGTTCTGAGAATGGTTAGGAGCTCAGAGAGGGTGTATCTGGGATGTGCGGGTCAGTTCTATCCTTCTGCTAACATTCATTGAGAACCCACTGTGTGGAGGAAATGCATATGAGTAAGACACAGAGCCAGCAGCCTAGCAGGGGAAGCGGGTGTTTGGCAGATAACTGAAATATAGTGCCCTCAGTGCAGATAGAAGTCTTCACAAGGCACCTATGGGAACATGAGGCACACAGTGGATGGGAGGTGTGTGGCCGGGAATGGATTTGGGGAGAAATGCTGCTTCCTTAGCTGTGTGACCTTGGGCAGAATATTTAAACTCTCTGTACTGCAATTTTCCCATTTTAAAGTCAGGACAATAAAAATACCTACCGCACAGGGCGTTTTAAAGATTAAAAGAGCTTATACACGTGAAGCCCTTTGCCCAATACCTGGAACACAGCAATCACTGCATAAGTTAGCTGTTGTTATTACTGCTGAAGGAGTGGGCATTAGACAGGAGAGGAAGGTGATTTGGGGCAGTGGCCACCCCAGGATTTCTAGAGAGGTAGGGCCTACTAGAGGTAGTAATGCCGTTGGGATGCACTAGGGGACTTCTTCTTAAAGCCACAGTTTCCCCATCTGTTGTCCTTTTGCTCTGTAATATTCGCAGTTGTCTAGCCTACTTTTTTCCCAGGGGAGAAAATGTCAATGGTCCACATCAAAGAAAATGCAGATAGAGGGGTGTCTAAAGAACAGCCCTGCTCTTGGTTCTCAGACGGAGGTTCTGGTTCCCAGGCCTTGGCTCTGGGCCTGGAGGCCCTGGCCGGGTCCAGCCCCAAATAGCCAACCACAGGGCTGGGTGCGGGGCGGAGAGCGAGGCCCCCCTGGCAATGCTCCCTGTTTCTCACCAGCTCAGTAGCTCTCACTCAGTGCTTCTTTGTCTGCTTAGCGTCACTGCCCCCCTCCCCACCGCTGCTACCCCAGGCCTGGGGTGCCCCCCTCCCCACCGCTGCTACCCCAGGCCTGGGGTGCCCCCCACCCAAACCCAAACCCCCCTGCCAATGAACTAAACAGCTCTTTTCTTCTTTGCACTTGGTCTGAGTGTGACCTTCCTTCAGGAAGGAGGGAGGTGAGGTAGGGGAAGCAGGGGAGTAAAAGAATGAGTTGGAGGGGAGGAGGGGGTAGTAGGATTGGAGGGGCACCCTGCTTGCCCCCGCCCCCCAGCGGTCAGGGAAAGGGGCTCTGTTTCTTGACGCCCCCCCCTCCTCGCTTCTCACCACTGCCCTCATCTCAGGAATGCGTTCCCAGCTTATGACCCCGCCCATGTTTGCTATCTTGGCCCACACACTTCTATCTGTGGCAAGCAGAGGCCTCGCCACCCTGCTAGATGGAAACACCAAGGCTGGGGAATGTGTCTATCTCAGCAGACTAAGGAGCTCCCAGAGAGCAGGAGAGCCTCTGAGAGTGGCTTCCTCTGTTTTCAAAATACAAGCACATTCATTAAAAATTGAAAACTCATAATCTCACATTACACAAAGTTTGAAACTAGAGCATGAAGGAGATTGCCCCCAACCCCTCCACCTTAACACAAGATCTGTTTTTATTTTGTCGGATTTCCACGGCCTAGTAAAGGAGATGCTCAAACATCATTCAAATGTAGACTGGATTAATAAAAGGTAACACAGAGCACTTACTAGGTGCCAGGAATTGCTCGAAGTGCTTCACATTGATGGAGCCATTTAATCCTCACAGCGACATGAGGTGGGCATGATCATGATCATCCCCCTCTCCATTTAGAAACGTGGTAACTGAAACACAGACAGGTTCAGTGACCTCCCTAAGGTCACACAGCCGGTAAGTACAGGAGCTGGTTATTGAACCCTGGCAGTCTGGTGCCAGGGTCTAACGGTGTTGCTCTGTTTTTTCTTATCATCGCCGTTACTGCATATGCAGGTTTATAAAAGCTTTTATTTTTTATTTTTATTCTTTTTTTTTTTTTAAGATTTTATTTATTTATTTGACAGAGAGAGACACAGCGAGAGTAGGAACATAAGCAGGGGGAGTGGGAGAGGGATAAGCAGGCTTCCTACTGAGCAGGGAGCCCTGAGCCGAAGGCAGGCGCTTAACGACTGAGCCATCCAGGTGACCCTATAAAAGCTTTTATTACGGACAGTTTCAAACATAAAGTGGTAGAAAAAATAAGGAATCTCATGTCCCCATCTCTCGGTGTCAATAATTATTTCACGGCCCATCTTGTTTCTTTCTTTTTTTTTTTTAAAGATTTTATTTATTTATTTGAGAGAGAGAATGAGAGACAGAGAGCATGAGAGGGGGGAGGGTCAGAGGGAGAAGCAGACTCCCCGCCGAGCAGGGAGCCCGATGCGGGACTCGATCCCGGGACTCGATCCCGGGACTCCAGGATCATGACCTGAGCCGAAGGCAGTCGCTTAACCAACTGAGCCACCCAGGCACCCCCATCTTGTTTCTTGTATCCCCCCAAGTCCATAAGCCCAGATTATTTTGAAACAAATCCAGTCATCACTCATTTCCTCCACATATATTTTAGTATATATCTCCAAAAGAAAAGGAAGACTTTTTATTTAGAAAAATCACAAGGCCATATCATGCCTTAAAAATTATTATTCCTTAATATCATCAATATTAAGTATCAGTACTCAAACTTCCCCGATAACTTAATAAAATCTTTTTTTTTTAAAGTTAGTTTGCTTGAATCAGGATCCAAATATGGCCTTTGGTTGATATATTGCTTAATTTGTTTTACTCTGTCTTTCCCTCTCCTTTTTCCCTTCTAACTTATTTGTTAAGGGATTGGATGTTTGTTTTAGTTTTTTTTCCCTAGATTTTGCTGACTGCATCCCCAGGGAATACTCATGCTATTTTTCCCCCCTGATCTTTTCATATAACCTAGCAAACATTTTTCCATACTGTCCCATGGTTTTCCAGAACCACTAACTGTGCCATCCAATGGAAA
Source organism: Mirounga leonina (assembly GCF_011800145.1). NCBI lineage: Eukaryota > Metazoa > Chordata > Mammalia > Carnivora > Phocidae > Mirounga > Mirounga leonina. The sequence goes on along the minus strand of NW_023270503.1, from coordinate 25,526,581 downwards.
TACTATTTTTCTTTTTTTTTAAGATTTTATTTATTTATTTATTAGAGAGACAGAAAGAGAGAGAGCATAAGCAGGGGGAGCGGCAGAGGGAAAGGGAGAAGCAGGCTCCCTGCTGAGCAGGGAGCCCAATGCAGGACTCGATCCCAGGACCCTGGGATCATGACCTGAGCCAAAGGCACACGCTTAACCGACTGAGCCACCCAGGCGCCCCTCCATAGTATTTTTCTTGGGCATTTAGGTTGCTTTCTGTTTTCCACTCTTATAAAAAAACAACAACGCAGGAATGAACATGGGGTATACTTCCTTAGAATATGCTACCAGAAATGTAATCATGCCTCTAAGGTCTGAGTGACTTTTCAGCCTCTTGGCACATATTACCAGTTGTTTGTTCAAGGGGTTGTGCATTCCCCAGCACCACATAAGAGTGCTGTCACTCATTCTGAACAGTACTTAGGCCTATTCATGGCTGAAGGATGTTTGGTGAAGACAGGGTAATTACGAAGGCAGAGAGCTAAAGAAGGAGAAAGATGATGACAGGGACTCAGGCTAAATTAAGCAAAAAGGGATCTACAATTTACCACAGACCTAGAGTGAGTCAGAACTCTGTTCATTCCCATTGTGAAAAAAAAAACAACAACTCGATAACAGGAGTTATTAATAGGGCATGGCATGTCGGGTAATCTTTCCGTTAGACTATGCATTAGTCAGGCCCTTATTTGAGACGTGGATCCAGTCTTGGTCTTTGAACTTCACAGAGATGTGAAGAAACTGGCAAAGATCCAGAGAGCTCGATCAACTTGAGGGACGATGGAAGAATTCCAGAGAAGAGTCAAAAGAATCAAGCAGGCTCACTTTGGAAAAAATAAGACATCTTTCTTGCCTCAATGCTGGGAGGTTTCTGTAGAAAGGCCAACACTCAGTTGTTTGCTTATGTCTTCAGAAGGCTGACTACAAAAAAGGGGCTCCCACGAAGCAGGAGAAACTTTTGTATAAGGTAGAACTTTTTCAGACTCTGGGGTGATTATTTAAGTCTTGGGATGAGTGCTCTTTGGCCATTGGCCCTGGAAATATTTGAGAAGCTTCCTGTTCTGTTCTGAGTGGTTCAGATATCCACTTGCTTCCCACTAGGTGCCTCTGGGGGCCCCCTCCAGCTTTGTGATGACTGTTTCCTGGCAGTCGCCTGGGGAAGGGCAGGTGAGGTCTCAGGGAAGTGCTCCCCAGTTTCCCTGGGCCAGCATTCTCCTTTCTGGCCCCTCACATCCAATCAGGGTGTGCTTACAGCCAGTCAGGCTGGCATGTCATGACGTCATCTGACCCTGCTCTTCCAGCCCTGCGGTTCAGAGTGGACTTAGAAGCTGGGTGGGGGCAGTGAAAATGACTCAAACAAGGCCTTTTTGGTGACATGGAGAGTGGGACTGACCCAGGAGACCTCAGGGCCATTTAGTTCAACCTCCTACAGAATAGCTTCCTACAACGCAACAGGTGCTTTACCTACATTCTTTTGAATGTGCACAACCTTGGAGACAGGGTTTCATAGATGTGGAATTGGAGATTAAGACAAGTTATTTGCTTGGGGTCACACTGCTGGTAAAGGATTGCCTATGTTCTGCTGGCCTGGCAATAAAATCTGTGCCCTTGACTATGGTGCATGCAGCCGAGAAAATTGTGGCCCAGAGAGGTGGAGCCTCCCACCCAAAGCCACACAGGCTGACCTGGGACTAGAATTCAGGCTCCTAACGATTTATCATGGAGTCTTCCCAAGACACGTGGCCTCTTCTGAAGCCTAATGTGGGGTGGCTGAGGATGTGGGCTGGCAGCCTGGCTCAAGTTAACTGAAGGGTAGCCAGCCTCTGGACAAATGCTGTCCATAGGCTGCATTCTCTGCCCTCCAGACTCTGCTCCTAACCAACGTTGTGAGAAGCCAGCTTCCAGGAGGGCCTGCCGGGGCAAGGGATCCGGCTAGGCTGTTTCTCGTGGAGCCAATATATGGCCAGGGCAGAGCCAGCGAGGTGTATGAAAAAACTCTGACGTGGGGTCAGAATCTCCGGGTTTTGGTCCATGCTGGGACCCAAGCAGGGACCTATGGCAAGTCACTTAAAACTGAATTTCCTGATCTCAAAACCAGGCAAGAGTAAACCGCATTTGAAGCGCGCGGACGCAAAAGCAGGAATTGCTACACGCCAAAGCAGTACCATCTGATGTTAGTTTCGCTTGCTATTGAAACGTCTGGCCTTGCGGCCCCAGCGAGGCCAAGACTGCAGCAGGGGGGAGAAAACTACAACTCCCAGGAGGCACCGGGAGGGCCCGTACGCAGGCAAAGGAAGAAACTACAACTCCCAGGAGGCACCTGGCGGGCCGGCGCCGGGCAGTGACGTTATGGGGGCTGGCGCGGGGCGCTGATTCGGCCCGAGCTGCCAGCGGAGTGGCTGCCGCCGCGGGTTGTTACAGCTGCTGGAGCAGCAGCGGCCCCGGCCCCCGGGCACCCCTCCTGGGCCCTAGACCGCCGGCCCTGTGGGGTGAGTCCGGGCTAGCGGCTTCGGGGTGGCCGAACCGGGAGCCTCCTCTTGGGGCTAGAGGCGGGGCGGGAAAGAAGGTGGGGGCTGCTGGGGAAGCGCCCCGGGCTGAAGGGGACCTGGGCAGGGTGAGCGGAAGTGGGAGGAGGTGCATCAGTCGAGGGGGTGCATCAGCCGAAGGGATGCCCACAGAGGAAAGTGGCGGGGGCGGGGGGAGACCGAGTCTAGGGTGTCGGGAGGAGTGCTCGGGCCGGGGGAGGGGACGGGGAGAGGCTTGGCTTCGGGGATAAAGGTTTGGCCGCCTCCAGGGCTGGGTGAACGCGTGGAGGTGGGGGTGGGGCTTCGGGCCGGGCCGGGCCGGGCCGGGCCGGGCCGGGCTGGCCGGGCTCCGAGTGCGAGGTCCCAGGCTGGGGAGCGGAGCGGGAGGCCCCTCTTCGGCTTGAGGTCCCGCGCCGAAAATCCCAACAATAGCATAGACTCCACCTCCTCGTTCCACCCTCTTCCCCAGCTAGTGGGGGTTCGCCCCGGTACTCGCCGTCTTTCCATTCCCACGGCCCTCGCGAGTCCGGGAGGCAGGGCCCGAGCTGAGAGGTGAGCGACTGTGGCCCTGCGGGTTGGGCGGTGGGCCCGATGAAAATGGCATTGTGGAATGCTGCCAGGGTCTCCCCGTTGGGCTTGGATGTTTTGTGCTCCTCCTCTAGAAGGCAAAATGTTTGCTGCTTAAAGGCTGCCCTTACTTGGGGGAAAGAATGGGAAGCGCTCACCTGGCAGATGTCCTGGGGCGCACTGTGGCCCAGGCTTAGGTGCCAGATTGACAGGTTGGGCAGGGATATTTGTGTGCGGAGCCAAGGCGGGGGAAGGGAGGGAAGGAGTAGAAAAGAGCTACCAGCAAGAAAGTAGTTAACAGAACGGAGTTGCTACAGGCTTTGGTTTGAGGCAGGTTATGAAAGCACATCAGGCACTGCCAGGGCAGCCCCTTGCCAGCTAGGGCAACAGAACTTTTCAGCCTCAGCCGCTGTAGACTCACTCTGCCTCTGCCAGGCTCTTCTCCCCATTTCTTCCCTCTGGGCGAGGGGCAGTTGGGTTTTTTGTTTAGTTTTGTTTTACTAATGGAAGTGATATGTACCCTTAGTCACACAAACCTCTTAGGAGTGCTTTCTGGCTGCCAGTCGTTTTCTTAGTTTCTTGATTTCTTCTGTCTTTTGGGGGGTCTTCTGGGATTTCTGCTGTCAGGGCAACTAGTGTTCGGTCTTCAGGAAGATGCTTCCGAGGGTACCAGTTAGGTCCTAAGTCTAGGCCCCTCCTAGACTCATTGATCTTCATTGGATGCCCTGTCTCAGCAAGAAAGAAGTGTAGGATGATCTGGGATTCAGCAAAGCCCTTGGTACTGCTAGACAAAACACCAGGGACGGCTACAGGTCTCTGCACTCCTACACCTTTGTTTATCTAGGTTAGGGAGAAATGGGGAGGGACAGCAGTTTCTGGTCAGACTTGGGGAGCTCTGCCTCTCTCCTTAGTAGTAAGTCCTTCAGAGGCCTTACTTCTTAGCCAGCTCCCCACCGCCCCAGGCTTTTGCGTAGTACGTGTCCCAGGAGCCGTGTTAGGACAACTGAAGCTCCAAGGCCCTGGGAAGGTAAATAACCGAGCCAGTCCCGGTTTTCTAGTTCCTTGGGTTTCTGTTAGGCCCAATTATCCTGCCTAATGGGCTGAGCTGATGGGCCCCAGGAGCATTACTTCTGGGATGCACCCTGGGCCATCTCACGCATGTTTGCATGTTGGGAAGGTGTGTTGTGGGTCACATTTCTCCTGAGGTCTCTTAGCCTAGAGCTCCCTGAGAAGAGGAAATTTGTTCTCATTATTCTGGAAGTAAGGAACCGATCCTTGAGAATCCTGGCTCCCACACAGGCTTGGCTGTGATCCTAGCCAGAGATAGATAGCAGCGGAATCTGAGGGGGGTTGTTGCAGCAGGGTGAGGGAGATGGCCTTCTGTGTACTTTCCGGATACCCCCATCTGGGACCCCTTTCTGCACCCCCAGGAAAGATAGGGTTGTTTCCATGGTGATGACCTAAGGTCTTTATCAGGCAGGACCCGCCTTCACCTAGGGAGGTGAGCCAGTACAAAGGCAGTCTGTTCCCACCTCCTGCTGGTTCCAGGGCCCTTGGGGATCTGGGGACAGCCGAGCTCTAGACAAGGGGCTGCTCATTCCCCTCCTTTTGTGCATCCAGAAATGCAACTGGGTTGCATTGTTTCTGGGGCATCAAGGGCAGCCCTCCTGGGTCCTCCTGCTGCAGGACTTCTGCCACTGGAGGTGGGCAATGGGAAGCATGGTGCAGGTGCTGGGGAAAGAGGCTGAGGTGAGGCTGGGCCAGGCAGAGAGGAAAGGGGGCAGGAGACAGGCCGCAGGGGTAGTTTTTGTGTCCTTGGGAGGGGCATGTTGATGTGGATTTCAGCGACTCGTGGGAGCTGTAGACGTTGGCCGCGTTCTCCATCCTCGCCCCTCCGATGGTGGGGAAAAGGGCACTGGTGGTTTGGCAGCAGAGTGGGTGGCATCACAAGGGTTAGCCTGAGTGGCTATCAAAAGGATAAAACATCTTGCCTGGGTTGTTTTGTGTCACCAAGAAAGAGGCCTCCAAGTCTGGGCAGAGGTTGTCCGTAGTCTGTTGTCTTCTCTTTTCTTCCCTCTCTCCCTCTTTCCACTCTGTCAGTTCTCCTGGATCAGGGTTGGGAGAAATCCAGGATTGGAGAATTAGGGGAGAGAGTAGAAGCAATGACCCCTATATATTGCATCTCCTGCTGCCTGTTCTCACGGGCCCCACCCCCTTTTGTTCATTCTAATGGTGCGGGGAGCTCAGAGTTAGGAGATGCCACATATCAGGACCTCAGCAAGATAGTCCAGAGGGATTATGTTGTGTGATTCTGAGGGGACAGGCCTCTTCTCCCCTCCCCTGGACCTTCTGGGAAGAGGACCCTCATGGGAATGTTCTGGAAGATGAGATTGGGGAACAGGCACTGGTTTCTTTGCTCTGGGCTGGATGCCTCTTGATGACCTATCCACCCAGGCAGTCCCAGTGCCTGGAGGGGCACCATCCGGCAGTGTGGGGCAGTGTGGGGCGGCCTGGTGGTGTTTATCCCAGTTGAGAGCGGTGGGAAATGAATGGAGTTAAGTCCACACAGCCTTTCTTGGGCCTCCTTGCTTGAGAATCAAAGCCGAACTGCCCGGAGTTCTTGGGGAGAGCAGAGCCTCCCTCCCTGAGGGATTTGGGTGGCGTGAGGGGGCAGGGAAAGTGGTGTGACCTGTCTCACCTGTGCCGCTTGTTTGCAGAGCAGTGGCACGAGAGGGGCGGCAGGATGAATGTGGGCACGGCACACAGTGAGGTGAACCCCAACACGCGGGTGATGAACAGCCGCGGCATCTGGCTGTCCTACGTGCTGGCCATCGGGCTTCTCCATGTCGTGCTGCTCAGCATCCCCTTTGTCAGCGTCCCTGTTGTCTGGACCCTCACCAACCTCATCCACAACATGGTGAGGGTCTGCCTGCTGCCTGCCCAGGCCATGTGGGCTGCTCTTTGGTGGGGCTGAGGAGTCAGAGGAGCCCCCCCAGACGTGGGCCAGATGTCAGGGTGACGTGCTGACAACATCTGTCACCGGAGCCCGGATGCATCTCTCATCTCTGCCTCCTCCCGACTTCTGGGTTCCAGCCACGTGCACTCTGAGGATGACAACCTGCAGATTTGTGCACATCTCCAGCACGGGGTGGCTTGGGGACCTGGAGGGAGGGCCACTAGGAGCTGAACTAAGGGCTCCAGAGAGTCCCCAGGACCCAGGCGCCTAGCCTGGCACAGAAATGCCCCTCTCCCGAGTCCAGATCTCCAGCCATCTTCTACTCCAGCCCCTCTGCTCCCTCAGCCCCTGCTTGCTAGCTTGTACTCTGGCAGGCAAGCAGGGGCCATCCGCTCGTCCCCAGCTCTCTGGCACAGGGAAGCTCACATGGGGCCAGAGGGGCATTTCTGCAGCTAAGTTCTCCCCATGCCTTATCCTCATGCCAGGCCTGCCCTCTCACCCTGTGGGTCCCCTCTGTCTCCTGCCAGGCTCCCAGCTGCTCCATCCTGACCTCCAGCCCACAGCCCTCTGCCCCTCAGAGGGCAGCTCCACATAACCCAGAGCCCACTTTTTGGGGGTGGAGGAGCTGAGCTGGAGGGCCTTTTGCTTTTTGTGTCCTCTAACGAAGGCCCCTCCCTCCAGGGCATGTACATCTTCCTGCACACGGTGAAGGGGACACCCTTCGAGACTCCGGACCAGGGCAAGGCGAGGTTGCTAACCCACTGGGAGCAGATGGACTATGGGGTCCAGTTCACAGCGTCTCGGAAGTTCTTAACCATCACACCCATTGTGCTGTGAGTGCCTTCAGTAGAGAAGGACGCCAGCAGGCAGGCCGGGGCCTGGGGAACCCTGGACCCTGCCAGGTTTAAACCTGCCCCGGCTCTGGCTTTTGGCATGGGCGGAGGAAGGGACTTTGGAGTATCCCCGGGTCCTCTGCTGGGCTCAGGCCTTGTGCCTCCCTGACCCTGTCTTTCACCAAATGGGCCTTTCTGCCTGCCAGTGATGTAAGCCCACAGACCTGGGGTCAAGCAAGGGGACTGGATTGGGAGGGACCTCTTTAATGGGGTGATCTTGCCACCCTGCTTCTGTTCTGGGGGTCTTTCCCATAACTCCTCAGCTATCAGGGATCTGCCACTCCCCACCCAGGAGTGAGGGAGGAGGGGTCCTCCAAACAGAGTCTTATGCCTCTTCCCAACCTTCCCACCCAGGTACTTCCTCACCAGCTTCTATACCAAGTATGACCAGATCCATTTCATCCTCAACACTGTGTCCTTGATGAGTGTGCTCATCCCCAAGCTGCCCCAGCTCCACGGAGTCCGGATTTTTGGAATCAATAAGTACTGAGGGCACAGCCCCTTCCCCTGTCTGGTTGGCGGGGGGAGGAGTAGAAGACTGTGCTGTGATGCTGAAGACAGAAGGAGCCTCTGGATCCTGCTAGAGATGGGGGTCGAGCCTCTGGGCCCTAGTTTCCCCCCTCACTTCCCCTGGTAGCCGACTTGAAGTAGCTTGTAGTGGGGTTCGGGTGGGCCCCCCCAGGTCTCTGACCCTTTCTGATTTTTTTGATCTTTTCCTTTTGCCTTTTGGATAGAGACTTCGTGGGGGCAGTCATGGAATGGGCTGGGCTGCCGGCTGAATGCAGACCTGTGAGGTTGGGACAAGAGAAATCCCCTGCTCACTTGCTCATCCTCAGACTGCTAAAGCACTTTAACCCCTGCAAGGGGAGCAGGGGGGACGGTACAGCTTCTGGATGGTTTCACTTTAATTCTTAAGTCTTTAGGATGACACTCAGTGTGTGCTCATATATATGAAAGCAAGCGCATGACGGTGCCTCATCCCTCTGGGTGGAGAACTGTTCTTTGCAAGTCTCATGCTTTTGGCAGCTCCCCTACCACCCACCCTGGGTACTAGATTGGAGTGGGGAGGGTAAGGAGAGGGATGGTGGGGCTGGGTGGGGATGGCCTGGTCCCAGAGGTGAGGGGGCTGTGTCCGCTCTCATCTTGGCCCTGGTGGAGGTGGGGAGGGCGGCTAGGGCAGGGGTGGGGATGGAGAATTGAGACATGAAAGAAGGGGCCACACAGCAGCAGAGATCGGTGTGAGGGAGGAGGATGGGGATAGAAGCCAGACCTAACCTCAGTCTTTGGGAAGTGGACAGGATGGGGCAGGCTCAGAGATTTCCCCACAGCCTGGTGGTGATAATAGGACAGGAGGCTGTGGGGGGTTTAGAGCTCCCGCGTTAGTGTGAGGGGTGGGGAGGGGTGGAAGAGGCCTGTGAGTCATCGTTCGCACTGGTCCAGTTTGACACTGCCTTGTGTGGTGGTGTGAGGGGCGTGGGGAAACTGGGACATGTGATGAGTGGTAGGGCCCTTCTGCATCCTCCGCCTCGTAACCTCCTCATGCAAACTGGAGCTGGTGCAGGGCCTCTTGTGTGGCGTGTACCTGTGGGGCTCTGGGGGCACCCCCAAACGGGGGGCATGGGCCACAGAATGGTCCCCGCCCAGGCAGGGAGCGGAAGGAGCCAGGAGTGACCTGCGGGCGCTGTCTCCTCACCTGGGGGCGGGAGATGTGGGGCAGGGGCCTGAGTGTGGGCTGGAGAGGGGCTGCTTTCTCCCCTGCCCGATCCGACCAGGGTCTGTGTTACTTTTGAAAAGGTGTGGGTGCCCATGCCCCCCCTCCCAGGGCCCTGAGGGAGGAGGGGAGGTCATTGGTCCCGTTTCCTGCCTCCTGGTTCCTCTGCTCCCCACCCCATGTATCATAGGGAACTTTCACCTCAAAATCTTTCTAAGCAATGTGTGAATAGGATTTTTACTCCCTTTGTACAGTATTCTGAGAAACGCAAATAAAGGACAATGTGTTTCTGTTTCCCCCGAGTCTGGCTGCTTCCTGGAGGGCCCCCGGGGAGGGGGCAGGAGATTGGGCCACAGCTCCTGCTGAGGCCAGTGTGCGAGCATCGGGACCCTCTGCCTAGATGGCGGCCGGGGCTCTGGGGCTGCGGCTCTTCCTGCTGCCGCCCTCCTGGGCAGAGCGAGTCGGAGGGGCTGGGAGGGAACTGGCGGAGGCAGCTGCAGGCCAGAGGGCAGGGTTCTTGCTCTTGGACCTTCTTGCCCGTTCCTCTGTCTGAACTTACACCTCTGGTCTCCTGGGGCTGGCTGCTCCGGGTTGTCCTGGCCAGGAAGGGGATCAGTGACTCGTGAATGAAGCCGGAGTCCCGAGGGGTGCCCGGTCCTTCCCTCAGGATGCCTTCCCCGTTCTCACTTCTCTTCCCTCAGTGCTCCCTCCCTGGGAGGACTGCATTTCCTCCTGGCCTTTCTGCCTTCAGGGGAACTGGTGCCTCCTCTCCCTCCCCCGAGCGTGAGTGGGGGGGTTGGGGAGGGAGGAGGTAAGCCTCCAAGACTTGTTTAGGCTCTCCGGGCCAGGAAAGGAGGGAGCCCTTTAGTGAGGGAACTCCGATCTTTGGGCTTCTGGGCCTTTCATTGTGCACTCTCTCTGCAGAACCAGGTGCTAGGTAGAAGGGAGGAGCCGCCCCGGGCATTCTGGGCCCCTCTCTGGCTCTGGGCCAGCGTCAGTGTCCTTGGAGTGGGTGCCGGGAGGAGCGCAGGGTCTTTGCCCAAGTGCAGCGAGCGAGGCCCACACAACGCTGGGTGGAGGGATACGGCCCCCTGGGCCCAGTGGTGAGGGTGGGGGTGCCCTGGGAGCTTCCATGCTCTTGCAGGAGCGCAGTCAGGGTGAGGGGCCGGGGCACATCAACAATCACAGGCGGTCAAATCCTGCTCTGCCACTTAGTGGCCTCGTGGCCTCGCTTCTGTGAGCTTCAGTTTCTTCCTCTGCGCTGGAAGGATAATCCGAGTCGGGGCTGTTGGGAGGGTAAGCACAACACCCGGCACCTGGTAAGTACTTCATACGGGGTGGCCACGTTAGTATGATTCCTGTTGTTACTACGGCGATCGTCTCCTTAAACATTGCTTGTCCCAGAAGACAGGCCGGGCTCACTCGGTGGTTGTCTCTGAGGACTGGGGGGTGGGGGCCGGAGGCCTCTGCCTGGAGAAGGACGTGGGCGGAGAACACAGGCGGAGGCATCGCCGGGAGGGCTACGTGGGAGCACGGGAGGGAGGCCGAGTCCTCCCTGCTGGCGGGCCTGTTCCCCTCAGCTGTTAGCGGCTTTCGCCATCGGTCTCCAGCCCTGCCCACCACAGCGTGGCATTTTGGTAGCTGGTTCCGGCTCGAGCGCCCTCCTCATATCCCTGGCACACCCACAGCCGTCGCCTGCTGGCGCTTGGATCGCGCTTGGAGGCCCAGTATGCCTCCTTCTGCACTGTTCTCTGGCCCAAACGCACCTCGAATACGTACCAGGGGAATACATAGGTATCTCTCTGTCCTGCTCCGAGTTCTAGAGGCAGGAAGAGTTTCTAACTGCGGGCCTTATCTGCCTCCAGCCCGGCCAGAACGTGGCTTATCTGAACGCCCGAGAGGTGGGGCCCCTAGCCCTACCCAGCTTTCCAGTTCTTTCAGTTCCCTTCCCAGGGCCTCCTGAGACACAGTGGCCGGCATCTGTGCAGGGATCTTACAGAGGGGATTCTCACGGCCGCCATTCCTGGTGAGCAGCTGGGGTGAGTGGCCCCTGGGATGGGCCTGTGGGTCCTGGGCATTGCCTTTCTGGGCACCCAGAGGAATTCCCAGGCTGGGAGTGAGCTGAGAGCTGGCCACCATGATGGGTGAGTAGGTGCCTGGGCCAGCCGGAAGGGACTTAGGGAAGGTGGCCAGAGGTAGGTAGGATGGGGAGGCGGAGCCCAGAAAGCCTGTGAGGGGTGTCCTGGCCCCAGGAGGAAAGCAGAGGCGCCTGAAGAAAGGGAAACAGACCTCAAGAGGAAGGAGTTGCAGAGGGAAGGAAGGGGAGAGAAAGAGAAGGATTTGGCAGGACACCTGGGTGGCTCAGTCAGTTAAGCATCTGACTCTTGATTTTGGCTCAGGTCATGATCTCGGGGTTGTGAGACTGAACCCTGCATCAGCCTCCACACTCACTGGGGAGTCTGCTTGAGATTCCCTCTCTCCCTCTGCCTCTCTCTCTCTCAAATAAATAAATAAATCTTAAAAAAAAAAAAAAGAAGGATTTGGAGGTAAGAGCACCTGAAGGGTCCAGTATGGTGGGGACAAAGAGCTCCTGCTGAGTAGAAACAGGGAAGGACCAGCTATATGTGTCCGGTTGCACTGGTAATGGGCCTATGGAGGGTCCCGCATGGGGAGCTAGAGAGGTACAGGGGCCAATTGTAGACCAGGAGTGGGTGAAGGGGAGAGTGGGTGGGGGAGATGCCCCAGGTGGGCTTTTGGGATTCATTTTATTTTACCCAGAGTAAAGGAACCCTTTAGAGGCTGACCAGTAACTGAAGAGACAGGACCTGGGCTACACAGGGCACCCACCCCCAAGCCACTCTTACACTCCATCCTTTGTCTCTTGTTTCCTTCTGAGGCCGACTTACTACTATCTCATTGGGAAACAGTTGGTAAGAACACCCATCCACTGACTTGCAGAATACAGCAAGGGAGGGAAGCCCAGGAGTCAGAGCCAAGGGAAGAAGTAATCATTGGGGTTGGCAATGTGAGGTATGGCACCCCTTCCTGGGTCCTCTGTTCATCAACACTGGTGGGGCTCTAGCTGGAAGATGGTGAGCCTGCCTTCCTACCCCTCAGGCCCCTCTGAGCAAAGGGGCAACTCGGCTGTGGGAGATGGCAGAAAATAGGTCTTGCTCTCCTTTCCATTTGGGGTAATCACTGCTCCATCTTTCCTCCAGAAGTGTTCTCTAAAGGACAGAGGAGAATCTAACATTTGTGATGGTCACCCTCCTTAGTGTGTAGTGACTACCTCACTGTCTAGAAACAGGGAAGGCAAATAATTCCAAGTCCTGATTGTTCTAGAACTTTGGGTCTTCATTGAGCCCAGGCTGCCAAAGGTAGACTTAAAAACCTGAACCAATATCCCCCTCCTCCAAACTGATACTAGCTTCTTTTTCTCCAGTTGGTGCAGGCACAATGTGGAGCGTATTTGAGGAAATCACAAGAGTTGTGGTCCAAGAGATGGATGCTGGAGGGGATATGATTGCTGTCAGAAGCATCCTTGATGCTGACAGATTTCACTGCTGCTCTCTGGTGAGGGGGAGGAGAAATTTCTGGGGGCACCAGTACCACAGGACAGACCTCATCCTGGAGGACATACTGGAGAGAGGGAAGGGCAAAGGGCTGTTTGATAAGCTGGGTTCTGGGCCCCAAGGTCAGTATGAGGAGTAAGAGATGGCCATGCACATGTTTAAGAAATGCACAAAAGATGTTAACTAACTGGAATTAAATAAAAACCTGAAAAAATGCACAAAAGAAATGCACAAGAGGCGCCTGGGTGGCTTAGTCGTTAAGCGTCTGCCTTTGGCTCAGGTCATGATCCTGGGGTCCTGGGATCGAGCCCCGCATCGGGCTCCCTGCTCAGCGGGAAGCCTGCTTCTCCCTCTCCCACTCCCCCTGCTTGTATTCCCTCTCTCGCTGTCTCTCTATCAAATAAATTAATAAAATCTTAAAAAAAAAATGCACAAAAAAATATGCATGGGGAGAAAGGAACTTTCCCCTGTTCCTTTAGTGGAAATTTATTTTTATTGGAAATTATTCCTAAATTGTCTTCCTTTCCCATGTTTTCCCCTTTTAGGGCACCTGGGTGGCTCAGTTGGTTACGCAACTGCCTTCGGCTCAGGTCATGATCCTGGAGTCCTGGGATCAAGTCCCACATCGGACTCCCTGCTTAGCAGGGAGTCTGTTTCTCCCCCTGACCCTCCCCTGTCTTGTGCTCTCTCTCTCTCTCTCGCATTCTCTCTCTCAAATAAATAAATAAAATCTTTAAAAAAAAAATTCACTTTTAAATTAGCTGAGATCTTCTGGTGTGTTTATATGTTTATCATTTAGATGGATAAATAAACGGAGGCAATTTGCTTAGTGGTTAAGAAAGGACACAGGCCTTAGAGCCGAGAGCACCTGGTTTCTAAGCCTGGCTCTGCCTTCTACCAGCTGGGTGACCCCTGGACAAGTTGCTTTCTCCCTCTAAGTCTGTTTCCTCATCCGTCAAATTGAAAAGACTTGCAAAAATCAAATGAGACAAATTAGGTAAATCATTTATCACAGTGGCTGTGCAGAAGGAGCATGCAGTCATAGTTCAGCCCCATCCTTCTGCTGCTGGTTGTTGCCCCTCCTATTCCCCGGAGATCATGACTGAGTAGGTGACCAGGGCTCCCTAAGGACTTGCAGGATTTATAGAGGAGTCTGTTCCATTCCCCTGCCTCCCAACTCAGTTTTTTTGGATTTCAGGAGCCCCAGGGTAAGTGCTGTTGAACCCTCACTGGGAGACTTACTTCAGTGTCTCACACCGGAGGGTGAGGACTTTTCCGGCTCACACATCTCTGCTACAGCCCCTCTGGATCTCACCAAGAGATGGAAAAGAATCTGAAGAGCACCACTGCACAGTTTCAGAGCACCTGCCATTTGCCAGGTACTGCCGTTACGTCACCAAGAGCAGGGCCCAGATTACTTGGAGGTGGTGGGCCTTTCCACAAGTGGAGTTTCGTTAAGAAAGCGAGGGGCTTCAGGCAAACTTCAAGGTTATCATTTTTCAAAGACTCTGAGTTAATTCTCTGAGAAGCAAATTGCCAAGAGGCAATTTAATAAAAGCTGGTTCTCAAAAAAAAAAAAACACAAAAAAACCAAAACCCAAAAAACAGTTTGCTAAATGACCTGTTCATTGAAAACAGAAAAAAAAAACACTTTAAACTAGGATTCGGATGTTTTGCCATGACTCCCCATGGACAGGGGAGAGCGTTAAGTACGGAAAAAAATCAACTAAGTCAGTTAACTTCCTTTAAGGGAAAGTCTTGTCTGTTTGCATAAAAAATTCAGAGGCAGAGGTGAAACCAAACTTAAAAAAAAAAACCTTACAAATGAAAGATTATTTATTTTTTAACTATATGGTGCTGATGGTATGGTTAAAGTGTGCATAGGTTTTTGTTTTGTTTTGTTTTCCCGTTAACTAAAGTCCACATACTTCACTCTGGTTATCTTGGTTCTTACCTAATATCCTTTTTCTGTTCCAAGATCTCATCCACGATACCACATTACCTTTAGTTATCTTATCTCCTGAGGCTTCTCTTGGCTCTGACAATTCCTCAGGCTTTCCTTTTTGATGACCTTGACAGTTTTCGGGAGGACTGGTCAGGGATATTGTAGGATGCTTGTCTACTGGAATTTGCTTGATTTTGTTTTTTTAAGATTTTATTTATTCATTTGACAGAGAGACACAGCGAGAGAGGGAACACAAGCAGGGGGAGCGGGAGAGGGAGAAGCAGGCTTCCCGCCGAGCAGGGAGCCTGATGTGGGGCTTGATCCCAGGACCCCGGGATCATGACCTGAGCCGAAGGCAGACGCTTAACGACTGAGCCACCCAGGTGCCCTTGCTTGATGTTTTTTTCGCACGGCTAGACGGAGGCAATGGGTTTTGGGGAGGGAGACCATAGAGGTAAAGTGCCATTCGCCCTGCGTCATAGCAAGGGGATGTGCTATCAACATGACTGATCACTGTTGGTGTTGACCTTGGTCACCTGGCTGACGTGGTGTTTATCTAAAGTTTCTCTCCTGTAAAGTTAGCCTTTCTCCCCCTTCTCCATACTATGCTGTTTTTGTGCGTAACGTTTCATTTCTCTTTCCTCTTGGACAAGGTACATGCAGCCTGGTACGTTGCTCAAGAAACAAATGGGCCCGGACGTTAGAGTCACACACATAGGACTGATTTGAGGCATGTTTCCAGTTCTGTCACGTTTCCACCAGTTCCAAAATGCATGTTTCTATGGAGATCCAGCCCTGCTCCCCACCCCCCAACCTAGCAGTAGAAGCTCTTCCTCCTCTGTACGTTCGCATCTGGGTGGTCTTAGAGAAAGCGCTAGGCCTGGTAAGCCAGGCCCTTATGGAAGGGCCTCATCCGTCTGGGCAGAGTCCGCACGGATGGGTGACTTTCCAGAATTGCTTGACTTCATACCTGCACAGGTTCGTACAAACGCCAGAGACTAGACTCTGCTTAGTTCCTATTGCCCAACTCCTAATTCTTTAGCTTTACTTTTCCTTGTCTCATTGCAGCCTCTTAAATAGTTAAATAGGACTGGCTCACATTTATTGAGCATTTAGTATGTTTGCAAGGCATTTTGCTAATAAGTGCTAAACTGCATTGTTTTATTTAATTTCCTCAAGTTCAGGAAGTAGGTACTATCAGTATTCTCCTTCTATGGATGAAGAAACAGATTCAAAGAGTGAGAGTGACTTATCCAAGGTCATTTGGTAAGAAGGTGGCAGAAGAGGTTCAAACTCGGGATTGTGTGACCCCGTGATGACTCCTGGTGACCACAGTGTCTCCTGGGAGCCGCAGCTGGAGGTGGCTCAGAAGGGAAGGGGATTGTGGAGGGGAGCCCAGGGTGGGGCTGCTCCAGGGAGGCTTTTCTGGAGAGAGATCTTTTTTTTTTTTTTAATTTTATTTATTTATTTGAGAATGAGGGAGAGCACATGAGAGGGGGGAGGGTCAGAGGGAGAAGCAGACTCCCTGCCGAGCAGGGAGCCCAATGCGGGACTCGATCCAGGGACTCCAGGATCATGACCTGAGCCGAAGGCAGTCGCTTAACCAACTGAGCCACCCAGACGCCCCTGGAGAGAGATCTTTTGGGTCAGCCTCAGCATGACCTTTACCCTTCTCTTTCCAGAAAACTCCAAAGGCTGAGTTCCAAGTTCTGGACATGGTAGACTCAAAGGGAATGTTGACAGTGAAATTGCCCAAAGAAATAACAACTGTAGGGGCCTTCCACAGGTCCCACAAGCAGAGAGTCAAGATATTGGAGCCCCGGATTCCCCAACAATATCTGGATTCTCTTGAGCACCGGGAGGCTGGAGTTGGGCAGCGTGGGGAGGAAGAAGGGGAGCGCCCACTTGGAGCACCGAGGGCATCTGAGGTGGAGGGTCCTGGCCGGTGCAGACCCTCACACCCTACTCCCAACCCTCCCCGAGCCCGCTCCTCACTCAAGCCTGCCGTCCTCTTCCCCCTTCAGGAAGCCTTCTCAGTCTTCCTGCATCAGCCTCCAGGAAACCTTGAGACACCCCCAACTCACTTGCATCCTGCTAGCCTCCAGGGTGATTGATTCCTCCGACTTGGACCAAAACCTGCTGGTTTCAAGAGGCCACTCTCCTTTGTCCTCCTACTGAGTTGCCCAGATCTGTGCTTTGTGCAGGGCACTCCGCCTGTGGCAAGCCATGCCGCCTCCCTCGGTGGAGTGCGAACAGCTTGTGACCGGGCGGGACTGGCTTTACTAACCCCTGTATTTATCCCCAGGGCGCAGTAGGTGCTCAGTAAGACGGCCGAAAGGAAGTGCAATGAAATCAAAGCACCCCTGCACAGTACGCTTCCTGCACAGAAAGTGCCACCACCCCACCCCCGAGCGCCACAGAGGTTCTGATGGCCCTGGGCATGGTGCTTCCAAGGGACTTACAGGGACATCACCAGCCTTCCCCTTCAGCAGGGACTTTGTTGTTGGTGTTTTCTTTCCCTGCTGAAGTTGTCGGAAACTATGGAGCAGCTCAAGGGAGGAGACTCAACCTTGCTCAGGGCTAGCCCTCCTTGAGTGCGGTGATGCCTTTTTTTTTTTTTTAAGATTTTATTTATTTATTTGAGAGAGAGAATGAGACAGAGAGCATGAGAGAGGGGAGGGTCAGAGAGAGAAGCAGACTCCCTGCCGAGCAGGGAGCCTGACGTGGGACTCCAGGATCATGACCTGAGCCGAAGGCAGTCGCTTAACCAACTGAGCCGCCCAGGCGCCCCGGTGATGCCTTTTGTTTTCCTTTTTTAGTTAAAAAGTGAAAGACTTACACTGAAATTTTACTGATCCTTTGAACTACCCCTCCCTACCATAGTGTTGCTGGGGAGGGGTCTTTGGAGTTTTTCTAAGGGAGCTCAGTCTTTTTCTAGAATGCCTGTTGTTTCTAGAATGAGGCTCTGTGGTGTGTGTATAAAGAATTGGGGGGAGGTTATTAGGTAGAGGGAGTTTAGCAGAGGCAAGGATGTAGGTCTTCCTTGAGGGTCTTTTGGTTGCAAATTTGGATGACGTTCCATCAAGTTATTTTTATATCCTTATGGAATCAAAGATGTCTTCTGGAGCCCAAGGCTGTGGACAGTGTGGCCAGGTCCCAGGGACCAATGTGAGGAATTGTAGCCCCATCTCAGAGAAGTGGGTGTTATGACCTGGGAAAATGCATGTCTCAGTGCCACGGGAAGGGCCCATGCTTTGGACTCATACAGACTAGGGTTTGAATTCCAACTCTACACTTACTAGCTGTGTGACCCCGGACCATTCACAACCTGTCTCTAGGCCTCAATTTCCTCATGAGAAATGGGTGCAGTTCTGCC
This sequence comes from Mirounga leonina, assembly GCF_011800145.1. Classification (NCBI taxonomy): domain Eukaryota; kingdom Metazoa; phylum Chordata; class Mammalia; order Carnivora; family Phocidae; genus Mirounga; species Mirounga leonina. Next base: position 25,509,009 of record NW_023270503.1, on the reverse strand, counting down.
TACATCATAGAATTGAGGTGAGGGGGCAGCGAAATGATGTGGGGAGTATCTCATGGTGCTGGCACACTATAATCTTCCAGAGATGCTACTGAGTTCCCTTCCCACTTCCCACTTCCTTGCCCCATGGGTACAGTGAACTATGATGGGGTGCCATCTGCCTTGGTTTTCCAGCCTCAGAGACACTCCATCTCAAATAGGAACTAGTTGAAGGAGAGGGAGAAATGTCACTGGTAGGTGGGGCTCCTGGGATCCTGAGCTCTAGTCCCCCCTCTGCTCCCTCCAGGAAGCTGAGGAGAAGACTCCCCACTTTGTTGCAATCAATCCGGAGAATGAGAGCAGACCTGTATCTGGTGACAGAGATTCTGGAGATGGCAAGGAAGGAAACCCTGAAAAGTGAACGGCTGTGTACGTTGTGGAGCCGGGTGAATGCAAGGTTAGGACCCTGGGGGGCAGGGCCGGCGAGCAAACCAAGCCTTGACCCACCCATGGTAGGTCAGGGGATGCCAGCCCAGACCTCAGGCTCTTCAGCGCTTCTTCCAGACCTCCCTGAGCAATCTCAGCTGCTCCTGGGCCTTCTTAGGCCTTCTCTTCTTGCTCCAAGAAAGTGTGTGTGGCATTGCTAAGTCCCTCCACTGTTACTCTCATGTGATGCCCTGTTTTCATTTGCTTCTCAGCGTTTCTCACGGTTCATAATTACATGGGGATTTTTTGCTTATTGTCTGCCTCCTTTTCTGAGAGATAGGAAGGCAGGAGCCACAGTGCCTGGAATAAAAAGGTCCTCAATAGACATTTATTGAATCAACAGTGGAAACGACATGAGTTTTGGGGTCAGATGTGGGTTCATATTTCAGCTCTGCTACTTTGTACACTGTGAAAGTGGTTTACCTACTGATCTTTTTTTTTTTTTTTAAGATTTTATTTGACAGAGTGAGAGAGAGCACGCGAACAGGGGGAGGGGCAGAGGGAAAGGGAGGAGCAGAGTCCCCACCGAGCAGGGGGCCCAACTGCGGGGGAGCCCAGGACCCTGGGATCATGACCTGAGCCAAAGTCAGATGCTCATCCCATTGAGCCACCCAGGTGCCCCTACTGATCTGTTTTGAGTCTCAGTTCTCTCATCTGTAAAACAGGGATTGTTTGGGAGATCTAGCAAGACAACCACGCAAAGCACCTAGGGATTAATCAATATGAGCTCTTTTCTCCTAACACCAAAGGTGAGTGACCAACCTCCTAAAGGGGGTCCTGGGCTATGGAGTAAAGCAGCTCATCTTCCCCAGCCTGGGAAGAATGAGTAAGCAAGGCCTGGTGGGGGCAGGGGAGGTGGGGGGAGGTTCAGCTAGGCTCTGTGTCAGCCTGGAGGGGCCCTGGTGAGCTTGAAGGTAGGGGGAAGTTCCAGGGAAGGGGGAGGGCTCAGGGCTGGGTAGGAGGACTGAGGCTCTTTGCTCAGACACCCAGGATTTGCCCCACCATGACACAAATCCTTCCCTAGCTAGAGGTGTTAATGCCTATCTCTTTCTGAGTTAGTTTGTTTTTATTTTTTGTTTTGGTGAGGGGCAGAGTGTAAGGATTGGGGAGAGACATGAAAGAGGAACTTACAGAGACCGAGAAAGAATTTGTCTTTCTGAGAATTGGTTCTCTCTCTCTCTCTCTCTGGCACTAGTTTAGATAATTTGTTTCTTGCAACACAAAAGCCTTTCCAGAAGGTGAGTGGCTTCTAGGCCTTCTGTTCATCCTTCCAGAATGGGCAAGGATACTGTTTTTTAAAAGAGCATAACAAATGGCCCGGAATTATAGGGTTCTTAGGGTTGAGAATAGAATAGGGTGCACCCGGGGGTGGGAATCGGTGTGTGGGCAGGAAAAAAACCCTTGTTGGCTGGGTAAGTCGAGTTTTTTTTTTAAGATTTTTATTTAAGATTTTAAGATATTTTATTTTATTGAGAGAGAGAGAGAGAGAAAGAACACGAACAGGGGGAGTAGCAGAGGGAGAGGGAGAAACAGACTCTGTACTGAGCACAGAGCCCGACGTGGGGCTCGATCCCAGGACCTCGAGATCATGACCTGAGCCAAAGGCAGCTGCTTAACTGACTGAGCCACCGAGGCGCCCCAAGGGTAAGTTGAGCTCTTAATTGCTGTCTCTACAGGGAAGTCCTTGAGTGTAGAGGATTTCAGAAACATGAAGGAGAAGGAGCAGGACATGGTGAGAGGCCTGTAGGATCTGACTGAGAAGGAACAAAAAGATGTGCTAAGCTGCCTCAGAGGGCAGTTGCCACTCTCTGCTAAAGTGGGACTGGTGCTCATTTCCCTATTTCCTGGCCCTAGGTGTTTGAGGTTCTGATCTCTGGGTCTAGACTCATCTAGAGATGGAGGGTCTAGCGGGTCTTCTCATAAGTAGCCTTTTCAATGCTGCTGGGTTCTTGGTAAAGGCACATACAGAATCCATTCTGGATATCCTGGATGCTTTGATTAGTGAGGAGGGATGTGGCTGTATGCTGGTGTGGAGGAATTGCGGAGCAGAGGGTCTGTGGGGATTCAAATCCTAGGAGGAAGGGGGCATACATTGCCTTTTACATTTTGTGCATGATAGACCTTCACATTTTAGAACATGGCCATTTTCCCTAGGCCAGGGATTAGGGGATGCCTCCTCTACCTCCTGGCACAGTCTGGCCTCCTGCAGGCTAAGAGGGAAGCAGGCGCTATAGCAAGAGCCCATTTGGAATAACTCATCTGTCACTGCCAGGGGCCCTCTGGAACCTCCTTCTGGTGCTTGTCCCAGGTCTGATGAGACACTGAAGCCCCGACCCACTGGGTGCTTCTCCTCTCTGCCAGCCACCCTCTTCACCCTCTTTTTTGCCTCCAGAGCGTCTGAGGAGCAGCACCTTGTGGCTGAGGCCCTAGAGAAGGGGACCCTGCCCCTGTTGAAGGACCAGGTAAGACAGCCTGGGCTGAGGGCCAGGGTCAGAGTAGAAGTGAATGGCCGTGCTCGCAAGGGACTCAGAAGTCCCAGGGTACAGTTCTTCCTACTTCATAGCTCTCTGTCGGCTCGCATCCATTCAGCTGGCCTGTGGCAATTCCCTGGAACACTTGGTTTCCAAGACAACTTGGGGTGGGCTTTTTAGACTCTGTTGCTAGCCTATGGGCGGGGGTGGGGTGGGGTGGGGGGAGCTGTTAGTCCCAGGATGGCAGTGCCAACACTGATCAGCAGTGCCTGTCACTATGTTGAGCGAGTATAAGGCTTTCCAGGATCTGCAGGAAAAAGTGCCATAATGGATTACTACATCTGCCACCACCCAGGATCAAGAAGTGTGGCCAAGTATTTGCCATTTCTGGTATGTCTCCTTGTTCCTAGCTTTACAGTCTGGTATGTTTCTTTCCAGGTAGATCTGTCCTGGAGCAGAACTGGAGTGAGCAGCCCCATGATATGGGCTGGGACCCCAACGCACGACTTCTCTGTGCCCTCTGTGTTGCTCTCTCCCTCCTGCTGCAGCTGGGTGAGAAGCCGACCTCGGTGCCTTCCTAACTATATGTTAGCCCTTGAACCATTCTCCCCACAAGCCTCTGGGTGCTCCCCTCTCAGGCCATCCCTGACCCCCAGCGCCCCGCCCCCCATCACCAGAACAGTGTCTTTATAACAAACAGCCAACTGTTTTTCAATACATCACTTCCCCTACATGATAATGTCCAAAAGTCAGCCTGGATTGTATGCATGGGCTTCTGACTAAAAGTGGCAGATTGGTCATATTAATTTTCTCTCCCTCTTGAAACCTCACTAAATAAAGTAAAACAATAGAAAAGATGTAAACCCACAATGATAAAGAGAACGGGGCAGCAGATAAGAGATTCTAACACATCTTTGGAAACTAGAAGGTAATTAAAGGCATTCAAGCCGGGAGGTGTGGGCCTGAGGGGAGCGGGGAGTGTGGGAGGAGACTGCTGTTCTCTCATCATGAACGTTTTCTCTTTAATATTTTTTAAGACAAGGTAATTAAAAGTAAAAGAAATATATGCTTGTTGTAAAGTATTTCAAATATTTCTCAAATTCAAAGGTGATCTCCCCTTCTTCCTCTAATATAACCACTGTTAACAATTTGGGGCTACGTTAACAGTCTTCCTGTGAAGCAGTGTCTAAAATGGTAATTTAAACATGAAGCTAGGATGATATAACAAATTTGATTTCTGTCTTTGGTACTCGAGTTGTTTTTTCTTTTAGATTGGTAAAAATATTATATGCAACAGGAATTCTCATAAGTGCTGTTGGGAGTGAACTGCTTTAGAAAATTGTTTGACGGTATCTGCTAAATCTAAACACATGCCTATGAGCCAGCCACTCCACTTCCTAGGCACATACCCAAGAGAAAGGAGTGCATGTCTCCACCAAAAGACACGCATATACAAAAACATGAGCATAAGAGCCCCAAGCTGAACACTACTCAAATGTCCAATAACTTTAGGATGGATACATATATTGTGGCATATTTATGCAAGAAAGGAGAACCAATTACTGCTACACATAACAATATGGATGACTTTCACAGACACAGTGCTAAGCAGATAAATCCAGACACAAAAGAACATATTTATGTTTGAGTCCTCTGAGAGGCAGGTGCCAAAATAGAATTGGATGTGCAAAAGTCTTAGTAAGGGAAGAGCCTGTGAAGAATAAAGGGCGAGGGAGCAGGAATGGCAAGGCTTCAATGCAGGTCTAAAACGTATGAAAGGAGAGAAGGAGGGAAGGATTGAGTAGGAAGAGTCTCAGACTGTAGGGCACTTCTGAGAGTCTCTTTGCTCAGACCTGAGCAGAGGTGGTCTACTGGAGGAGTCCCCATCAGGCAGGATTGGCCAGGCTCTAATATCCACCCCCATGCTCAGCCTTTGGCTAGAAGCAGCCCAGGAAAGCTTGATCTCAGGAGGGAGATCTACAAGGCAGCAGATAGAGGCTCTTAGTTAACTGTGCTTCCTGCAGCAGGTTCTCTTAAAGAAAATCCTCCATGACCACCACAATACTGTATGATTCCATTATATGAGGCTCAAGAGCAGGGAAAACTAAGTAATGGTGGTAGAACTCAAAATAGTGGTTATCTTAGTGTTTGAATAGTCTTAACTGAGAAGAGGCATAAGGGAATCTTCTGGGGTTCTGGAAATATATAAAGACTGATTGTGCTAACATTTAAATCAGTATACTTCACTGAAATATTTAAAAAAAATGTTTCCTCTCAAATCCCTTTACCCTATAACATAGTCCCACTTTCTTTAGTCACTAAACTTTAGTTCTTGTTATTATTTATTTATTTTTAAAGATTTTATTTATTTATTTGACAGAGAGAGAGACAGCGAGAGAGGGAACACAAGCAGGGGGAGTGGGAGAGGGAGAAGTAGGTCTCCTGCCGAGCAGGGAGCCTGATGCGGGGCTCGATCCCAGGACCCTGGGATCATGACCTGAGCTGAAGGCAGACGCGTAACGACTGAGCCACCCAGGTGCCCCAGTTCTTGTTATTATTTAGTTTTAGTTCTTGTTATTATTACAACTAAAAATGATATTCTTATATTTGTTCTTGAGTTATTAATTTTAGATAGTATTTATTAATGTCCCAGTACTAAGGAAGAATATTGTGAAGAACAGACATTGAACAAGAAGTACAAACTAGGAAGAATGTTATTTAAAAAATACAGGGTACTTATGAAAGTGTTTAGTGAAAGATAACAGGGTGGTTCCCTCTTACCTCTGACATTGTCCCCTTCCCTCTTCCTTAAATTCGGATTCCAGCCACACCAAACTATTGGCCTTTTATTTGAACATCTACTTGTACAATGACATGCTTGCCTGCTTATTTATTTATTATTTATTTATTTATTTATTTATTTATTTATTTATTTATATTTTGGGGGGGAAATTTTAAGTTATTTATTTATTTAAGTAATCTCTATACCCAATGTGGGGCTTAAACTCATGACCCCGAGATCAAGAGTTGCATGCTCTTCCAACTTAGCCAGCCAGGCGTCCCTACCTTTCCCCACCTTATCCGTCCTTTAAGCTACAGTTCAAATATCTCTTCTTCAGTAGTCATCCCAGTTACCCAAAGAATTGGGTTACTTCTTCTGTATGGCCCATAACACATTAAATACATCTCTACTATGGCACTCATCATATTGTACTGAAATTATTAGTACATATGTCTGTTTCACTGATGTGAAAGTTACTGGAGAACAGGGTTGAAATCTAACTTTTCTTTGCTAGGGCTCTGTAAACAACTGTTTTCTTCAGAAGTACCTTGGAGTTGGTGGAAGATTTGGGAGACAGATCCAGAATTTCATGAGGCTGGCTCAACTTCAGAACTACCAATTGCCACTAGGAAATTTTGTTCTGTCCTCTCAGAGTCTCAACAAGGGACTACTTGTCTAAGGGAGGTTACACTGACTCAGAAACTTGAGGTTCATATTTAATCTACGGATTTCCCTTATCTCACATTCCTGATTCCAATGTGAAATTCAATACATTAACTGCATATGTCTGTAAGGAATTTCCTGTTTCAGCAGCTGAAACTGTGATAGAGATGGCTTTGAAATGGGGGCAGTTGAGATAGTCATTATTTGAGCTTGGAGAGATGTGGGAGATTCCACTTACTCATTCTTCAGAACTCTTAGCTCAAGCAATACCCACTTCTGATAGTTTCTATATCTCTCCAGGCTGAGTTAGAGACTTCTAAACACACTGTGCTTACCCTTTTGGGGAAGGAAACCCTTTTGGAGAAATGCTAGTTAAGCTAGCTGGAGGTAGATACGATCCTATGGAGTTGGATGTCTTGGATAAAGGGGAAAACTACTTTGTAGGAAACAGATCAAGGAATTTATTGATTTCGCTCCTAAGATGGAGGAGAGGGACAGTGAAAGGAGAAAGAATGGAGGGAGAGAAGCACAAGCAAGATAGATAGAGGCTGAAACTATGTGAGGTAGTAAAAACTTCTAGATATGAGATAGGTGAAGAACATTCAAGAATGGTGATACCAAACTTGTTTCTGGAGAACAGGGTTTAAGTCCAGTAAACTAGATTATTTGCTCTAGCTCTCCCATAGAAAACAGTTTAAAATGCTGGTTAAGATAATTTATTTTTTTAAAGTTTTATTTATTTAAGTAATCTCTACACCCACCATGGGGTTCAAACTCATGGCCCCAAGATCAGAGTTGCATGCTCTTCTGCCTGAGCCAGCCAGGTGCCCCTGGATAAGATCATTTAAAACCATTCATAAAAATCATCAAATTGCTGACAAGAAGCTCAAGCCAAAATATAAGGAAAAGGGAGACCCAGGGAGATAAGTGAAGTATCAGAACACTAATGCAATTTTGCCCCACATGAAGGAGACTGAGATTTGCAAATCCAGGCAAGCTGGGGCTTCAGTTTGGCCAGCTTTGTGGATTGATGAATCCAGAAGTCAAGGCCAAGGACCCACTCAGGTGGGGAATCTCATTAAAGGAGATCTTTCCCATATTAAACTGGAATCTCAAAATGCTACATCACTGAGGTAAAAGTGAATCATCAGGAAACCCATACTCTTGCCTCACCTGCAGGGGATAAAGAGAAGACTCTTGGTACTGAGTGAAGAAGAGGTTAAAAAAAGAAAGAAAGAAAAAATTTCTGAAATATTATGGCCATAGACCTGTGTTTTCAGAGAACTCAGCCTGGATTTGCATCATCTGGGTATTTCAGAGAATCTCAAATTGCAAACTTAGTTTGAGAGGGTCCAGGATTGGTTGTGTCCCTAGATGTCAGTCAGAATTAAACACAAGTCTTTTCTGGAAGAAGTCATCTTCATTTCCACAAATAACTTTTTAAAGAAAATGAGTGGTAAAAAAATATCAAAGCATATAAAGAAATGACAAGAATAAGCAGAAACAACAAACAGCAGAAAGAGGATATCATTATTGGAATTATTAGACTAGATTATAAATATATGCTCATTACATTTAAAGAAATTTGAAAATGAGCTTGATAATACCAATGGCAATAAGAAACTATTAAAAAGTCACCTATCGGGGCACCTGGGTGGCTCAGTTGGTTAAGCGACTGCCTTCGGCTCAGGTCATGATCCTGGAGTCCCGGGATCGAGTCCCGCATCCGGCTCCCTGCTCGGCAGGGAGTCTGCTTCTCCCTCTGACCCTCTTCCCTCTCATGCTCTCTGTCTCTCATTCTCTCTCTCTCAAATAAATAAATAAAATCTTTAAAAAAAAAAAGTCACCTATCATATTTGAAAAGATATATATCTTATAGAAATGAGAAATTTGATCCTACATTAAAAACATAATACGTAAAGAATACATTGGATGTAACTGAGGAGAGAGTGAAATTGAAATCGGAAAATAATACTCAAAATATAGAGAGACAAAAGATGGAAAATATGGAGTGAGGTCAAGAGACATGGAGGATAGCATGATAGGTATTAAATATGTTTATGGGGCGCCTGGGTGGCTCAGTCAGTTAAGTGTCTGCCTTCAGCTCAGGTCATGATCCCAGGGTCCTGGGATTGAGCCCCGCATCGGGCTCCCTGCTCAGCGGAAAACCTGCTTCTCCCTCTCCCACTCCCCCTGCTTGTGTTCCTTCTCTCGCTGTGTCTCTCTCTGTCAAATAAATAAATAAAATCTTAAAAAAATATATGTTTAATTAGAATTCCAGAAGAAGAGGAAAATGAGATTAAGGCAAAGACAATATTTGAAGAGATAATGATTAAGAATTTTGCAGAGCTAATCAAAGATACCAAGCCACAGATTCAAGAAGCTCAATGAATAACAGCAGGATCCATAAAAAGAAATCCACATCTAGACTAATCATAGTAAAATTGCAGAACAGCAGCAAAGATAAAATGTTAAAAACAGCCAGAGAAAAAGATTGCTTACCTTCAAAGGAGTTACAGTTTAACTAAAACGGACTTTAATGGAATTCATTTGATGATGAAATTTTATCTGTGTTGAAATAACTGCCAACCTGAAATTTTATACTTAGCAAAAACTATCTTTTTAGAATGAAGGTAAATAGGGGCGCCTGGGTGGCTCAGTCAGTTAGCGTCTGCCTTCAGCTTGGGTTATGATCCCAGGGTCCTGGGATCGAGCCCTGTGTGGGGCTCCCTACTCTGCAGGAAGCCTGCTTCTCCCTCTCCCGCTCCCCCTGCTTGTGTTCCCTCTCTCGCTGTGTCTCTCTCTGTCAAATAAATAAATAAAATCTTAAAAAAAAAAAAGAATGAAGGTAAATAAAATTATTTTTAGACAAACAAATTGGGAGAGTTTTCCAACAGTAAGTTCTCACTAAAGTAAATTCTTGCAAAAGGAAAGAGACCCCAAATGAAAGGTCTGAGAAGTAATTAAGAAGTAAATGAAGGGGCGCCTGGGTGGCTCAGTCGTTAAGCGTCTGCCTTCGGCTCAGGTCATGATCTCAGTCAGGCTCCTGGGATCGAGCCCCGCATCGGGCTCCCTGCTCAGCGGGAAGTCTGCTTCTCCCTCTCCCTCTCCCCCTGCTTGTGTTCCCTCTCTCGCTGTGTCTCTCTCTGTCAAATAAATAAATAAAAATCTTAAAAAAAAAAAAAAGAAGTAAATGAAGTAATGGAGAAGTAATGAAGAATAATTACAAAAAACCTGGTAAATATATGGTTAAATCCAAATGAACAGTAATTGTGGGGCACCTGGCTGGCTTAGTCAGTGGACCGTGTGACTCTTGATCTCAGGGTCATGAGTTCAAGCCCCATGTGGGGTGTAGAGATTACTTAAAAATAAATGAACAGTAATTGTATATAAAAATAATTTAAAAATATTAATAGTATCTTGTGGGGTTAAATAATAATAACATAATATAATACTATAATGAATTTATTAAAAGTTTCTATTAAAATGATATATTTTATCTGGGAAGAAAGAAAAGATATTGCTTAATTTTGGACTTTGATCATTTAGTATGCATGCTATAACTTTTAAGATAACCATTAACAAAATAGAAACAAACCAGTGGAGGGAAAAAACCTACCAACAAAAATACAAGAAATGAATGAAACAAATAAAGGTGAAACAAATAAAAGTGAAACAAATAAAAAACCCAAAAGAAAATATGGAATGAAATCCAATGTATTAGAAACTACATTACATGTACATGGGCTAAATGAACCAGTAAAAATGCCAATATTGTCAGAATGGATAAATCTTATCTATTTGCTGTTTATGAAACATCTAAAACATAAGGATACAAAACATTAGAAACAAAAGGATAGAAATATATTGGATATGTAAATACTAACCAAAGGGAAATAGGTGTGGCTATTAGGCAAAATAAATTTTTTTTTAAGATTTTATTTATTTATTTGACAGAGAGACACAGTGAGAGAGGGAACACAAGCAGAGGGAGTGGGAGAGGGAGAAGCAGGATTCCTGAGGAGCAGGGAGCCTGATGCAGGGCTCGATCCCAGGACTGTGGGATCACGACCTGAGCCTGAGCCGAAGGCAGACGCTTAACAACTGAGCCCCTAGGCAAAATAAATTTAAGGCATAAAGTATTATTAGTGGCAAAGAAGGTCACTTCATGATTATAAAAGTTTCAATTTACCAGCAAGATATAACAATTTTGAATTGCTATAAACAATTGCTATTAGCCTTAAAATACAGAAGGCAAACATTGACAGATCAGAAAACAAAACAGTCGGGGCGCCTGGGTGGCTCAGTTGTTATGCGTCTGCCTTTGGCTCAGGTCATGATCCCAGGGTCCTGGGATCGAGCCCCACATCAGGCTCCCTACTCAGTGGGAAGCCTGCTTCTCCCTCTCCTACTCCCCCTGCTTGTGTTCCTGCTTGCTCTCTCTTTCTCTTTCAAATAAATAAATAAATAAATAATCTTTAAAAAAAAACCCAGCCAAATACACAATCACTCCTTAGTAACTGATAGAATAAGCAGCTAAAAATATCAGTAAGCATATAGATGTTTTGAACAACATGGTTAGCAAACTCAACCTAATGGACATATTTAGAAAGCTGTACTAAACGACGACTGTAGAATATATGCCTGGAATAGTTATAAACATTGTCCATATGTTGAGCCATAAAATAAGTTTCAACATATTTCAAAAAAATGAAATCATATATGGCATCTTCTCTGACCGCAATAAAAACCACATGGAAATCAATAACAAAACATTACTAAATATCACCATATCTTAGGAAAATAAGGCACACATTTATAAATAACTCATGAGTCAAGGGAGAAATCCTAATGAAAATTAGAATTTTGGGGATATTTAACAACAAGAAAAATATACATATCAAACTTGTGTGATTTAACTATTTTTTAGAGGTAAAAATATGTATCACCTTAATTATTCATGTTAGAAGAGAAGACCAAAGGAAAAATAAATCAGAGTTAATTATGTCAAGAAGCTAGAAAAAGCCAGCAAAATAAATCCAAACAAATGGAAGGAAAGGTCACAAGTTTATAAAATAGGAAACAAATAATAAAGAGTTTCAAGGGCACCTGGGTGGCTCAGTTGGTTAAGTGACTGCCTTAGGCTCAGGTCATGATCCTGGAGTCCTGGGATCGAGTCCCACATCAGGCTCCCTGCTCGGCGGGGTGTCTGCTTCTCCCTCTGACCCTCCCCTCCTCATGCTCTCTCTCTCTCATTCTCTCTCTCTCTCTCTAATAAATAAATAAAATCTTTTAAAAAAAGTTTCAATAAAGACAGTTAACAGATCTTTGAAATGATTAATAAAATGGACATAACTCTGACTAGAGTGATAAAAGGAAAAAAAAATAGGCACATACATAAAGTGGACAGTCCTATAGACGCTGCAGGCATTAAAAAGATAAGTGAATTAAAAAAAAAGATAAGTGAATATTAAGAACAATGTTATACCAATAAATTTGAGATTTTAGATAAAATGGGCACTATACTAGGAAACTATAATTTGCTAAAAGTAAACCAAGAAAAAACAGAAAATATGAAAAATCCTATAACCACAAAGGACATTATATCAACAGTAAAATATCTTCCCATAAAGAAAATTCTAACCCAATGGTTTCTCCAGTAAATTCAATTAAACATTCAAGAATAAATGGTTCCAATCTATACAAACTCTCCCAGGGAGCAGAAAAAGAGGGAATACTTCCCAACCCATTTATAATGCTAGTAAAATCTAACAAGAACAAAAGAAACTAAAATGCAGGCCGGTTTTACCCACGAACTTATATGCAAAAATAAGAAATTAGCAAACCAAATCAAACAAAAAAAGATAATACGTTAGGACAAGGTTAGATTTATCTAGGATTTCAAGGCTGCTTTAACGTTGAAAAATCAATTTATGTAATTCACCATATTAACAGTTTAAGAAAGAAGGATAACATGATAATCTCAATAGATACAGAAAATGCACTTGATAAAATTCAATTTCCATTCATGATAAAAATTCCTAGAAAACTAGGAATAGAAGGGAATTTCCTTAACCTGATAAACATATTACAAAATATCTGTAAACATCATATTTAATGGTAAAATAAGCTGTCTTTCTGAGATGAGAAACCAGAAAAGGATGCCTGCTCTCACTATCTATATTGACATTGTATAGAAGGTCTAGCAAGTAAAGTAAAAAAAAAAAAAACCCCACCAATATATAGGGATTAAAAAAAAGAAAATAACATTACTTGCAGGTGATCTAATATGTATATAGAAAGTCCAAAAGAATCTACAGATACATTATTAAAGTGAAAAATGATTTAGCAATTTGTTAAAATCAGTATACACAAAGCAATCATATTCTTATATACATCAGCAACAAAAAAATGAAATTTGGAAAAATACTCATTGTAATAGCACCCAAAATATGAAATACCTAGGAATCTATCTAACAAAAGGTCTTAAAGAGTTCTTTTTTTTTTTTTAAAGATTTTATTTATTCATAAGAGACAGAGAGAGAGAGAGAGGCAGAGGGAGAAGCAGGCTCCCAAGGAGCAGGGAGCCCGATGCGGGACTCGATCCCAGGACCCTGGGATCATGACCTGAGCCGAAGGCAGACGCTTAACCATCTGAGCCACCCAGGCATCCCTGGAGTTCTAACACATTAAATTTTAAAATCTTATTGAGAGGGTGCTCGCTTCGGCAGCACATATACTAAAATCTTATTGAGAGGGGCACCTGGGTGGCTCAGTTGGTTAAGCGTCTACCTTCGGCTCAGGTCTGGATCTCAGGGTCCTGCAATTGAGCCCCAGGTAGGGCTCCCTGCTCTGTGGGGAGCCTGCTTCTCCCTCTCCCTCTGCTGCTCCCCCTGCTTGTGCTCTCTCCCTCTGTCTTTCAAATAAATACATAAATAAAATCTTTAAAAAAAAATCTTATTGAAAGACCTGAGAAGACTTAGAGATACTGTGTTGAAGGATTACAAGACACAATACTGTGAAAATGTCAACTCTTCCCAAATTAATTTATGGATACAATGCAATCCCAACAAAACTTCAACAGTTCTGTGTGAGTGTATAACTTAAGCTGATTCTAAAATTTTTTTTTTTTTAAAGATTTTATTTATTTATTTGACAGAGAGAGACACAGCAAGAGAGGGAACACAAGCAGGGGGAGTGGGAGAGGGAGAAGCAGGCTTCCCACCGAGCAGGGAACCCGATGTGGGGCTCGATCCCAGGACCCTGAGATCATGACCTGAGCAGAAGGCAGACGCTTAACGACTGAGCCACCCAGGTGCCCCAAGCTGATTCTAAAATTTAATACAGAAGTGGAAAGGGACAAAAAGAGCTATGATACTCTTGAAGAATGAGGTGGAAAAACTTGCTCTACCAGATATCAAGATGGATTATAAAGGCTATAATTATAGTGTAGCATTAGAGCAGGGATAGAAAAACAGAAGAGACTGCTCATAGATTCTCCTGCATAAATGAACATTTCGTATATGAGAGAAGTATTGCAGATTAGTGGGGAAAGGCTAGACTTTTCAATAAATGGTACCAGGACAATTGGGTAACCACATGGATAAAAAATGAAATTTGAGGGGCGCCTGGGTGGCTCAGATGGTTAAGCGTCTGCCTTCAGCTCAGGTCATGATCCCAGGGTCCTGGGATTGAGCCCCGCATCGGGCTCCCTGCTCAGCAGGGAGCCTGCTTCTCCCTTTCCCTCTGCCTCTCTCCCTGCTCATGCTCTCTCTCTCTCTCTCTCTGTATCTCTGTGTCTCAAATGAATAAATAAAATCTTTAAAAAAAAATGAAATTTGATCCCTACCACACAGCATATATAAAAATTAATTCCAGGCGGATTTTAGATCTAAATGTGAAAGGTAAAACTACACTTATATTAACATTAAAAACTTGTGTTCAGGGCGCCTGGGTGGCTCAGTTAGTTAAGCGACTGCCTTCGGCTCAGGTCATGATCCTGGAGTCCTGGGATCAAGTCCTACATCGGGCTCCCTGCTCGGCAGGGGGTCTGCTTCTCCCTCTGCCCTCTTCCCTCTTATGCTCTCTGTCTCTCATTCTCTCTCTCTCAAATAAATAAAATCTTTAAAAAAATAAAAATAAAAATAAAAACTTGTGTTCACCAAAAGGTATCATCAAGAGGTGAAAAGATAAACCATAGAGAGGGAGAAGATATTTAAAACATATGTAACTCATAAAGCAATAGTATCCAGTATCCAGTATAGGGAGCTTATAAAAATTAAAAAAGACAACAGAAGAATAGACAAAAGTCTTTTACAGAACTTTTTAAAAGAGAAAAATCCTAAAGATAGATAGATAGATAGATAGATAGATAGATAGATAGATAAATAAATAAATAAATAAATAAATAAATAAATAAATAAATAAGAAAATCCTAATGGATATGTTTGGTACTATCTACAATTTCAGGCATCCACTGGGGGTCTTGGAATGTATCCCTCACAGATGAGGGGGGATTATTGTATATCTATATAATGGAATACTATATAGCAATGGATACAAATGAACTAATGCTGTATGAGATTAATCTTGAGAAAAAATCAAGGCATAAGAAAATATATTTGATTCTCTCCACATGTTAAAAAACAGAGAGGATCCAAAGTGATAGCATAGTATCTGTTTATCCAAACTCCACCTCACATTTCTAGCAGTCTTCATAAACAACACTGACACTCTGGAACTACACTTTGGCACCAGGCATATTTCTGCAACCTCAGGGGCTTTTAGACCTACACAATTCATTATTGTGCCACAGCTGTCTGAGGTTATATTACTTCCTAACAGCTACAATTTGTTCTTTCTTGGCTACTGAATTTTCAGTTCTGAGGAATGGGTTACTGGTGAAATAATAAGCCTGCTATGGTAAGAAAATAATTTAGGAATCTACCCTTTGGTGGTAAAAGAAAAGAAAGAAAATAATTATTATGAATCATCCTTTTTGGAGCAGGGATATGATCAGGGAGAGGTGCATGGGAAAGGGATGGGTTTCTAGGATGCTAGATGTATTTTTTCACTTGGGTGCTAGGTAGTTCAGATGTTTATTTGATAATTATTTGTTAAGCTATGCTTTTGTGTGTAATGCATATTTCTGTATGCACATTACAATTCACAATAAAAGTGGTGGAAAAAAGAAAGAATGGTGATGTTTACTGTTCTACTTGAAGCTTTTTGTGTGTGTTGTGGCAGTGTAAACCCTTCCTCCATCTGCCTTCTGAAATCTTCCCTAAAGTCTACCACTGAAATAGTCAAGGGACAGAGGGTCCTAAGCTACCATCTAGGTTACAATAGCACTTAATCAAACAGTACTGTACTAATCTGTCTCAGACACGAGTCTGTGCCCTCCCTGGTGACAGAGACGGAGACTATTGAGCGTGGTAGTGAATGAAAGATTATTGACTGATGTATACACATTATGGAGAAAGCCATGGATTCCTAGCTGTATAGACTTGTTTCTTTATCTATCACAGGTCCCACAATCTAATACAGAACTTTGAAATTGTTGGGTGTTTATGGTTTACAAAGTTTTCTTATAAATTCTATGACTACATAAAGTTACACTGTAAGGTTGAAACTGGGATTAGTTTCCCCACAGCTGAGATGATAAAATGGTCTTTGCCAAAGATGTACTAGAAACTGAGGGAGTCAGGACTAGAATCAGAAAGCCAGGGTCTTTCCACTGTAGGCTGCAGATTCTTCCTCACTTGTTTTCTGTCATTCAGGACAGACATGCCTTGGAAGATGCTTTAAAGACCATTGAATATTAGACTCAAACAGAGCTTGGTCAGAAGGAAAGAAGAGAGAGGCACATGCACACATCTCTACCCTCGATTTAGTCATCCTCTGCATTTTAATGTGTTTGACTTTCTTCTATGTGACCTACATCTCAGAAAACTTCCACAGAAATGAGGGAGGGTCCAGGAGCTTTTTCAGTCAAAAGCTGTGTGATCTATGTCTGCAAGAAACAGACTTCAAGCTCCTTTGGACTGAGGTGTACTTCCTCTACCCTCTAAGTTGTTATGCAACATCTTCTAATCAGTGGTTGGTGGTTAAAACCACTTTTTCTCCTTTTTGCTTCCTGTTTCCTTATCTCTTTTGTTTTCCAAACACCTTCATTGTTCTCTATTTGTGTCTGGATTTGGATACCAGATATCAATGTGTTACCCTGGGAGGATCCAAAGTGATAGCAGGGTATCTGTTTATCCAAACTCCACCTCACATTTCTAGCAGTCTTCATAAACAACACTGACACTCTGGAACTACACTTTGGCACCAGGCATATTTCTGCAACTTCAGGGGCTTTTAGACCTACACAATTCATTATTGTGCCACAGCTGTCTGAGGTTATATTACTTCCTAACAGCTACAATTTGTTCTTTCTTGGCTACTGAATTTTCAGTTCTGAGGAATGGGTTACTGGTGAAATAAGCCTGCTACAGTAAGAAAACAATTCATTCTCAGCCACTGACACCTGCACAAAGCTGGCAATCTTGTGTTTTTATCCATGATTGTAACTTAAAAATTCTTTTTCTTGAGATCAGGTCTTGTTTCTGACTGTAAAACTATTTCTACGCATAGAGCTAAAGGTAACCATACTAATCTGTCAGTTTATCTACATTCTTCCTTCTGAGGGACTAAAGAAGCTTACAAAACCGAAGGAGGAAGGGAAGTAGGGCCCTGAGAAACATTTATCACATGCATGGACTGTGGGGTAAGGAAAGCTTGCCAAGGATGAACGCAGTTAAGATGCAAATATGGCAACAATCTAAAGTGTAAAAGGACACTGGAGGATGAAAAACAAAATGTAAAAGGAGAAAATAGTTTCCTGGCTCAGGAAAAAAGAAATTCACAAACTCAAGAGCAGTGCCTACATTCTGTGGGATTATCTAAAAGAGCTGGGGAAGGGGCACCTGGGTGGCTCAGTCACTAAGCATCTGCCTTCGGCTCGGGTCATGATCCCGGGGTCCTGGGATCGAGCCCCACGTCGGGCTCCTGGCTCAGCGGGGAGCCTGCTTCTCCCTCTCCCTCTGCCTCTCTCCCTGCTCATGCTCGCTCTCTATCTATGTCTCAAATAAATAAAATCTTAAAAAAAAATCTTTAAAAAAATTTTTTTAAATGGGAATAATGAATATGTAGCTACTATGACAAACATGAGGACTATTGAACAACTGCATCAAAAACATTTGGAATAGTACCCGGCACACAGTGCTATGTATGTGTCAGCTCTTCTTTGAGAGCACATGCAGCTTTTCCCCCTTCAGTTCCCTGGGCACCTATCTCTCTAGGATGGTTCTGGTGGTAGTTCCACCTTCAAGAAGGAGACATTCAATTCTTTTTTTTTTTCTTTTAAAGATGTATTTATTTATTTGAGAGAGAGAGCACAAGTGAGTAGGGGCGGCGGGGGGGGGGGGGCAGAGGGAGAGAGAATCTCAAGCAGACTCCCCGCTGAGGGTGCAGTCTAACACAGGTCTCGATGTCATGACCCTGAGATCATGACTTGAGCCAAAATTAAGAGTCAGAGGACGCTTAACTGACTGAGCCACCCAGGCGCCCCGAGACATTTAATTCTTAAGGGGACAGAAGTTTCCCTTTAGAATTCAATCATTAAAATGTTCACATTCTGTTTCTCTCTTTTATAAAATTCTGTTTCACAATGAGACAGACTATTATAAATAAAAAAATAATAATGCATTAGTCTATCTCAGGGCAACATTATATTCATTAACCTGTGTGACTAATTCTTTTTACACTGACAGAGTAAAACTGTCCAAACAACAGAGATTCATCCTTACTGGAAAAGACACAAATTCTGGGTGTGGATTTACCTTCTGTGCTCAGAATGCTTCTTCTGCCAGCACCAGTGGACTCATAGGGTGCCTTATCTACCATCATGACATACCACACGGCATTGTGTCTGATCAAGGAATTCACTTCAAAGCAAAGGAAGTGAAGCAATGGGCTCATAACCATGGATTTAAATGGTCTTACCACATACCCCATCACCCAGAAGCAACTGGTGTAACTTAAAGGTGAAATGGCTTACCAAAATCTTAGTTACAGTGTCAGTTGAGAGATAATACCCTGAAACAAAGGGGTTCTGTATATGCTTTGAATCAGAGACCAATATATATAGTGCTATCTCCTTCATAGACAGAATAGAATAGTCCAGAAATCAGAGGTGCAAGTAGGAGAGGACCCTCTCGAAATTATACCTAGCAATCCACTTGCAGAATTTTTTTACTTTCTATCCTGGCAACTTTAAGCTCTACCAGTTTGGAGATCACTGTCCTCAAGTGGGGGAATGCTTCTACCCGGAAACACAACAATGGTTCTTTCCTGAATTGGAAGATGAGACTGCCACCTGGACATTTAAGCTCCATATGCAACGGAATCCAACAGGCCAGAAAAAAGGGAGGCGGTGTGTTAACTTACTGACTGGAACAATGATGCTGATTACCAAGGGAGAATTGAGTTGCTACAAGATGGCAGCAAGGAGGACTGTTTCTGGAACCCAGATTTTCTGAGATGTTTCTTAGTTCTTCCTTGCCCAATAATAAAGGCTAATGGAAAACTACATAGCAACAACAATAATAAAAAAGGGCAGAACATGATGACCCATACCCTTTGGGAATGAAGATTTTGGTCATTCCACCAGGTAAAGAACCTGGAGCAACTGAAGTTCTCTGGCTGAGGCCAAGAAAAAGACGGCATGAGTAGTTGAAGAAGGAAGCCACAGATACCATTTACAACCTCATGACCAATTACAGAAACAAAGTGCTTTGCATATTCTCTCTTTGATTGTTATATTCATGGTTATTTTAATTCACTACCCTTTTTTCTTCTGATTTTTAGTTCATATTCAAGTTGTTGGAAGTGAATTTTACAATTTAGTCCTTAGGAAACAGAATGGGACTGTGAATGAATCTGAGGAATAATTAATATAGTCAGCAATAGAAACAATGACTATTGGAACTATGTGTTGCTATATTTTTAGGAAATGGTGAATACTTGTATGATGGATAGCTGTATCTTCTTAGGTAGAAATATAAAAGTTCTTTGTCAATGTACAAATGTTCAAAGGTATGTAGAAAGGTGTATATGGAAGCTGAATAGTCAAAGGGTCGTACTGTGTCAGTTATTAATTTGTTGCCTCTCAGCTCCAAATATATTTTTATCTGTTTTGTGAAAATGGATCTGGGTCTTGTAAATGTTTTCCTTTACCAGCTGGCACAGCATTAAATTTGTCAGAGACGATGCTGAAGAGACACTAGAGGAGGAAAAGAATTTTCTTTCTGGTTCTAGATTGTTGCCTTGGCAGGCTCCTGAGACATTTCCAGTATTCATATCCCACAGTGCATGGTGGCCAGCAGCTTTGGCAAAAACCTCTCCTCCTTGTGTGGTTTTGTAGTTGAGTGAGAAATTACCCCATGAACAACTTTCCTTGGCACCCTAAAAGGTGGATCTCTGGAAAGTTAGAGTGATAAAAACTCTCAGCAAACTAGGAATAGAGTAGAACTTCATAAAGAACATCTATTAAAAAAACTATAGCTAAAGAGTGAATTCCAGCATCAGTGACTTCTGCCATTCAGTGACCCATGGTTGTGCCCTCTTCAGTAAGGTCTGGATGTCTCCTCTGGGAGATGGTGGCTCATTCTTGGACACTCTATCTCAGTCCTAGTGGCAGTAGCTGCTCTTTACATCTGCTATTCCTATATTCTTTAGGGCTCTCTTTATAACTTACTAGCCAATTCCTTGCTATTCTAATCCTGTTATAGTTAATACTTCTTTGTATTAAACTTTTCCTGCTCAAATTACTTTGTGTTTTCTGTCTCCTAAGAGGATCCTGACTGACTCACTTATCTACAATGTTAATATTAATACTAAATAACCCTATTATTAAAACCAGATGATATTACAAGAAAGAAAAACTGCAGACCAATATGTCTCATGAATATAAAAGCAAGAATCCTCAACAGACGATTAGCAAATCAAATCCAACAGTGTATAAAAATAATTATACACCATGACCAAAAGGGATTTATTCTAAATATGCTAGGATTATTCCACATTTGAAAATCAATTAATGCAATCCATCTCATCAACAGGTTAAAGAAGAAAAATCATATGATCACATCAATAAATGCAGAAAAAGCATTTGGCAAAATCCAATACCCGTTCATGATAAAAACTCTCAGCAAACTAGGAATAGAGTAGAACTCCCTCAACTTCATAAAGAACATCTATTAAAAAAACTATAGCTAACATCATACTTACTGGTGAGAAACTGGATGCTTTCTCTCTAAGATCCAGAACAAGATAAGGACGTCCTCTCTTACCACTCCTATTCAATATCATACTGGAAGTTCCAGTTAATGTAGTAAGAGAAGACAAGAAAGTGAAAAATATACAGACTGGGAAGGAAGAAACAATCCTGTCTTTGTTTGTAGATAACATGATTGTTTATGTAGAAAATCCCAAAGAATCAGGGCACCTGGATATGGCAGTCTGTTGAGTGTCTGACTCTTGGTTTCCACTGCAGGCGGTTTCCACTCTAGCTGTAATCTTGGGGTGATGGGATGGAGCCCGGAATCAGGCTCCATGCTCAGGGCAGAGTCTGCTTAGGATTCTCTCTCCCTCTCCCTCTGCCCTTCCCCCATGCACACATGTATGTACATGCCCATGCACGCCTTTTCTCTCTCACAAATAAATAAATCTTATTTAAAAAAAAAGAAAATCCCAAAGAAATCAACAAAAAACATCTTGGAATTAATAAGCAATTACAGTAAGATCACAGGATATGAGGTTAATATACAAAAGCCAATTGCCTTCCTAAATACCAGCAATGAACATTTGGAATTTGAAATTTAAAAAATACAATGTAATTTATATTTGCATCAAAAACCTTAAATATTTAGATATAAATCTAAGAAAATATGTACAGGATCTATGCAAGGAGAACTACAAAACTCTGATTAAATAAATCAAATAAAATCTAAATAAACAGAGAGCTATTCCATGTTCCTGGATAGGAAGACTTGATATATTTAAGATGTCAATTTTCCCCAATGCAACCTATAGATTTAATGCAATTCCAACCAAACTCCCAGCAAGTTATTTGGTGGTTATCAACAAACTGATTCTAAAGTTTATATGGAAAGCCAAAGATCCAGAATAACACAATACTAAAGAACAAAGTCAGAGGACTGATACTAACCAAATTTAAGATTTACTATACAGCGGGGCGCCTGGGTGGCTCAGTTGGTTAAGCGACTGCCTTCGGCTCAGGTCATGATCCTGGAGTCCCGGGATCGAGTCCCGCATCGGGCTCCCTGCTTGGCAGGGAGTCTGCTTCTCCCTCTGACCCTCCCCCTCTCATGCTCTCTCTCTCTCTCTCATTCTCGCTCTCAAATAAATAAATAAAATCTTTAAAAAAAAATATTTACTATACAGCAATCAAGACACCATGGTATTAATGAAAGGATAGACAAATTGATAAATGGAGCAGAATAGAGAACCCAGACATAGACTCACACAAATATAGTCAACTGATCAATGACAAAGGGGCAAAGGCAATTCAATGGAGGAAAGACAGTCTTTTCAACAAATGATGTTGGAACTCTACATCCATATGTAAAATAATGAATCTAGTCACACAAATTATACTCTTCACAAAAAACTAATTAATGTTAGACTTAAATGTAAAACATGAAACTATATAACTTCTAGAATATAACAGGAGAAAATCTAGATGACTGTGGGTTTGGTGAAGAGGTATGATGCCAAATGCATGATCCGTGAAAAATAAAACTGGTAAGTTGGACTTTACTAAAATTAGAAACTTCTGCTTGATGAAAGACACTGTTAAAAGAGTGAAGAGAAAGAATGGGAGAAACTATTTGTAAAACATGTATCTGAGAAGGAATTTGTAGCTAAAATATACAAAGAACTCTTAGAATTCAGCAATAGGAGAATAAACAATCCAATAAAAAAATGAACAAAGATCTGGACACCTAACCAAAGAAGATATACAAATAAACATATGGAAGGTGCTCTGCATCAGATGTCATTAGAGAATTTCAAATTAAAACAACAATGAAATTCTACTATATACCTATTAGAATGGCAAAATCCAAAAAACTGAAAATACCAAACGCTGGTAAGGATGAGAAGCAACAAGAACATATTCATTGCTGGTGAGAATGCAAAATGGTAAACCAATTTGGGAATTTCTTACAAAACTGAACATAATCTTACCATACAATCCAGCAATCATGCTCCTAGATATTTATGCAATTGAGTTGAAAACTTAAGTCCACACAAAAACCTGCACACAAATGTTTACAGCAGCTTTATTCATAATCACCAAAAACTGGAAGCAACCAAGATGTCCTTCATACATCCATACAATGGGATATTATTCAGCAATAAAAAATGATCAAGTCACAAAAAGACATGGAGGAACCTTAAATGTATATTGCTAAGTGAAAGAAGCCAGCCTGAAAAGTCTACGTACTGTAATTCCAAGTACATGACATTTTGGCAAAGGCAAAACCAGAGAGACATTAAAAAAATCAGTGGTGTCAAGGGTTCTGTAGCAAGAGGGAGAGATGAATAAGTAAAGCACAAGGGATTTTTATGGTGGTGCAACTATTCTGTATGAAACTGTAATGGTAAACACAAGGCATTATGCATTTGTCAAAACCCATACAACTGTATAACACAAAGAATGAACCTTAATGTAAACTATGAACTATAGTTAATAATAGTGTCAACTTTGGTTCATTACTTGTAACAAATGTATCACACTAATGCAATAGGTTAATAGGGGAAATTGGGGAGGGGTGAGGGTATACGAAACTCTATGTAATATCTGCTCAATTATTCTATAAATCTAACACTACACTTTTAAAACTAATTATTTAAAACACAAACTAAAAGCAAAGGGACCAAAAGAAACAACTTTTTTGGTTCTAATTACAAAGGTAATATATATGCCTTATATCATATCAGAGTGATTTCAAACAAATTAATATATGGAAAGTATAAAGTTTTTATTATATTATACTTTGCTACTCTTCTTGACCTTAATATAGGCTTAGGTACAGAGCAACAGATTCAGTTTGTAAACAGCAAAACATATTTCATTGAAAATCATCCACTAATACATTTTCCTTTGTCCACTGGAGATACTAGATTCCTTCTTAGAAATGCCATGTCAACTATCATTTAAGGTTTCTAAAATGTATGTTTTCCAATGTTTTGGTCTTATTGGTCTTATTTAATGGATCTCTGATGCTCCGGGATGTGAACAAACTATCTTATGTCCCCCACCTCCACAAGCAAGTAACAATACTTTCACCTATAGTCTTCATAATATGATTTTTGTTTGAAGTTTATGTGCAAGATTTAGCTCCATAAATACGGACGGAAATGCAGCTCTGACAAGTAACATCAACATCAGGACTAAAAGTCCCAGGACTACAAACCACTGCAAAGGAAAAATATGGAGTAGATTACTATCATGTCAGTGAGAAGTATTTTATACCAGTAATATAAATCTTGCCTTCAGTATCACACTGTTTCTATACCCTATGTTATACTGAGTAATGTTCAGCCAATTAAGTTGTGGAAGACTATTTATGAGTTTGAAACATTGTAATTTGATGATCTTAAAGGTAGGAGAAAGTTAGAATCCTATTTTTTCCTTTAATATCAGCATTTTACAGTATCTTTAGTGCCCCATTTATGAGTTCCTATTTCTAGGAAAAAGCAATTCTGTTTTCTAGATAGGACCATTCTGTTGTTTTCCTTTGTAGCATAGCAGCTTAACTCAGAATACTATAGAAATGTTTTATAAAACAGAAGAGTGCATTAGGAAGAATTAATACACATGAGGATGATTATATTTAGAAATTTGGGCTTTGAATTTTTACTTCCCTTTTACTAAATATAACTTATTGTGAAAGAATCACTATATTCAATTATCCTAAGGGAATTATTAATCTATTCTTCTGACTATATAACCTAAATATTTAGATATTTATATTTTATAATTACCGCAACAGCTAGCGCAATTACTGTGTAGACCTTCATTTTTTCCAAAGCCTGGACGACAGCTATCCATACGTATTACTTGAAAACTGTGGTCCACAAAATGCATAGCTGGTATAGTTTTATTAAAGTCATGGTAGTAAATATATGCTTGGCTCCGGAAAAATTCTTCTATCCGATTTCTTGCCTAAGATTTTAAAATACCAGAAAGAAGTACAATAACTAAATTGTGAACCAAATTTATCCTCCTATAGCAGAGGCAATGAAATATAGTATAAGCATGTCATGCTTTATCCAACAGATGAATTCCTGAAAAGTTGTGTGTTAATACTAAAATTAGTCTAGCCTTGACCTTATCAATTATTGTCAATTCATATGTACAATAGTTAAGAAAAATTAAATTGAAGTTTCAATTATTTGCAGCATGTCTATTTCATGTATGGATAACTGAGAGTTCATTATTTCTAATTCCAAAGAGCCAAGCAAAATAGAAACCAAAACTGTTCTCTAATCAGCATTACAAACCAATGATGTAAATTTTATTTTTTGAACACAGAGTTTAATAATAACTAATATTAACTGAGTGCTTTCCATAAGCCATGCACAATATTAAGGGTATGGGCTCAGGAACTAGATCAGGAGAGTAAAGGGAGTTTTTAGACTATGACCTTAGCCTCTGAGAATGGCAGAGGGGAAAGCAACAATTATGACCAGCAGAGATACAATTTTGGAAGAACTACTGGTTTAACCTAGGATTACATGATTGTGGGGCTGTTCTTCAAGCCGCTACTTAGTTACCATCTGGGAAACAAAAACCAGGGACCCATCCTTCCATCATAGAAAAAATACATACTATTAACCTGGGGAGCTATATATTATTCTAGATGTATTATTCCAAAACATCTTGATATAGCCGACTCTCACCATCTCTGCTTAAAAAACTGAAACCAAATATCAATAATACTTTACATTTTTTAAAATAGTAATTTAAATCTACTTGCTTAGAATGTCTATTATTAATATTCACAACACGGAGAAATCGATTTTTGAAGAAACATTTAAATTAATAAGATGAAGTATTTACAAAAATGTTTACATAGCTTGTATTAACTATTCAAATACTTGCCCCCTACACTGAAATTCTCACCTGGAGGATATTATGATTAGTGATATCTTCACAGTCAGCAGAATCATTGCATGCACCTTTCCACCCTGGTGCAAAAGGATTAACTGGAGAGGAAAAAAATGGTATCTTCACAAAAGGATTCTAAAAAGTTCCAACCATTCCAATAAAGCTTTGAATGCTGAATTCAGTACGTATGCACGCATGTGCTTAATCTATCTAATCCTAGTAATAGAGTAAAGTGCACAATTTGAATAATTTATACATTATGATTTCACTCCATCTGGGGGCTAATCAAAGTAACTACAATGAATGGAAATCAATTTGGTTTGGTTCCTCTCTTTTAATAGGTTCTTTTCAAAAACACAATTTAAGTTTTTGGGAATTTATAAATTAAATATTAGGTGGATAGTATTTATAAAATGATACTGACTTCTAAAAGATAAGCAACAATACTGGGGTGCTTGGTTGGCTTAGTCGGCAGAGCATGCAACTCTTGACATCAAGGTTGTGAATTCAAGCCCCACATTGAGCGTGGAGCCTACTTAAAAAAATAAGTAAAAAAATAAAAGATAAGCAACAATATATCATTGTTTAAAGTAAATAATTAATATATTAATTTTTAAAACCTTAACCAGGCTAGCACCAACAATATACTTTAGTGCTTAACAAATATTTAAGGCTTACTATTTTGTAAGATATCTCACATTAAAGAAATGTTAATTTTTTTTTCTTTACCTTGAAAGGCTATAAATAGCTCATGCATGAGGCCATGTTTGGGAATTTTAACAAAATGGCATTTATATGATGGTTCTACGACATGGCATGATAAATCAGAGATTAAATTATCCAAGATTTTCTTCAGCACTCTAAAAAGCAGGTCATTGTATCTTCCTTCACAAGACGTTGTGGTAAAACGTACAGCCATCTGATATGAATAATCAGGTTCCCGATAGGCTTTAAAAAATGATGAGAATAAAAACAATTGTGCTTACCATTGTGTTACTAAACAATTTGCAAATAACATGTAATATTAAATCTCATTAATCTTGCAAATCAGCATAGAAATTTATCTAATCAAATGTTTTACCAGTTTGTCCTCAAAAAATATACAAAACTAATAACTTTAATGAAAAAAGGTTGTTTTCATCTGATATATTATCTACTCAGTACAAGAGAAGAAATGGCTGGATATATAGATAAGTTAAAAGTATAAAAAAAAATAAGATGGGGGAATGTCTTAATTTGCAGAAAGTGTCATTGCTGCCAGCACTAGTCCAGTGAAAAGGATCATCAATTTGCTTTTATAGAATTAAACATCAGTTCTAAATGACCTGGCAAAATTGTGGTAAAGTAGATTGTACAGATGGTGGAAGTGGGAGGCTGAAAGAGGATTATTTAGGACACACTATCTAGATATCAATTTAAGAGTTTGCACGCCAAAATACTCCATAAGTCATAATGATTATATATAACAGACTCATTTTCACTAAATGAAGAGACCATACATTTAATTCTTATCCAAACTAAATGTATAAGTTAAAATGTGCCCATATTCTTACCAAAGATCATAAAGTCATATCTCTGCTTTACTATCGTTTCTTCTTGAGTTTCCGCTTTGACAGTCTTATAAGAAAGAGTACATGTATAAAGTCCAGAAAAAGCCTCCAGAAAATCTTCCATCATCAGCTTTCCTGTTTTAGTTATATTTATTTGATTATTTCCTAAACAGAAATAGTAAATACTTGGTTATTTAACATATAACATATTTAACATATAACAATTCAAACATTATTTAGTAGACTTGGAGTTATAAATAAATACAAAACTTAAAAAATTAATGGACTATTTAACTTCAAGAATTAAAAAAAATCTTAATTCTGTTATTACTCTATGGAAAACCACATAAGATAAGTACACTTTTAAAATATATTTTGGGGACGCCTGGGTGGCTCAGTTGGTTAAGCATCTGCCTTTGCCTCAGGTCATGATTCCAGGGTTCTGGGATTGAGCCCCGCATCGGGCTCCCTGCTCAGCGGGGAGTCTGCTTCTCCCTCTGCCTGCTGCTCCCCCAGCTTGTGCTCTCTCTGGCAAATAAATGAATAAGATCTTTAAAATATATATATATATAATATATATATTATAGTAAAGCAGAGATATGTAAAGCAGAGATATGACTTTATGATCTTTGGTAAGAATATGGGCACATTTTAACTTATACATTTAGTTTGGATATATATTATATATATATTTTTTGGTTTTCTTTAACTCATTTCTTGGCCTCTAATTTCAATTGGTTTATGCTGGTAATCTAGTAAATGAGATTACACTGCTCTGTAGTACTACACAATTTCCTCACATAAGACAGAAATTAATAATGCTAATATTCCAATACACTCTTCTAACAACATGAAAAATTACACATTAGATGCTTCATCTCCAATACAGATGCTACAAAGATAAATTTTGTTTTTGCTTTGTTTTGTTTTTTAAAGATTTTATTTATTTGACAGAGAGAGACACAGTGAGAGAGGGAACACAAGCAGGGGGAGTGGGAGAGGGAGAAGCAAGCTTCCCGCTGAGCAGGGAGCCTGATGCGGGGCTCGATCCCAGGACCCTGGGACCATGACCTGAGCTGAAGGCAGACGTTTAATGACTAAGCCACCCAGGCGCCCCTGTTTTTTTTTTAAAGATTTTATTTATTTATTTGACAGAGAGAGGGAGAGAGCACAAGCAGGGGGAGAGGGAGAGGGAGAAGCAGGCTCCCTGACTCAGGACCCTGGGATCATGACCTGAGCAGAAGGCAGACACTTAACTGAGCCACCCAGTGCCCCAAATCTTAGGTTTTATAAAAACTTTTGAACTAATATAGCTCTGGGAAGGATACAAAAATTACTGCTTCAGTTTTTTTCATAAATAGAAAATAAGGCACAGACCTAGATATAACACTATTTGCTGTATCTAAGTATGGAGCAGGTGAAACCACAGTTAAAATTAAATTTCAATTTGTTCATCCCAATAAGTGACAGTGCTTTTCTTTAAAAAAAAAAGTCCCTATCATTTAAGAAGATAACTAAGATCAAATAAATTACCTGTTAATGGCTTTTCATTAGGCCCAATCCATAAGTAGGTGGGGTCCACTGTTTCTTTTTTAGCACGTTTAAAATCCATACAGGCAAGGATTGGGCTACTGTGATGTAATTTTACATATATTTTCACTGACAAAATAAAATAATATAAAGCAAAATTAAATTAAGAAATACACTTCCTTCTTTTGTCCCAAAGACACACTGAGTAGTTCTTTTTGGATTTCAGTATTTTAAAAATCAGCATATCATTGTAACACTTAGAATGCTAATATAAATTTCTTCTTATAAGTTTTTAAAACTCTAGACTGATAGTTTTTTCTGTGACATTATAGTTTTGTTTATAAAAATGTACGTGATATATTTAGTTCATTTTAATGTACAGATTCAGAACTCACTTGAATCTCAATTCTTTGAAGGGTTAAGGGAATTGATTTAAAGATCAGAAAAGGATTTGAAATTGTTTGCAAAACTATTCTCAAGATAATCATTGTCATCCCTAAGAGGAACTTGATATTTAACTATAAATGTCCTCTTTTGGGAACAATAATTAAGCTTATGCTGGGGCATACTGGAAAGATTTTCTGCAGTTACCTATTCTGTGTTTCGGATCTGGTAGAGGCAGCAATACTCTACTTAGAACCAACGCAGTCCCACAGGATATTAATTTTAAAGTCTACTGAATGCCAGGCCCTAAACCTACAAAGAAGACACTGTCCCACAATTTGGGGAGTGGGGAAAAGGGGAAGGGCTCCAACATGGAGAGATCCCAAACATGACAAATGCTGTGAACTGGCCCCAAATTATCTAAAGCTAGCCGCGTGACCAATTTTCCTTGGGCAGTGTGGGAAAGTGTCAGCACAGTGATAAACGACTTTTGAGCTGAGCCTTAAAGGATGTGTAGGAGCTCCGAACAGAGGGACCTGCAGCCCTGGAAATCACTCTGAGTGGGCCTCGCACATTGCAAAGCAGCAGAGACACCTGGAAGTGAGGTGGCATCAGAGAAAGATCTGGACTGAATCCTAGCTCTTTATGAGCTGTGTGGCTTTAGGCCAGGTGATACACTAAGGCGTCGCTGTAAGGATGAAATGACGCGAGTGCCAAGCACCAGGTGGACGTTCAGTGAACTCTCTCTCCCTTTCCCTTCGCTGGAAGAACATTAAGCGGGGCCACTGCACACCCGGCTCTTCTGATAAGACTCTGCGGGCGAAGAGGTCCTTAGTACCTGGGTGTCCGGGCTTGCCATAAATGAGGCCTTTCCCGGTACGTTCAGAAGAACGCTGCCATCCAACTGTGGAAGAGAGAAACCATTAACTTTTTAGGTAGAAGAGGAGCGGGGGCTCAGAGTGGGGCAGGGCTAGGCGAAGAGGAGCGGGCAGGACTGGGAAGGGGGCGAGGCGGGTGGGCGGGGGAGGGGCAGGCGGCAGGAGCCCCACCTCCAGTGAGGTGCCAGAGCACCGCGGAGAGTAGGACCCACGCTCGCATCACGGCTCAGGGACTAGCGTCGCGGGAGGCATCGAGGGGCCGGCTCCTTCCTACCTCAGCCCAGGCCCAGCGCCTCCCCATCTCTCCTCCACAGAGCGGAGCAAACCGCCGGGGTCAGCTCCCCTACCGGTCCGTCGCGACAGCTGGAGCGGACGCACAGGAGAGCGCGTGCGCGCTCTGGGGCCTCGCGCGCGGGGGCGGGGCGGGCGCGTGCTGGGCCAGAGCACAGGAGGCGAGCGCCCCGCCCCCTCGCGCGCACGCGCCCGCCCTCGTGCGAGGGCCTCGCGCC